>NC_133130.1:161803782-162178782 GCF_048418815.1 Hemitrygon akajei | reverse complement strand
GTTAGAATATAAAAGCAAGGGGATGATGCTGAGCCTTTATAAGACACCAGTCAGGCCGCACTTGGAGTGTTGTCAACAGTTTTGGGCCCCATCTCTCAGAAAGGATGTGTTGCCATTGGAGAGAGTCCAGAGCAGGTTCACGAGGATGATTCTGGGAATGAAGGGGTTAACATATGAGGAGCATTGGGCAGCTTTGGGAGTTAGAAGAATGCGGGGGGATCTCACTGAAACCTACCGAATGGTGAAGGGACAAGATAGGGTGGATACAGAGGGGATCCACAGCCTCAGAGGGCACAGCCTCAAAATTGAAGGGCGACCTTTTAGAACAGAGGTAAGGAGGGATTTTTTTAGTCAGAGAGTAGTGAATCTGTGGAATGCTCTGCCACAGACTGTGGTGGAGGCCAAGTCAGTGGGTATATTTCAGGCTGAAGTTGTTCATTTCTTGGTCGGTCAGGGCATCAAAGGTTATGGCAAGAAGATAGATGCATGGGGTTGAGTGGGATCTGGGATCAGCCATGACGGAGTGGCAGAGCAGACTCGATGGGCTGAATGGCCTAGTTCTATTCCTATGTTTTATGGTCTAGGCACCAAGCCATTCCGATCTCATCCTGTGATTGAATTGCTCCAATCCAGGTAACAAGTGGTGGATACAGCGAGAATGATTCCAGGAATGAAAGGGTTACCATATGAAGAACATCTGGCAGCTCTTGGGCTGTATTCCCTGGAGTTCAGGAGAATGAGAGGGGACCTCATAGAAACATTTTGAATGTTAAAAGATCTAAACAGATTAGACATGGCAAAGTTATTTCCCACGGTAGGGGAGTCTAGGACAAAAGGACACAACTTCAGGACTGAAGGACGTCCATTTAGAACAGAGATGCAGAGAAGTTACTTTAGTCAGAGGGTGGCAAATCTGTGGAATTTGTTGCCATGAGTGGCTGTGGAGGCCAAGTCATTGGGGGCACTTAAGGCAGAGATAGTTAGGTTTTTGATTAGCCACCGCATCAAAGGGTATGGGGAGAAGGCAGGGGAGTGGGGATGACTGGAAGAGTTAGATCAGCCCATGATTGAATGGCAGAGCAGACTCGATGGGCCGAATGGCCTACTTCTGCTCCTATATCTAATGGTCTTATAGTCCATCACAGGGAAAGCCCTCCCCACTTTTGAGCACACCTACGAGGAGAGCTGCCACAAGAAAGCAGCATCCATCATCAAGGACCCCCACCATCCAGACAATGCTCTCTCCAATCATTGCTGCCATCAGGATGGAGGTACAGGAGCTCTCGGTCCCACACCACCAGGTTCAGCAAGAGTTATTACCCTTCAACTATCAGGCTCCTGAACCAGAGTGGATAAATAGCTTCACTCCCCTCAAAACTGAACCGATCTCTTAACGCAACCTATGGACTCACTTGCAAGGACTCATGTTCTCAGATTTTTCAGAATCAGGTTTAATATTTATTATTTTTTGTATTTGCACAGTTTGTCTTCTTTTGCACATTGATTGTCAGTCTTTGTGTACATTCTTTCATTGGTTCTGTTGTATTTCTTTATTCTACTCTGAATGCCTGGAAGAAAGTGAACCTCAGGGCAGTGTATGATGACATACACGTACTTTGAACTTCAAACAAGCTGCTGAATCTCCTCTGCACCCTCTCCAAAGCTTTCATGTCCTTCCCTCTGTGTGGTGACCAGATTCACCCGTCTCCTGGTGTGGCAACCAGCCATGCACAACAAACTCTCACAGGTACCAACATTAATAATAACTGGATAATATATCTGTGGCAATGCTTGTTAGGGTTAGATGTTGGCCAGCGCACCAGGATGATTTCACATTGCACAAATAATCTGCCATGGGGTACATTTCATGCCCCCTCAAAATAGCTTTAATTCTGCATCTTTTTCCGAAGCTTGGAGTGAACTGATAATTGCAAATCAGAATTTGTTCTCCTATATTTGGGTATATATTTAGAAACCTGGAACCAGGGTGAGTAGCCGATTAAGGCCAATCATAGTTTAGGTGATTAATGAAACCAATTTGAGAGGCCAAAGGACCTGGTGCACCCTCAGAGTGTGCTGACGGGAAGGGCAGGTAACAGACAACAACTACAACCTCCAACACAGTGAGTGATCAAAATGTTTATTTTTCTCAATATTTTTCAGAACGACGTTTATCTTAAGGGAAGATTTTTTGCTTTATTGAATGAAAGATGGGAGAGGAGAACATTCTTCACATTTTCCGTCCAGTGTCAGTATTTAGACGTTGGATCAGAGAGCGGAGACCAGTTGAACTCCCATCTTCACACCCTTAATGTACAGCTGGCATATGGAGTACAGGAATGTCATCTCTCTTTGATAAGGGAAAAGATGTTGTAGCGGAGCCCTCGGAAAATGAACTCTGCTCCCTGCTATCTAACCATACAATCAGGCTGGATTTCACATGGGAATACTGAGGAGGAGCTCCGTGTTCAGAGGAGCCATCTTTCATGTAGGTTTTAAACTGGACTCTGTACTTTCTGCTGAATATGGAAGATACACAGCTTGACTCTCGAAGAAGAATAGTGGAATTTTCCTTTACAAATACATACTCCTTCTGGTAATCCAAATCTTGTGGTTTGCTTTTTCCCAACCTCCTGATCTGCTATTTGCAACACTATCCCCACAACCTATCCCCACAATAGCCCTTACCTGACCCGTCAGCCATATTCCCTTTGTCCTCTCCCACCTTCTCAGAGACTTGAATCTAACTTTCCTTGTTCTGATTAAGGACCTTCAACCTGAAATAGAACCCTTCTTCGCTTCATGAAGGGCCTCTGCCTGAAACGTCAATTGCTCCTTCCCCTCCACAGCTGCTGCCTGACCTGCTGAGTTCCTCTGCCATTTTTGTTAACGTTGCTCAGGACTTCCTGCAGCTGCAGGATCTCTTGTGTCCCTTTTTGTCGTTCCACGTATGCTGCCCCATCTGTTGAGTGCTTGCTGCATTTTCTGCTTCGGTGTCAGATTTCTTTCATCTGCAGTGCCGTTCCTCTCAGAATCACCAGAGGGGAAGTGATGTGAAGGAACAGCTTCGACACTGCTGGAGGTGAGCTGAACTGGATCTACCCTTGCCTTCCACCACACTGTTATCTGACACTCACTAGTTTACACAATAACACAGAGGCAACCATTGAAGCTAATTCCCATTATTTTGACTTGCTGGTATTTACTAAGAAATAAAGACTAGTTTCTTGACAGAAACAAAAGGTCTTGGCACATTTTGGAAAGGCAGCCCGTTGGACTGTAGAAGCCCCAAGCGTGAACTAAAGTGAGGCATTTAAATGTTTAAAGGTGAAGTCCACAATGAGCGGGCACAATATTAAAACTAGGCCCATAAGCACGTCTCCGCACACGGGAGAGTGTATATCTTTGACTTTTTCCCTCAGGGAGCTTCTAAGGTTGGGGTTAAATAATATCTTGGAGGTGAAGGGTTTTAAGGGATAGATGGGTCAGCATGGATACTGTGGGGCTGAAGGGCCCCTGTGAGGTAGAGTCAAGGTAAGGAGACCCTCTGCTCTGAGATAGTTTTGTAAACATCTAAAGAAATTAAGGATTTTAACAATTAGCTTCACTTGTCCCATATACATCGGAATCCTTTCCTTTGCTTCAATGACCAACGCAATCTGAGGATTGTGCTGGGGGCAGTTCGCAAGTGTCACCCGGCTTCCAGCGCCAACATAGCGTCTCTGCAACCCACTGATCCTAACCGTACGCGTGGGAGGAAACCGGAGCACCCGGAGGAAATCCATGCGGTCACGGCCAGGTCATCCAAACTTGTTACAGACGGCGGTGCAAATCAAATCCCAATCGGTGATTACTAGCGCTGTGAAGTGATTGCACTAACTGCTACGCTACCGTGCCGGTGTCATCACGTTTGTCTGTGAGTGAGCAGAGACCGCCCCAGTTTAATGTGGCACAGGAAAGAGAACCTCCATCCGCGGCGCGTTTCTTCTGTACTGCCAACGCGGGGTAGCGCTGACTTTTGATTTAAGCCTCCGGAGTCAGACTTGGACTCACAACCTCCTACGTCAGAGTGCTACCTATCCAACCGTAGCTGGGGTTGTGATCCACAGACCCAACTCGCAACATCGCTGATCCGCGGGGGTCAGCTCTGCAAAGGGCCTCAGTTTTTATTAACCAAACCGCCCCCGTGGGCAAAGCTCTCCAGTGACGTGAGTTCGTGCGGAATGATGCAAATAGTTGACTGAAGAGCGTTTCACAGCTCAGTCGTCTTAAGTAACTGCAATGAGAGTGAATTTAACTCCCTGGCCGTTAATCATCAGCTCTCCAAAGTGTTCCAAGATGCGTTTAAAAGTGAACCTTTAAAGTAAATGAAACGTGACGGTGTAAATGATGCACAGTAAAGAGACTTCATTCACCTCCCAGCCACAGCTGCGATGATTCAGGACACCTCCTGGATGGGAACACTTGCAGAGTGATTAGTTTACTCTGCGTGGCCAGTGGGGAGGGATTATGAGCCAGCCCACCCCTCTGCTCCCATCGAGAAACAATGCTCGTAACTTTTTGCTCTCTATCAAACAGCCTTTGCCTGAGCTCAGCAATAATATTAACTCCTGCGCTGGCTATTCCGTAGTAACGTCAGAGTATGGGGCACTTAACATGGGAATAGAGTCACTTAGTCACTGAGCAAAGAAGGAGACTGTTCGACCCATCGACTTCATGCCAGCTTGTTTTTCTGCTTAATCCCATCTACCCGCACCATAGCCCTCCATACCCCTCCCCTGCACATACTGTAGGCTCTGCCGTTAGATAGACGCTAGTACACCTCGGAGTGGTGGAGTTCAGAGTTCAATTCTAGCGCCGTCTGCAAGGAGTTTGTACGCTCTCTCCAAGAATATGTGGCTTTCCTCCAGGTGCTCTGGTTTCCTCCCACAGTCCAAATCTCATTTATCTATTTATTTATCCATCTATTTATTTATTTATCTGTTTATTCATTCATTCATTCATTCATTTATTTATTCATTCATCCATTTATCTATTTATTGAAAAATGGCGGTGAATAGGCCATTCTGGCCCTTTGAGCCATGCTCCCCAGCATCCCCCCAATTTAATCCTAGCTTAATCACAGGACAATTTGCAATGACAAATTAACCTACCAGCCAGTACGGCTTTGAACTGTGGGAGGAAACCGGAGCACCCGGAGGAAACCCACGCGGTCATGGGGGGAACGTGTAAACTCCCCACAGGCAGTGGCGGGGAATTGAACCTGAGTCTCCTGTACTGTAAAGAGTTGTGTTACCACTACTACCTGGCAGTAGGTTAATCAGTCATTACAAATTGTCCTGTGATTAGACTAGGGTTAAATAGGTGCGTTACTGGGACACACTGCACCTCTAAATAAATAAAATCAATAAATATCGTTGACCAGTTCTGCTGGCAGCTCATTCCACAGCCCTCTGAGTGAAGAAGTTCCCCTTAAATATTTCATCTTTCACAGTAAACCCAAGCCTGCATGTATTTACCCTTTTCCCTTATAATTTTGTAAACCTCTATAAGAACGCTCCTCATTTTCCTGCAGGGAATAAAGTCCTAACCTAGCCAACCATTCCCTGTCAACTCAGGTCCTCAAGTCCTGGCAAGATCCTTGTAAGTTTTTTCTGCGCTCTTTCAATCTTATTGATAATCTTTCCCTTTGGGAATATTTCTGGTTTTCCCCACCTGGGAATAAACAACTTTCATTTCATGGGTTCTCATGGTAAGTCAAGATTCTGGAAGATGTTTTATTTCTAATATGGCCTGGCCCTTTAAGGCACCACTTATTGTGTCTCTTGTGAAATGTGGTGTGCGCAGGGGCAGGTTTGGGAGTGAGGCGGAAAAGGTATATAATGTGATCAATTAATTGTTTCTCTAACCTTCCCTTGTGGATTAGATGCTTTTGCCTCTTTTCTTTAAGGTGGTTATGTGAAGGTCAGAAAGCCCAGAATGTCACTTGGGACATTCAATATTTGATCATACAATTATAATTATTGGTAAGACTATATTCTTTACAAAAGTTTGATGTGGAATACGTTAACTGTAATATATTTATATTTATTAATTTATTTGCTTAAAGATTATCATAGTGAGTGACGTTAATTTGCTTTATAAGGGTGGGTATTATTCCATTGTTGAAACAAAACAGATCATAAAACACAATAACATCTCAAGGCTGTAATTCAACAGACTGAGGTTGCTAAACCCTGAATAGTTTTAATGAGGGAATATTGCAGCCCCCACCCTTTCAGTAGCAGCTCACATGAAGTCCTGAAAAATCAACACTCGGTGAATTCCCCCATTATGGTTCACAGACCCAGCCTCAAACTCCACTGGGATCACACCAAGCATCAGGCGAAAATCGAGCATAGATATAATTAAATGCTTGTTAGTGACGTTATTGGGTGAATAATCCAGAGACGTATGCTGGGATTCAAATGACAATTTGATCATTTGAAATTATTTTGAAAACTCTGGACATATAAAAGGCCAGTACCAGTAAGTATGACTTTGAAACTTTGGGATTGTTGAAAATCTAAAGTGATGTCTCTTAGTGGAAGGAACCCTGTTGTTGTTACCCAGTCTGATCTTTCATCTGGACCATTGTGCTTGTCATTAAACTCTCTCCAAAAACACCTTTAGTTGAAAAATTATGCTCAGCATCACCTGTGATCATCTGGGAAGAGGAATGAATTCAAAAGGTCCACCTTGCTAACATTGTCCACATTCCTGAAGTGAGTAAGAGGAAATAAATTCATGGAAACAAATTTTTTTAAATGAGCAATGCTAATATACGTTATGTTTGTAAATCCAGAAATTAATCGAAAGAAAAACCAGCAGCCCAGGAAACCACATCTACTTTGTTTTACTTTAGTGAGTCATACACATGTGACATAGTGGCGTGATGACGTATGCCATTCACGTACTTTTACATGTAACCTGTAATCAATTATGTATACATCAAAGAATGCTTAATCAAACAATATATTTACAATATTGCTGAAATATTAAATACACAACAGTCCTCCCTGCTTAGCTATAAACCCCAACTCAATATAGAATGCAACTCAACTTCTATAAATATATAGTATACTATGTATATGTACATATATACATACACAAAGTGTGCTACATAATACAACTACTATATAGACATCCACAGCATTGTAAATTTTTAATTGTTCCACTCAGGCCTAAAGATTTAATTGCTATGGAGGATTTCTTACTCTTGTGATATAACATCTTTCCTGACAAGGGAGGTCACTCTGTTGGGCAGGTGAGACTTGTGGCTGTGGAACAATCTCAGGTTCTGGGGCCTCTCCTGTGGTGGTTGTCGGAGTTGACTCTGGGACTGCAGGGAGTGGTTCCGACAATTCTCCAGCAATTAACTCTGCTCTCCTCAGTTGATCAATTTGTCATCTCCGGATGACACAGAAATCTTCTTGTTTGAGGAGACCTCAGCTGGTCTCAGCTGTTGGTCTTGCTCCTTCTGAGATTGGGTTTGAGGAGATCCAATTGTGCGTGCCAGCGATGACCCAGGACCGGCATTGCCAGAGAGTTGTTAGTTGTGCAACGTGCTGCATTGCGATAAGCAAGGAAGAAATTGGTGAGCTGCTGATTCAGTGTAGTGTGTTCTGCTGGCATGCCTGCAGCGTGCTCCTTGGGCTCCGGACAAACCTTTCTGCCAAGCCACTTGTAGCAGGGTGGTATGGTGCAGATGTAATATGTCTTATTACATTCATTTTTGGGATTGATTGAAACTATTCCGCAACAAACTGTCATCTACGGTCACTGACTAAGTGTTCCAGCACACCAGTCATTCTAGAAGAGGCTTCTCAATGCATCAACAGTGCGTGAGGCTGTAGTGGAGGCTATTGGGAACACTTCTGGCCACTTTGTAGCTGCATCCATTCCTAGCAAAACATTTGTACCCATGAATGGTCCAGCAAAACCCACATGAATCCTCTGCCAGGACAATGCTGGCCTTGCCCAGGGATGGAGAGGTGCTGCTCTCGGCATCTTGATGTGTTGGTGTCCTGAACAATACATAGCAAGCTGCTCAACCTGCTGATCTATCCCAGGCCATCAGACAAAGCTTCAAGCCAACACTTTCCTTTTGACCATGCCTAGGTGACTGGCATGGAGCTCCTCCAACACTTTAGCTCTCAGCTTGGATGATACAACAACTCTCAATCCCCACATAAGGCAAGCTCTCTCAAGAGCAAGTTCATCCCAGTGCTGGTAAAATGGGAAAACTGGAATTTCTGCTGCATATTCCAGATATTTTGGGTATCCATGGAGGCCTGAGACATTGTGGGGTCTTTCCTGGTTTCCCTTTGAGACATCTCTGCCATAACAGAGAGAGACTTTTGATTTGCATTAGTGAGAGGAGTGTCCTCTTTGTAAATTTTCAGGTAATTCCTTTTCAAAGGATAGATAGGGCAATCCATCAGCATTCCCATGATTAGTTGTCCTCTTGAATTTGATCTTGTAATTGTGTTCTCCAAGAAGCAGAGCCCATCTCTGCATTCGTGCTGCTGCTGTTAGTGGAACACCCTTCAGTAGGATGAAGATGGGCGGCAGTGGTTGATGGTATGTAATGAAGGTAAACTCTCTCCCGTACAAGAACTAGTTGAAACATTTTACACACCAAACCAGACTCAAGGCCTCTCTGCCTAATTTTTCTCTGCAGCGGTAAGAGAACATGATACAAAGGCTATGGGACGTTCACTTCCATCACTCATAACATGTGACATGACTCCACCTACACCATAAGGTGAGGCATCACAGGTAAGATTCACTGGATGATGCGGGTCATAAGGTATGAGTACTGTGTCTGATGTCACCATTTCCTTTGCCTTTTGGAAAGCCACCTCACAATGCTTTGTCCATCGTCATTTCTTCCCGATCTGTGGCAATGAGTTCAAGAGGTTGAGCACATTAACCCGGTTTGGCAGGAACCTGTTACAGACAAATGGACAAATCCTAAAACGGACTGGTTCCTTCAGATTGTTAGAACTGGGACAAACTCCCATTACCTATTAAATCTCCCAATGGCATGCAGCACAAATAGCCTCTGACAACCAAGTCCAGCTCCTGGCCTTCATGTGTAGTTTAATTATTAAGCCTGGTGGAACCATTTCTACTGACAGAAGAATGGGCAGAGATGGGTTACTGACACCTTAAAACCAGTCACTTTGGTCAGATGGGGCTTGTCTGCCGTGGTTGGCAGCTCATCTAGGAGAAAGAAAACTCTGATCTCAAACATTCAGTATCTTGCAGCCATACCCACTCATGGGAAAGGCTTCGGGTGTAAACCCTGAGGGAAAAATCTGGAGCTGGAGTCCCTAAGGCAGTCCAACGTTGAGTTCAACGCTGACCGGCAACTCCTGGTACCAAACCGTATCGGTCTCTGCCGTTCCTTTGGGTTCATCAGATGGATGGAGAGGGGGAGCCTGCTACATGGGCGACAGCTTACTCTCCATATCGTACTGCACAGGCTTGCATATCTAGACAGCTGGGATGCAACATCCATGGTCAACCCTGACCAACAGAAGCCTCAAAAAGGGCTACAAATATGACATGTCCTTTGATCTTGGGGCATCCAGCACTGCTTGAATCTTGTGCATAAATAGTGTGACAACTGTAAGTGATGCTTGTTGTATAGAATTTACACTTGTCGTGCCATGCTCTGATGCATAATCTTCTAATCTTATTAACACTGTATTGAGATTTTGGAGATGTTCCTTATCAAACTCAGCAGTAATAATGATGTCATCCAGGTAACACTGAGTGCCGGGGCAGCCTTGCACCACCTGATCCGCAGCTTTCTGCCAGAGTGCAGGTGCTGCTGCTACTCCACAAATAAGTCTATGAAAGCGATAAAATCCTTCGTGAGTGTTATGGAGAGAAACAGGACTCTTCTTCCATCTCCATCTGCAGGTGGGCCTAGCTAAGTCCACTTAGCTGAAGTGTAACCCTCCAGAAAGGTTTGCAAAGATGTCGTCTACCCTGGACAGCGGGTGTTGCTCTACTGAGAGACACATCCTCTTTGGCTACTGGGACCTCTGCGTTACCTGAGGGCTCTGCTCAACATTGGAAAGAATTCTTTCAGCCTCCATGCAACCTAAGCTCACCAGCTGTTTTATTGTGGATTGGATAAGGAACTGGACAGGCTTTGTAAAACTTGGGTGTGGCATTTTCATTTAACACTATATTACCCTATATAGTAAATATATATTAAACACTATATTGAGTTTTCCAGTGCCATCCTTGAACACTGCAGTGCTGCTAGTGAGTTTGACAAGGAACATCTCCAAATTCCCAGAACGGTGGGATTAAGAAGATCATCTAGTACCTTTCTTAATTTGCTTTCAGTTGACTCTATTGCAGGGGATGGGGTATGCAAACAGTGGATGGATCTCCCGTCAAGTTGTTGTCTCAGCCAATCACGGCCCCACAATGCTGTCCCTCATGTTTTTATCACATATAAACCAATGAGGCTTGTTGGTTGTTGTGTGTCACTCCCGCAGGAGTTATCTTTTCTTCAGTGTAAGTTCCTTGTTGGACATCTGCAGGCTTCAGTTCAATGCCTTTGAAATGCCATTCAAACACATTTTGTGGATAACTGAAACAACTGAGCCAGTGTTGGCTAATTAATTAAAATCCAATTTTAATTACTTTGCCATCCATTTCTGATGTAAGCCATATTGTTGACTGTACTTCCTTAGAAGGTTGGCGTCATTCAATGTCTGTAGTGAGATGCTGAAGATGTTCTATAGGTCAGTTGTGGAGAGCGCCCTCTTCTTTGTGGTGGCGTGTTGGGGAGGAAGCATTAAGAAGAGGGACGCCTCACGTCTTAATAAGCTGGTAAGGAAGGCGGGCTCTGTCGTGGGCAAAGTACTGGAGAGTTTAACATCGGTAGCTGAGCGAAGGGCGCTGAGTAGGCTACGGTCAATTATGGATAACTCTGAACATCCTCTACATATCAGCATCCAGAGACAGAGAAGCAGTTTCAGTATCAGGTTACTATCGATGCAATGCTCCTCAGACAGGATGAAGAGGTCAATACTCCCCAATGCCATTAGGCTTTACAATTCTACCGCCAGGACTTAAGAACTTTTTAAAAGCTATTATTAATGCTTTTTGAGAGAGTGATTTAGATGCATATCATATTTTTACTGAGTTAAGTATTGTATGTAATTAGTTTTGCTACAACAAGTGTATGGGACATTGGAAAAAAGTTGAATTTCCCCATGGGGATGAATAAAGTATCTATCTATCTATCTATCTATCTTGTTAGTTTTCACATCGTAAATCCCAAGGCTACCCAGTCATGTGTTACTCTCATCATTATCAGATTTTTCATCAATAGCATGCAGATTAGTGCTAATTTTGAAACTGCAATTTGACTTTTTATCTTTTTCCATTTCCTGTGCAGTCCATTTATTTTCGTCTGCCCAACATGCTCTTTGTATGTGGCCTACTTTGTTGCATTTTCTGTGAGTTTCACCTTTAAACCTGCATTGGTCTGGTGTATGTGAGCCTGAGCCACAATGGTAACACTAGTTGTTCAGCCGGGCAGGGTTCTATTTAGATGTTCATAATATCAGCATTGCTCATTTCAACTACCGTATTTTGATTAGATTGGAAAGCTCAAACATCTAAGCAAGCTGTATGTTCTTCCACTTATTGCACTCAGTAACACTGGCACCCGCTTTTCATTGGTTATTTCATCACATACTGCTCAATTCATTCAGTATACATCACCCAGTTATCTGCTGTGCAATCGAACGTGTCTGTCTTTCTGACAGAGCCAGCCAATTTCTGCATTTTTAAAATTTATGATTATTGTCACCCAGTACTCTCTGTTTATGAATCTGTGAATTTCATCCTTTTTCTCTGCCTTTTAAAAAAAAATTCAGCCATCTTTCTCTTCTTATGAAGAAAGACGTGCTGCGCTTTTTAAAAACTCAAACATCTTTCTGCCCTCATGAAGAAAAAAATGTTCTGTTCTTCAGCAGGTAGGGAATCATCTCGGGTTCATTTTAAAATTTCCTTGTCACCGCTGTTATGTTTTGTAACTCTAGAAATTAATCAAAAGAAAAACACTGGAGCCTGGGAAAATGTGTCTAGTTTTATTTTAATCAGGTGTACAAGTATGGTATGGTGGCATCCGTTAGCCTCACGAGACCATGGATCTGCACCTGGAAAGTCTATGTCCATGCCAGGACACAGGCCTGGGCAGGGTTGTATGGGAGACCGGCAGTTATCCATGCCACAAGTCTCCCCTCTCCATGACACCGATGTTATCCAAGGGAAGGGCATGGGCCGATACAGCTTGGCACCAGTGTCATCGCAGGGGTTGCCAGAACGAGGTTGAAGGCAACATCAGACTGCCTTAGGGACTCCAGCTCCGGATTTGTCCTCAGGGTTTACTCCCGAAGCCTTTCCCATGAGTGGGTATGGCCGCAAGGCAGCGGAGGTTTGAAATCAGAGTTTTCCCTCTCTTAGATGGACTGACGAGCTCCATCTACCCGAAGCACTGCTTTTAAGGCGCCAGGACCCACCTTCGCCCCTTCTCCTGTCAGTAGAAACAGTTCCGCCGGGTTTAGAGGCTAAGCCACATGAGAAGGCCAGGAGTTGGACTTGGTTGTGAGAGGCTATTTGAGGTGCATGCCGTGAGGAGCACTTTTCTGTAGTGGGAGCTTGTCCCCACTACCACTCCTCGGCTTGAACAACCTTGGAACCGCACAAGTATGACTTGGTAGCATAATGACGTATGTCATTTACGCACCTTTACATATAAAACTGTACTAAATTATGCAAATAGTAAAGAATGCTTAAGCAAACAATATATTTACAATATTACTGAAATATTAGATACACAACAATATGAATCCAGTGCAATGGGATGAACACTTCTCTCTACAACTTTACACATAAAATGTCGGAGGAACTCAGCAGGCCAGGCAGCATCTATGGGAAAGGGTAAACAGCTGATGTTTTGGGCTGAGACCCTTCATCAGAACTTCGCCCGAAATGTTTACTCTTCTTCATAGATGTTGCCTAGCCTGCTGAGTTCCTCCAGAATTTTCTGTGTATTGCTTGGATTTCCAGCATCTGGATATTTTCTCGTTTGTGATTGGACTCTCTACAACATTCCTCACTTTTACCACTACCCAGGGACCTGCCATTTTAATTAATGCACTACTTGCTTGTTTAATTAATTTAATTAAAGTTGGAAGTTCAAAAGTAAATTTATTATCAAAGTACATATATACCACCATTTACAACCCTGAGATTCATTTTCTTGCAGGCATACTCAATAAGTCCATAGAATAATAATAGTGTGGCACATGGCCAAGTGATTAAGGCGTTGGTCTAGTGATCTGAAGGTCGCTAGTTCGAGCCTTAGCTGAGGCAGCGTGTTGTGTCCTTGAGCAAGGCATTTAACCACACATCGTTCTGTGACGACACTGGTGCCAAGTTGTATCGCCCCTTGCCCTTCCCTTGGACAACATCGGTGGTGTGGAGAGGGGAGACTTGCAGCATGGGCAACTGCTGGTCTCCCATACAACCCTGCCCAGGCCTCGGTCATCATTGAAAATTGATGGACAGCTGAAGAAGAAGAGAATAATAACCATAACAGAATCAATGAAAGACTGCACCAACTTGGGCGTTCAACCAGTGTGCAAAAGACAACAAGTGAGCAAATACAAAAAGAAAGAAACAATAATAATATTAAATATATAAGCAATAAATATTGAGAACATGAGATGAAGAACCCTTGAAAGAGAGTCCATAGGTTTTGGGAACAGTTCAATGATGGGGCAAGTGAAGTTGAATTGTTATCTTCTTCAGTTTAAGGGCCTGATAGTTGAGGGGTAATAATTGTTCCTGAATCTAGTGGTGTGAGTCCTGAGGCTCCTCTACCTCCTTCCTGATGGCAGCAGAGAGAAGAGAGTATGTTCTGGGTGGTGGGGGACCCTGGTGATGGATGCTGGCTTCTTGCGACAATATTTCATTTAGATGTGCTCAGTGGGTCGGGAGGGATTTACCCGTGATGGACGTTGAAGTAAGTCAAATAATATTATTGAATAAGCCATTGATATTGCAACCTGAAGGAGAAGAGATCTCTTTTACCAGCCATAATAAGGTCCTATTTACTTTGAAACCAGTTTAATTTGTCCGTGACATTGGTTATTATATGTTGTTGTCCTTTTAGTATACACTTGATGTCTTGGCATTCTCTGGTGCTCTCGGTACATGTTGCTGCTTCAATGGCATTATATAAATACAAGACACTGTAGCTCCTGGTTCATTGGTCTCACCTGATTCAGCATCTGAAAAAATGCAATGCCTCATCTTGTTATTTCCGTGTGACTGGGCAGGAATGAATACTACTTGGAGCAATAAGACTGGGAGCATCGTTTATGAAGTTAAATTAGCTGCTACCGTCTTCAGAAATGTAATACTTATAAATATTTTTTCTGGGGTTTTAAACCTTGATCCATTATAATATCTTGTGAATCTCTATTTGTATAGCACCTGGTTATTTTGCATTCCCTTTGGCTCTCCGATCAAGAACATTATTCCTTCCTGAGTGTGACAGTTCTGTTCTTATCAAGCATGGCTTGCTTCAGCCGAATACTGGCTCAGCAGCAATAATTAACTCCTGGGGTCAGCCGTTCCTTAGTAACGTCAGAGTATGAGCCACTTAAACATGGGAACATTGCAGATTTTCCCCACCTGGGAGCAAACAGCCCCAGTTAATTGTTGCAGGGTCATGGGTCAATGGACTGGACACAATAGCACAAACCAGAATCACTCCTGTGATTAATACAAGTTATCACTGAAATAGACGACCCAGTTATGGAAAAATGTATTTCACTTTTAAAATTATTTTTACAACGTAATCAGCTTTTTTCCTCACAATCTGTAATTTGATCTGTAGCACCAGTGTAGCTTTCTCTATTGGCTAGAAAGACTGATTTTAATACTTAATGTTGTTTTTACTTGTGCTATGCAGGCTGGCGGTGAATGGAATGAGTTCAACTGTTACATATATTGACTAGAGAACACCTTTTCTTTGGTTTCTTTTGAGACCTGAGCAGCGTTTATTGACCAGAGCTAATTGCCCTTGAGCAAGTTGTGGAGAATCGTCTCCATATAAAGCTGCAGTCCTTATGGTGAAGGTATTTCCGTTGTGTTTTTGGGAGGGAATTCAAGGATTTACAACCAGTGATGATGCATTTCCAAGATGGGATGGTGTTTTTACCCATTGCCACTGATCTCCTTGCTTACTAGTGGCTCTGGGCTTGGGAGGTGTAGCTTTTGTACACAGTACACACTGCAGGTTACAACGTAGAGTTAGGGTTGTTGCCACTTGCACGATCATCACTGATCCGATTTAACGCAAGTGATGCATTTCACTGTGTGTTTTGTATGTACATGTGGCAAATAAAGCTAATCTTTATCATCTTTACCTTTATGTACACTTGTGATAGAGGGAATAAACATTCAGGGAGTTTGACAGAGGTGGGGGGAGTCAATAGCATAACTTTGTCCCAGTGTGAAATTTCTTCCGAGTTGCTCATACTACACTTCAAGAAAAAAATTCAAATTCAAGATTGTTTAATGTTATTTCCAGTACACAAATGTAAAGAAGAACAAAATAATTGTTACTCCGGATCCAATGCAGCAAAAGAAAACATGATAAGTTAAAGAAAACAATAATAAAAAGCCGCAATAAATATAAATACATAAGATAGCTTATATACATTGACTGTATGCCTATAAAGTGACCCTAGACACGAAAGTGTCTGTACATAGGGTGACTGACAGGAGATGATAAAGTAGTGGTGGTTGTGGGTGTGGAGAAGTGGGTGGAGGTGTTGATCAGTTTTGCGTCTGGGGAAAAGTAAATGTTTATGAGTCTGGTAGTTCTGGCATGGACGTTATGTAGCCTCCTCCCTGATGGGAGTGGGACAAACAGTCCATGAGCAGGGTGGATGGGATCCTTCATAATGTTACTGGCCTTTTCTGGCACCTCTTTCTCTATATATATGTCTTTGAAGGCAGGTAGGCTGATGCTGGTGATGTGTGGGGCAGTTTTGACTGCCCGATTTAGAGCCTTCCTGTCTGCCGCAGTGCAGTTTCCCTACCAAGCAGTGGTGCAGTTTGTTAGGATGCTCTCCACTGTACAAGGACTCCATTGCACTCCTAACTTGTGCCTTGAAGATGATGGAAAGACCTTGTGGAGATGGAATACTCACCGTAGGACACATATCTCTGAACCTTTCTAGTCCCCTAGGATTTTGTTGGTGGGAACTTGATGACAGTGCCAATGAATATCAAGTATTGGTGGATAAATGATGTCTTGTTGGAGATGGTCTTTGTGGTGAAACGTTACTTCAAGCTTCAAGTTCCTGTGTGTCAACGTATCAGAGGATCTATCCTGACTGGTTGCACCACAGCCTGGTACGGAGTCTCCAATGCACAGGATTAAAAATAGCTGCAGAGAGTTGTAAACTCATCCAGCTCCATTATGGGCACTAACCACCCCACCATCGAGGGCATCTTCAAAAAGAAGGCTGCATCCATCATCGAGGACCCTCACAATATAGGACATGTCCTCTTCTCATTATTACCATCAGGGAGGACGTACAGGAGCCTGGGGATGCACACTCTATGATTTAGGAACAGTTTCTGCTCTTCAGATTTCTGAATTGACCATGAACACTACAATATTTTATTCTCTTTTTGCACTTTTCAAAATATATTTCTTACTGTAACCTGTAGTATTTTTATGTATTATACTGTTGTTGCAAAACAACAAATTTCATGATATATGCCATTGATAATAAACCTGATTCTGACTTGCCACTAATTATCCCAGTCCTGATGATACTGAAGTAAGACTTTGATAAATATGAACCGGTAAATATGTTCCCATAAGTGAGACATTAAGGTCCTGTTTGCGCCCGCCCCCCCATAGATCCATGTTTTGAAGGAAATATATCTCTCCCGTGACATGGAAAAACCAAAACCACAAACAACACTTGCTTGAGCAAATCTCCTGCAAGATTTTCTAAAGATGCTGTCTATGTGCTGCTGTAAAATGCATTTTCTGCAATGTTCACACCTTAGTGTGGGAGGAGGTGAGCACAGCTCTGTCAATGTACTTCTTTCATAGTACTTAAGTTTTTAAATAACTCTCATTAAAAAAAATTACCTTGCAACCAGTAATTACTCATGACAGCAATTAATTTCTAACCACAGGGCTATGACATCTTCAGAAGGAACAAGTGGGAAAGACATTGAGAATAACCAGTAATGAGGAATGTGGAGGGAGAGTGGGAGGGAAAGGGAAGCAGGTGCAAACTAATATCATTTTCTATATATTCCTTCCTTATTAGAGATTAACATTGTCAACACTCCAAGATCATTTCTTATTTTAAAGATATACCTGTATTTATTAAATATATATAGGAAATACAACCAGGACTCCTCTTTCTCTACAGTTATTAAACCATCAAATAAATAGATTCTCTTACAATGCAAGTGTGCCATTCATGTTTGCTTTTTAATGAATATACCCACAAAGTGATTGAAAGTTGTCATACAGGATTCAGCAAAGTGGCGGCAGGTTGCTAGACTGTGGTCCTCCCCTGCACAGCCTTTGAAGTAACTGCTGAATTTAGTGCACCCCCCAGTATGTACACCTGCAACCTGGAAGTTGCTAGTCAGCAGCATTCCCTTCCAAATATCTTCTTACAGTGGAAGACCAACACCTTTTGGCCAGTCTTTCACCAGGTTGATGATCTTCCAACAGTAGTTGATATTTGTCTGAGTATGCGAACAGCCTATACACAGCTGACAATAATAGGGCCACTGCACCTTTCTCCAAAGGTTGCTGGAAAATGTACAGTCCATAAGGAGGTGGACAATTGTCATCCTCATTACAGCCATCCAGAGGGAGGGAAGGAATGAGACTCTGGCAGGGACAGGCCTTCTCATAGCCAAGCAAGGTCTTGGTGCTTGTTTGTGAATTCTCCCATTCAGCTTGGGAAAACATCTCACAGGACCCACTATGTTTCCTCATGCAGGACGTCCAGGATGTAAGCTGGTTTATTATTGTCACAAGTACAGTGATAAACCTGTTTTTGCCTACTGTTCATTCTAATGCATTGAGGCACATGGAACAGTACAGCACAGGAACAGCCCTTCCGCCCACAATGTTGTGCCAAACCAGCTAAAACCCTTAAAAACTTCTCTTCTACCTACACAATGTCCCTATCCTTCCATCTTCCTCACATTCATGTGCCTGTCTAAACGCCCCTTAAAAGCTTTTAAAGTATTTACCTCTACCAACACATCCTCTACTCTCTGAAGGTAAAACAATGGTAACGCAATAAAAGTGCAGAATAAAGAGTTGCACTTACAGAGAAAGTGCTGGACAAATGAACAATAAGGTGCAAGTTCATAATGAGATAGACTGAGGCCAATAATTCATCTTATTGTACTATATGTTCACTGATTGTTGCACTAGTGGTTAAAGATGTTTATTTGCAGAAAGTTTTTTTATTTCAAAAATATACTTTGTTCAAAACATATACAGGAAGTAACCATTGGTTTTCTAGACATGGCTGCAAGCAAAATCCAGGATAATATGCTCATCATAAAGTTGGAAGATTCTCATTTATGTTGCTGTGAAAATTCTTTACTTCAAAGAAAATTTCTCCTCTTAAAGTTAGCTTTCATTTCTGAGCTATCTTGTCTTCTTTGTGATGTTGCAAATTCACTGTATCAAGTAACTGTGAAATAATTTTTTTTGATAAGTGAGTAGTTCTGTTTTTTTTAACAAATTATTGTGGTTCTGTCAATGTGAACATCTGACTGGGTATTGGCTCCTGAGAGCTGTATAGAGCCTGATCTCCAGGGGAGAACCTGCTAGGTCAATGGAATCCCTTACCAATTGTTAGTGGTGACCTTGGGACCACCAACTCACCGGTGGAAATAGTTCCCTGCGAGTTCTATATTGGACTAGAGTTTCTGTTAGACCTCATTCAGTGATCCAGGCTGTGACTGATTTTATTTTCTTGCAAATGGAATGTTGAATGATGAGAGGCTTTGGTAAAGAAAAAGGTTACCTGATCTGGCCTGCTGACTTCTGCCAGCATTTTGTGTTTTTACCTGATCTTCAACACAGTTTGGAATTTGGAGAAATGGTGGGAAGAACAATTGTTAATATTAAACCAATATTTAAAACATAGAACATTATAGCACAGTACAGGCCCCTCGGGACCATGCACCCACCACTGCCTGTGTGGGGGAGAAAAACTTACTTCTGACATCCCTCCAATTACCTTAAAATTATGTCTCCCCATATTAGCCATTTCCATCCTGGGGGAAAAGTCTCTAACTATCCACTTGATCTATACCTCTCACCATCTTGTACTCCTCTATCATCTCCCATCCCTCTTAGCTCCAAGAAAAAAAAT
Organism: Hemitrygon akajei; assembly: GCF_048418815.1. Classification (NCBI taxonomy): domain Eukaryota; kingdom Metazoa; phylum Chordata; class Chondrichthyes; order Myliobatiformes; family Dasyatidae; genus Hemitrygon; species Hemitrygon akajei. Next base: position 162,159,247 of record NC_133130.1, on the reverse strand, counting down.
CCCTGGCTCACTCAACCTATCCTCAGAAGACATGCTCTCTAATCCAGGCAGCATCCTGATAAATCTCCTCTGCACCCTCTTTAAAACTTTCACATCTACTTTGTTGGAGTTAGATTTGGAAAAGTGAGTGGGGCCAGTCAGGAAATTTGTTGTTTGTCATCTTTATCAATGATCTTGGTGATAATGTGGTTAACTGGATCAGCAAATTTGTAGTGGACAGTGAGGGCTATCATGGCTTGCAGAGGGATCTGCATCAGCTGGAAAAATGACCAATGGAATTTAATGCAGACAAGTGCAAGGCTTTGCATTTCGATAGGACCAACCAGGTAAACACAGTGAATGCTAGGGCACTGAAGAGTGTGGTAGAACAAAGGGATCTGGGAATAGAGGTTCATAATTAGTTGCAAAAGGTCATAAAGAAAGATTTTGGCACATTGACCTTCATAGATCAATGTATCGAGTGCAGAAGAAGGGATGTTATGTTGAAGTTGTGTAAAATGTTGGTGAGGCATAATTTGGAGTATTGTGTGCAGTTTTGGTCACCTACTTACAGGAAAGATGTAAACAAGGCTGAAAGAGTGCAGAGAAAATTTACAAGGTTGCTGCCAGGTCTGGAGGAGCAGACATATAAGGAAAGATAGAATAGGTTAGGACTTTATTCTTTCAAATGTTGAAGATTGAGAGATTTGACAGTGGTATGCAAAATTATGAGGGGTAGAGATAGGGTAAATGTAAGCGGGTTTTTTCCAAAGTTTGGGTGGGATTACAACCAGAGGTCATTGCTTAAGAGCGAAAGGTGAAAAATTTAAGAGTAACATGAAGGGAAACTTCTTCACTCAGAGGGGTGCGACAGTGTGGAATGAGCTTCCAGCACAGCTGGTCCATGCAAGCTCAATTTCAAAGTTTAAGAGAAGTTTGGAAAGTTGAATGGAAAGTAGGGATATGGTCCAGGTGCAGGTCGTTGGAGGTAGGCAGTTTAAATGGATTTGGATGGGAAAGATGGGCCAAAGGGCCTGTTTCTGTGCTGTACTTCTCTGAATCTATGACTTTTCCTGGCAGGTTAACTTATTCTAAATCCCTTGTTGCTGAAAGCTGCTGGTGTTCCACTCCAAATGTTGTCAGTACCTATCTCAGGGAGTATAATCCACCTGAATAGCATGGTCTGCTGCAGAAACCACAGTGACTAACATAAATTACACTGTACTTGCAGATTATTGTATCACGTCTTGGTAATGCGCAAGAAGTGGGGAGCTTGTATCCTGCTCAGATATATGTAGCGTTAATTAGATCCACAGAGAACACTAGTCCAGCATGTAACATTTGCATTTAAGAATTTTTCCTTATTGATAGGTTACTGCTGAACTTTCTCTGAAACAATTGCTTCTTGTTATTCATCCAGTGATTACTCCCCAGGCTGTACTGATGAATAATAGATTAACCAGGGCAGCCATCAAGAGTTCAGATTGATTGAATTACACAACATAAATCTAATAATGTTAGTGCAGCACTGTTCCACTCAGTTGCATTATCTCTAATTTTAGTTTCACAGGACTATGGAGTCTTTCCGTTATTCTGCCCACTGAGGCCACTGTAGTACCTATTACTGACTAAGCTAGCGGAGCTCCTGTTCGATTAATTGGTGCAGAAATGAAGGAAGTAACAAGAGAATCATTGTAGTTATGAGTGACTGAACCAAAAGAATAATAAAAAAACAAAATGAATAGGAACTAATTAAGATCTATCCACAAATCTGGTAGAAAAAACGATATAAATCCATGAGTTACTAACAATATGGGAAAAGTTTAGCCTTTTCAGATCCCTGTCCATCATCAGGATTAAATATTAAGGAATATAATGCTTCCTTTGGGTCTTTCCAGTTAAGAATCCTGGAATGGAGCAGTCTGAATGTACCAGATAAAACTGTATCTGAATTAAATTTGGTTTTAAACACTTGAGAATGGAAAACCATATTCAGATAGTGAAACAAAACAGCTACTAGAAATCTATAGTCCAGGTAATACAGATGTATCCTAAGCATTTCCTACATTTGATGTTTTCACTTTGCATTCATGTATAACCTCAAATGAGTGGCTGATATATTACTGAATCTCCAGTATCAGTTAGTCACAGATCTTAATGTGATTCTTCGTACGTCTCAGTATTTAAAGACACCTACTATGGGGGCTCCATACCATAAAGCTTTGAGTTACTGGGCTATTAATCTGGAGCCCTTCCAATCCTACAATGAAATATAAAGAGACAGTAATAGTCACGAAGCCACTGAAATGTAAAAGCTGGTTAAGTACTAAAGAAACAACTGTACTCTCCCCTGATCCACAAGTGGCTAACTTTTGACTGTTCTCTGAATTGAACAAGCAACCTACCAAGCTCAGGGCTGTTGAGTTAAACAACAAATGCCTGCAATATAATGGATGTCGACATCCTGCAAAGTGCCAAAATCCCTTGAGCAGAACAGTATAGCATTTAAAATAACCTGGGAAGTAATGAAGCTCAATTTAAGTACGATGAAAAACCTGGGGCATTTATGATGAGTCTTGTGCTATGTCAGCCAAATGCAAAGTGAAAAGAAGATTAGACAAAATCCCACTGTGTTCATGACAATCCTTTGCAGAAGCACTGATGGAAACAAAAACCCTTGAGAGGAAGTTTAATACTTTGAGATTTCTCATGTAAAAGACTGGTGGGTCAACTTGCAGAAACATAAATTATGCATAATTGTTTAAATTATGCATACATTTTTAGAGCTTCTAAGCTTGGCCAGGTTAAGATGGCTTGAATTTGATAGTGCATCAAAATTTCTTTTTTCTTTTCAATTTGTTTAAACTTGAGTAAAGGATGAATTGAAGATCAGGCATAGAATCTTGATCATCTGGCATACATTTTTAGTCTAAGTATCATACATAACTGGCACATTTTGTCTGCTTTAATGCACAGGTCATTGAGGTACACTTACATCAAATTAAGCCATTGCATTCAGTGGAAGAAACAAAACATGTTTGGAAAGGCTTTTGGACTCCTTCCAAACATCTAAAATGCAACTTCCAAATGAAGCAGAGAGGGATAATGTCAAGGTTAGTGGACTCAACCCAAGTACGAAGTTTCCAGTTATCTGAATGAAAACCAATTTGGAATGTATTCCCCAAAGCATTTAAGTTTACTGCTCAACCCATTTCCTGTATCTTTCTCTGCATTTGGAACGCATGCTTTTACAATAAAATCAGTAAATTTTTCTACATTAAAATATGCTACATTTGGAGAAGATGTCAAAGCTCTTTGCTTTTTCAGTAAAGGAAGACTATTCAAATATACATCCACAAAGGAGAAACATTTCAGAAGTTTGGAAACCGTAAGTAAAAGTATCAAAAGCTAATTTGTTTGGAAGGAAAATGTTGATATTTTCACAATTATAATTTTGTATCTGTTTCCATATCTGTACTCCTATCACAAATCTTTCATACAAAGCAACCTATGTAGGAACCTGAATCAAATTTCTCTCATTTATTAGTATACTGTTTTGTCTCAATGTAATCAAGTAACCTCTGGATTTTGGAGGCAATACATAGATCATAGAAATTTACAGCACATTACAGGACCATGTAACCTACTCTAGAAACTGCCTAGAATTTCCCTACCGCACAGTCCTCTATTTTTCTAAGCTCCATGTACCTATCTAAGAGGCTGTTAAAAGACCCAATTTAAAAAAGAAATTTCTATGTCTTTGCCGGTTGACATTCTCGCTGCTTTGGAACAGCATCGACAAGATATTTTAAAGGAATTTAGAACTTCTTTCAACCAGCTGGATGTCAAATTGGATCGGATCAACGCTAGAGTGGACGAACATGCCGAACATTTATCTTGCATCGACTCAACTTCTGAAGATCTAAAACGCCGTGTCCAATATCTGGAAACCCTCTGCTCCAGCCTAGAGCAGCAGGTTTGTAAGCTTTTTTCCAAAATGGTGGACCTTGAAAACCGTAGCAGACGTTGCAATCTACGAATTCTTGGTTTGCCAGAGGCTACCGAACAGGGCTCTCCCGTGAAATTTTTTTCCGATTTTCTCTGTGAGATTTTTGGGAAAGAATTTCTTCCGACTCCACCTGAGCTTGAAAGAGCACACAGGATCTACGTTCCCCGTGCAACTCTGGGTTCCCGCCCACGGCCGGTAATTTTGTGCTTTCATCAATACCAGGTGAAAAACCGTTTGATTATGGAGGCACGCCGCAGAGGTACTTTTGCTTTTCAAAATACAGTCATTCGTTTTGTGGAGGATTTTGCCCCCCAGGTTCTGAAGATGCGTGCTGAGTTTAAAGGTGTAATGAAAGTGCTTTTTGATCGTGGTTTTAGACCCTCTCTTCGCAATCCAGCTGACCTGCGAATTACGCTTACTACTGGAGAATATGAGTGGTTTAAATCAGTGAAGGATGCTGAAGCATTTGTCGGAAGTCTTCCGGCTATCCCGTCTCCTCAGGAACCCGGTCTGACCTTCTAAAATGGTGGATAAGTACCTCTCGTAGTAAAGCTATTTTTTTTCCTGACTCAGACTGTACCTGAATAATTCAGACATTATCTATTGAGACTCTAAGGGCTGTAGACAATCTCTCCCTGGACTTGGTGCGTTTTTTCTAAATAGATAATCCGAGTTTAATGTTTCCCTGCGGATGTTTAGTTTGTACTTGTGCAATCTATTGTATTCTTGTATAACTTTATCTATAGAGATCTACAATTGACTTTAACTTGTTTTGGAGGTTGGGAGTTTTTATTGAAGGCCTCCCTGTTGGTTGATTCATAGTTTAAGTTTTGCTTTATTTTTTCTGTAAATGGTTGATAAGTACTCTCTTCGAATCTATAATTTCCCTCTTTTCTCCCTCCCCTTTTTTTTCTTTTAATCTTCTATAATTTTTCGTGGGTAAGTTAGTTTTGGTTTTCTTTTGATTTTCTTTGTATTAAGTCTCACACTTCTGCTGAAGCTGTTCCTATTTGTTATGTTTTCTAGTGCATAAACTAGTTACCATTTGCTATAGTATTTATACGGAACTGTTGTTAACGACACAGACTTGGGTTAATTTTTTTGGTAGAGCTAGCTGCTTTTTTTGGTAGCCGTCTAGTTTTGGGTTGGGAGGATGGGGTGGATTCTCCAGTTTCAACACCACTCACTGTTTCCTTTGCTTTCCTCTGTTACTCAGGACATGTTTCTGTTTTGATTCTACGAATCTATGTTTACATTTTTGCTCCCAGACTGTTATTGTACTGCTTGACTTTTTATATGCCTGCTGCCTTCTACGCACTAACAATTGATAATGGTTAATACACTTAAATTTGTGAGCTGGAATGTAAAGGGATTGAATCACCCTGTTAAAAGAAGGAAGGTCTTCTCACATATTAAACAACTCAAAGCGGACATTGCTTTCCTTCAAGAAACTCATATTCGTTGTTCTGATAACTCCCGGCTTTTGTCAAAGTGGGCGGGTCAGCATTTTCATTCATCCTTTGCTGCCAAAGCTAGGGGGGGTCTCCATCCTTATTAACTCAAATATTCCTTTTGAACTCCATAATAAGATAGCTGATACAAATGGCTGTTTAGTTATTGTTTCTGGTAAACTATATAATATTAAAGTTGTATTAGCAAACCTGTATGCCCCCAATTTTGATGATGTTAATTTTTTTGAACGTTTTTTCTCCTCACTGCCAGACTTAAACTCATACTCTCTTATACTGGGTGGTGATTTCAATTGTTGGTTAGATCCTAGTTTGGATCGATCGTCCTCTGTTACTAGACCACCTACTAAATCTGCCTCAGCTATTCAATCGTTTCTCTCTAATTATGGTATCTCTGATATATGGCGTTTCCTTCATCCTACTGAGAGAGATTATTCTTTTTTTTCACATGTTCACCATACCTTTACTAGAATTGACTACTTCTTACTCGACTTTCAACTCATTCCATTTGTCTATTCTTGTGATTATCAGAGTATACTGATTTCTGACCATGCCCCCAATTACTCTGTCTTTAAATTTTCCTGGCCTTCCTCAGAGGAATAAACACTGGCGGTTTGACTCGACTTTACTATCGGATGATGATTTTCTAAAATTTATCAAGGATCAGATAACCTTTTATTTTAACACCAATACATCACCTGAAGTGTCATCCCAGATTGTCTGGGATGCCATGAAAGCATATCTGAGGGGTCAAATAATCTCCTATACAGCAAATCTTAATAGAAAGCCCTGTGCAGATCGATTAGACCTCATTAATCAGATTAAAGAATTGGATCAACTGTATGCTCAAACTAAGAATCCTGAACTATACAAGAAACGTGTAGAACTTCAAACTAAATTTAATCTTCTGTCCACTCAACCTGTCGAACGCCAACTTCTTGAAAGTAAGAGTTGTTTTTATATTCATGGTGACAAATCTGGTAAATTTCTAGCCAATCAGCTGAGGCGTTCCAAAGCCAAACAACATATTACAAAGATCCGGAAGGAGAATGGAGACCTTACATCGGATCACTTAGAAATCAATGACGCATTTAAAAATTTCTATACTCGACTTTATTCCTCTGAATCTTTGAATGACAATATCTCTATCGATCATTTTTTAAATAATCTGAATATTCCTTCGTTTTCATCTGATTTTAAAGCCAAACTTAATGCGCCTATATCATCAGAAGAAATATCTTCTGCAATTTCTGCATTGTCCTTAGGGAAATCTCCTGGACCTGATGGGTTCCCCGTAGAATTTTATAAATCATTCTCTTCACTTCTCTCCCCTCAGTTACTTTCAGTATTATCTGACTCGTTTAACTATGGCAAATTGCCACCCTCTTTTAATGAGGCTTCTATTATTCTTTTATTAAAAAAGGGTAAAGACCCAACAGAGTGTTCCTTGTATAGGCCGATTTCATTGCTTAATGTTGATGTTAAAATCTTGGCCAAAGTTTTGGCTTACAGATTAGAAACTGTTATTCCCTCTATTATTTATGATGATCAAACTGGTTTTATTAAAAACCGTCTTCCTTTTTTTAACATTCGGCATTTATTTAACATTTTATATTCACCTCCAACTGGGATTCCTGAATGTGTTATTTCCCTCGATGCGGAGAAAGCATTTGATCGTATAGAGTGGCACTACCTTTTTGCAGTTTTAGAAAAATTTGACTTCGGTCTAAGTTTTATCTCTTGGATCAAATTGCTGTATTTGTGTCCTACTGCCTCTGTTTTAACTAAGTCTCAGAAATCCCAGTTATTTAACCTCAAACGTGGCACCCGTCAGGGATGCCTTTTAAGTCCCTTTCTCTTTGATTTGGCTACAGAACCTTTGGCGATAGCTTTTCAAAATTGTCCTGAACTGACCGGGATTTGGAGAGGGGGTGTTGAGCATAAAGTTTCTCTTTATGCTGATGACTTATTACTTTTTCTTTCAAATCCGTCTACATCCTTACCTCCAATGTTTTCACTTCTTGACCAGTTTAGCCAGTTCTCTGGATATAAACTTAATTTACATAAGAGTGAACTTTTCCCAATTAATAAAGAAGCACAAGAATTAACATTTCATGATCTCCCTTTTAAAGTAGTCCACAATCAATTTACTTATCTTGGGATTACGGTCACGAGGAAGTTTAAAGATCTCTTTCGTGAAAATTTTGCCAGTCTTTCATATACTATTAAACAGAGTCTGTTACAATGGTCACCTCTATCTATGTCTTTGGTAGGTTGTATTAATGTTGTTAAAATGTATGTTCTCCCTAAACTTTTATAATTATTTCAATCAATCCCAATTTTTATTCCTAAATCTTTTTTTGATTCTTTAGACTCTATTATTTTGTCATATCTGTGGAAGAATAAGCACTCTAGAATTAACAAAGTTTATCTCCAAAAATCTAAAAAAGAGGGTGGCATGGCTTTACCTAACTTTCGTTTATATTATTGGGCAGCCAATATACGTTGTGCTACCTTTTGGTCTTTTTTCCATGGCCAACCCGAGTGCCCTAACTGGGTGGCAATGGAGTTGAGCTCCACTAAAGAATTATCTATCTCTGCACTTCTCGGCTCTGTACTCCCTAGTAGTTTGTCCAGATTAATAGTTAATCCTCTTGTCAGACACACTTTGCGTATATGGGCTTAGTTTAGGAAATTCTATGGTTTCCATGGTTTTTCCTTTTCTAGCCCTATCTTACATAATCACCTTTTTTTTACCTACTACATATGACTCAGCCTTCCATGATTGGTATAGGAAGGGCATTAGACATTTTGAAGATCTTTTTATTGATAATCGCTTCCCCTCTTTTCAACAGCTCTCTGCTAAGTTCAATCTGCCTAATGCTCATTTTTTTAGATATCTCCAAATTAGACACTTTATTACTCCTTTAATCCCTAACTTCCCTGAAATGCCTGAGAAAAATGTTATGGACTTATTTCTTTCTATTAATCCACTAGTTAAAGGTTTAATATCTTTTATTCGTGATAAATTAGCAGCCCTACGACGTGCCCCTGTGGATAAAATTAAAATGGCACGGGAGCATGATTTAAATACCTCTTTATCCGATGAGACTTGGGACTTGATTCTCAAATCGGTTAATTCAACCTCTCTTTGTGCTCGCCATTGCCTTTTACAGTTTAAGATTGTTCATAGAGCCCATATGTCTAAATCTAAATTATCTCGATTTTACCCTAACATCAGTCCGCTTTGTGATAAATGCAAAAGGGGCGAGGCCTCTCTCATTCATATGTACTGGTTTTGTCCTAGCTTGGAGAAATTTTGGAAAGATGTCTTCATAACGTTATCGTATATTCTGAATCACCACCTAGAACCTAACCCTTTAATTGCTTTGTTCGGTTTCTGGGGTGAGACAGATTTACGTCTGAGTTCGACTAAGTGTCGAATATTATCTTTTGCCTCTCTCCTGGCTAGACATTTAATCCTTCTTAGATGGAGAGATGTTGCCCCGCCCACACATGCTCAATGGCTTAACGATATTATGGCCTGCTTAGACCTTGAAAAAATTCATTATTCAGTCCTTAATTCGGATTTAAAGTTCCATAAGGTCTGGGGACCTTTTATTGAGTACTTTCATAGCCTTCCTCTTAACCAAGGTTTTTTTTTCGGTCCCTTGCTTTCAGCTCCTTTTTTTTTGTAGTAGGCATTAATATCTTCTGTTGCTAAGTGTATTCACAGTTTTGGGGGTTTGATTGTCCTGATTTATATTCTCTATATTGTGTTGTGGTTGGTCTGGAGCTTTTTTTTGTTGCGGGGCTTGGGGAGGATACTAATTTTACATGTCTTCAATTTGGGTGCTTTCTCAATTATCTTTCTTTGTATCATATTATTATTGTATGTTTATTTTTGCACTGTATCAACGTTCTTCATTTTGATCCAGGGTTTTTTTTAATCTGTAGCTATGTAGAAAATGTATTAAAAAACTAATTAAAAAAAGACCCAATTTTATCCACTTCCATCACCACCACTGACAGTGCATTCCACGCACCCACCACTCTCTGTGTGAAAAACATACCCCTGACATCTCCTCTGTACCCATTTCCAAATACCTTAAACTATGCCCCCTTATGTTAGCCACTTCAGCCCTGGGGAAAAGCCTCTGGCTGTCCACATGATCAATGTCCCTCATTATCTTACACACCTCTATCAGGTCACCTCTTATTCTCCGTCGCTCTAAGGAGAAAAGGCCAAGTACACACAACGTATTCTCATAAGGTACGCCCTCCAATCCAGGCAACATCCTTTGTAAGTGTCCTCTGTGCTCTCTCTATAATATCCACATCCTTCCTGTAGTGAGGTGACCAGAACTGAACACGGTATCCAAATGAGGTCTGACCAAGGTCTTATATAGGCGTAACATTACGTCACAGCTCTTGAACTCAATCCCACGGTTGATGAATGCCAGCATACCATATGTCTTCTTAGCAACACTGTCAATCTGCACAGCAGCTTTGAGTATCCTATCGACACAGAACCCAAGATCTCTCATATCCTCTACACTGCTAAGAGTCTTACCATTTATAGACAAGACAATAGGTGCAGAAGTAGACCATTCGGCCCTTCGAGCCTGCACCGCCATTTTGAGATCATGGCTGATCAACTACTATCAATACCCGGTCCCTGCCTTGTCCCCATATCCCTTGATTCCCCTATCCATGATACCTATCTAGCCCCTTCTTGAAAGCATCCAGAGAATTGGCCTCCACTACCTTCCGAAGCAATGCATTCCAGACCCCCACAACTCTCTGGGAGAAGTAGTTTTTCCTTAACTCTGTCCTAAATGACCTACCCCTTATTCTCAAACCATGCCCTCTGGTACTGGACTCTCCCAGCATCTGGAACATATTTCCTGCCTCTATCTTGTCCAATCCCTTAATAATCTTACATGTTTCAATCAGATCCCCTCTCAATCTCCTTAATTCCAGTGTGTACAAGCCCAGTCTCTCTAACCTCTCTGCGTAAGACAGTCCAGACATCCCAGGAATTAACCTCGTGAATCTACGCTGCACTTCCTCTACAGCCAGGATGTCCTTCCTTAACCCTGGAGACCAAAACTGTACACAATACTCCAGGTGTGGTCTCACCAGGGCTCTGTACAAATGCAAGAGGAGTTCCTTGCTCTTGTACTCAATTCCCTTTGTAATAAAGGCCAACATTCCATTAGCCTTCTTCACTGCCTGCTGCACTTGCTCATTCACCATCAGTGACTGATGAACAAGGACTCCTAGATCCCTTTGTATTTCTCCCTTACCTAACTCTACACCGTTCAGATAATAATCTGCCTTCCTGTTCTTACTCCCAAAGTGGATAACCTCACACTTATTCACATTCAACATCATCTGCCAAGTATCTACCCACTCACCCAGCCTATCCAAGTCACCCTGAATTCTCCTAACATCCTCATCACGTCACACTGCCACCCAGCTTAGTATCATCAGCAAATTTGCTGATGTTATTTTCAATGCCTTCATCCAAATCGTTGACGTAAATTGTAAACAGCTGTGGTCCCAATACCGAGCCCTGTGGCACCCCACTAGTCACCACCTGCTATTCCGAGAAACACCCATTCACCGCTACCCTTTGCTTTCTATCTGCCAACCAGCTTTCTATCCATGTCAATGTCTTCCCCCCGATGCCCTGAGCTTTGATTTTACCCACCAATCTCCTATGTGGGACCTTATCAAATGCCTTCTGAAAATATTATATTCTGTCTTCAAATTGGGCCTACCAAAATAAACCACTTCATATTTATTTGGGTTGAAGTCCATCTGCCACTTCTCAGCCCAGTTCTGCATCCTATTGATGTCCCACTGTAACCTCTGACAGCCCTCCACACTATCCACAATACCCCCAACCTTTTTGTCATCAGCAAACTTACTAACCCACCCTTCTACTTCTTCATCCAGGTCATTTATAAAAATCAAAGAGGAGGGGTCCCAGAACAGATCTTTGTGGAACACCACTGGTCACTGCCCTCCATGTAGATTACAAACCATCTACAATGAACCTTTGCCTTCTGCGGGCAAGCTAATTCTGGATCCACAAAGGAAGGTCTCCTTGATTCCCATGCCTCCTTACTTTCTGAAAGAGCCTTCCATGGGGAACCTTATCAAATGCCTTACTGAAATCCATATACACTACATCCACTACTCTACCTTCATCAATGTGTTTTGTTACATCCTCTAAGAATTCAATCAGGTTCGTAAGGCACGACCTGCCATGACAAAGCCATGTTGACTATCCCTAATCAGATTATGTCTCTCCAAATCCTCATAAATCCTGCTTCTCAGAATCTTCTCCAACAACTTGCCCACCACTGAAGTCAAACTCACTGGTCTATAATTTCCTGGTCATTCTCTACTCCCTTTCTAGAACAGGGGAACAACATTTGCAACCCTCCAGTCCTTCAGTGCTTCTCAGGTCCCTATTGGTGATACAAAGATCATCGCAAGAGGCTCAGCAATCTCCTTCCTCGCTTTCCACAGTAGCCTGGGGTATATCTCATCTGGTCCCTGTGACTTATCTAACTTAATGCTTTTCAAAAGCTCTAGCACATCCACTTTCTTAAAGTCTATATGCTCAAGCGTTTCAGACTGCTGTAAGTCAACCCCACAATTGCCAAGGTCTTTTTGCCTGGTGAATACTGAAGTATTTATTAAGTAACTCCGCTACCTCCCCCTACTCCATGCACACGTTTCCACGATCGCACCTGATTGGTCCTATTCTCACACACCTCATCCTCTTGCTCTTCACACACTTTTTTTGCTCACTCTAGAACAGCTTGAAGATCTTACTACAAACTATCTTACCTCAGTGTTCAATTTTTAATAGATGCTTCAAGTAAACCATAGTAGTCTTAGGCTTCATTCCTTTCAGAATATATTGATGTGAGTTCTTAAATTTATTGTTGAAGTTTATCTGTTTCAGTTACAATCAGGACTGATGTTTTCTCAACTCAGAATTTACCTCAAAAGAACAGAACTTTAATGATTATGTTGCAAATATACAATCTAAATGCATACAAACATTAGTAACAATGATGTATTTCATGTATACAGTCTGTAGTCCTGATATTAACGTCAACAACGTAAACCTATTTAGAGCAAAGGTAAGGATAGTTTGAAATTCTGGAATTAATTGCACTAGTACAGTAGTTCATTAGTCCAAAAAACAATTCTATGTCAATAATTACAGAAAATTGAGAACTATTCTTCCAAGCAATTAAAATGGCATACAGCAATACTGTCCTTCTCATGTATTTCCAGATCCTTTAATGAAACTGATTATACCATAGATATCTTCACAAGCTCTTTGTGCCATTTCACAATCAGGCAACAGTTGATATTTCATACTTAGGCAAAATTGGCAGTAATTGCTCTGTTGTTATAAGGCACTAAACCTGGCACAATAATGAAGAACTTTCAAAATCGATCATAATTATTAAGGTGTGCAGGACATTATAATAATACTTTAACACTTAGAAGTCATGGAAATTTGACTCAAACTATAGTGTAATAACCACTGGGTCATGCTTAACTTAAGCATAGCACTTAAGAATTTTCCTTTATGCCCAGCATCAGAGGCAAACAGATGGTCCCACATCTGATGCACTGTACAGCTTTCAACACATGAAATGATTCTGAGATGACACTGCACTTTCAGAAGTCTGATCATTGCAAGTACAAAAGAAACAATTAATAGTCAATAACCTTACTCTTTGCCTTTTTGCCCAATTGCAAAATTAATGTAAATAGACGTATCTGTAATAATTTAAAGTGCTTGTGCAGGCTGTGTTCTGTCTGCTTTGGTAATCATTAATTGCTTGCTACCGTTTACGTATTAGAATGTCCCAGTTGTCTTTCCAGCGCAGTGCCGTTAACTCTGATGCTGAAAGAGCTGGGTATCCATAGGTGAGAGGACTAAATGTTTGATACACAAAGTAGACAGAAGAGATCCAAGCTAAGACCACGGCACTGAATGTGTTTCTGGAGACAGAAGACCTGAAATAAGAACAATGGCAGTTTAGAACTTCATACAACTAATGCTAGATTAAAATTAAAGCTCTGTTATAAAATCATGTTCTACTGTTAAGTTAGTTATTGTAAATATAAGAACGTTGAACTGGCAACTCAAAAGATGAGTAAATTATTAAAACATGAAGTACACACCTGAGAATGTGATTGTGAATGTGCTCAAGAACGATAGGTAGGAGAAGGATTTTGAAAGTGAGACCTGGCAGGTAGTGATATAGAAAAAGAGTTTTCTCCATCAAGAAGAAAGGTAGATAATTAACAGCCCATCCTCCAGTACAGACAGCTCCGGCCAGTACCAAGTGTTCCCAGGAATCTAACAGAATAAGAATATAAATAATGAGAATTCTGACCAACAATGAGACACCATGTTCAGTGTATTCTGGTTAAATGAGACACATCAGGACCAATACAATTAAATGGCGGCCCCAATTAGCTGAAGCTTAATGGAAATAGTTTAAAAAAGACAAACTACCATGAGTAACAAATTATGAATTTATGAAATACAGAACAAATTAGAACACTACCACTATTACTACGGTACTATAAAACTGTATTAGTTCCTAATAATTATCGATGGAGGAATTCATACAGTGTATGCTGCCATGTTCTTTTGATTGACAGTAAATGAACAAAAATCAGTGCAGACACCTAGTGTAGAAAATGGACTGCCTACATTGACTTCCTGCATGAAGTAGTGTCAAAAATCACTGCTTTTTAATTTGGCGTCGGTCAGTTCAAATGAATAATGTAACACAAGCATACACAAACTACGCTAATTAAAAACTGTGCAATCTAGTTTCTAGTTTGAAACTGCTACATCCTCCAAATGATCATTTTCATTATAACATTCAGGAAAATTGTCGATACCTTTAAATTCTTTGTAGTTCCTAACATGCTGAAGTGAAGAAATTGTTTCATTTTCACTCCTGGCTGTTTCTGGCATCTCCAAGCCTGAATGCTTGAAACCACAGTGAGCAAAACAATTCTGAATTGTCTTACTGCTTATTTCTCACCAGCTATCAGGGACAAAAGTCACTGATTTTTGAATATAAACACACATAATTGACACTACTTAAAAACTGTTTGCTCTAAGTACGGTGTGATGTCCAAAGGCCACACTAGTGCTTGTGACTGACGCTTAAGCACAGGGATGACTGGCTGTGCTTTATCTGCAGCCCCTTTCCCCACTTCCTGTATTGAGAGTACTTACTTTGACTGTACTACTGTGGAGCCAATTGAATTAGCACAAAGACTAAAGTTAAACTTACTGTATAAAAAATTAACATCCTCAGGTGATTATTGAAGTACCAATTAAGTGGCATAGTGTCCCAAATAAAGAAAATCCCAGCAATTTTCTTGGATTATTTTTTGCTCTTTAAGAGTTGTTCCAAATAAGTGGCTGCCATGATTAACCAATGGCCCAATTAACCGGAATCCACTGTATATAGTATTATGGGCATATCAAATTTGAATAACTTGATCAATATGAACTTGCCCAAAATTAATAATTAGCAATGGTTTTGACTGTTGAATTCAAGATTTTTCTCTAATACTGAAAGCTAATAGTACTTTAAACCAAAATACAAAGTAAAATAAGTACATACTGGGAGGTTGCCTAAAAGACTATAATCAGTAAGTAATCTTGTACTGTCGTCAAACTCCATGAAGCCAATTTTGCCGGGGAGAACACGTGCACGATGCTTTCAACCTGCTGGGCTGATTAAAAACTGTTTACGACATAGTAAATAATTACATGATTCTCTGCTGTTTAACTTCTATATTGTCAACAAATAGCAGCAACCTTGTAGATATTGGACTAGCCCAGTTAAACTATAAAGCATGGTCACATTCTAGCAGAGTGTTACTGAGTTTAAATTTATCTCACACATAACACCAGTTTTAATTTTCTTTTTAAAGGCTTGCCCTCAAGATTGGACAATTCTGTCAAAGTCATCTCTACAGAAGATCCCTAGTTACATTGTTTTTGATTTCTTTTTTTTTAAAAGAAAGGGAATTTAAGAATCCACTGAATTTGCATACCACGTATGGATGCCAACTGCCTTCTCTTAACGACGTTCATGAATGAGTTCTTAAAAAAAAAATCCCAAAATGATTAAACTCAATTTTATAAGTTGCTGCAATTGGACTGGAACTCTGTAAATGTTTTAGTACTTTAACCACTACTAATGTTGCACTTCCCAGATGAATGTAGACTAAGGCAGATAGATACATTATCACTTTTAAAATAGTGCAAGTGTCCCATTTAATAAAATAAACTTGTCATATGACTGAGAACAACGAATAAACAAACTATTTAGTTATCCTCACACTGGGAGTGCTGCACTAATTTAAATAAAGAGTTAAATTGAAACTATAACTATTCCTTCAGATTGAAGTAATGTATCCTATACTGTAGTCACTATTTTGAAGGAGCAGGTTAAAATCTCCCCCCATGTATCCCACACACCCCTCACTGATGAAACAGCCTATATTTGCACTTCAACATCAACCTCAATCAAATAGCTTATCTGGTATCTACCACATTTGCTGTTTCAGGGACATTGCTATGTGCAAAACCAGATCTAAGGTCAATGAGTTTGTTTTGAAACAAGATATTGTTTCTTGTTACTTGAAGAAGGAAAAACACTGATCTGTAAACGTATTGTTCAAAAAATACAAATTTTTCAAAAAGCTTACCTTGTGGAATTGTGTAGATTCTCCTGCGCTGGTGTAGTAGATACCAGAGGAAAAGTGTTGTATAAACAAGAATTCCAACAGTTGCTGTTGACCACGTTGCTATATTTCCAATCAACTGGATCTGTGCCTGCAGAATAGTCAAAATAATAAACTAATACCAATAATTTTAGGCTTTTCATATTTCTGGAATTATACTGATTGGACTTGAATCATGTGTTCATTCAAATTGAAAACGCTGTCTAAAATTGCTTCATGGAGTTAAATCTGCAAAGGAATGCAAAATAAACGAAGTGAACTAATTAAAGGAACACAGTTCTTTAGTGCCTTACTCAGCTATATCACTCTGCCCTCGACAGGCTGAAGTGGGACTCACACTTATTATTTTCCTCATTCAGCCTCAGATTGCAGTTAAATTTTGCAGGGAATTTCGTCAATTAGAATTAACACCACTAGCATATGTTGTGAAATTTGTTGTTTGCAGCGGCAGTACATTGCAATACATATTAATTAAAACATATAAATTACCTTAAAATATATGTATAAAAAATTAAATTAAGTACAGGTAGTGCAAAAAGAGAGGAAAAATGGTGAGGTAGTGTATATGGGTTCGTTTTCCATTCAGAAATCTGATGGTGGAGGGAGGAAGCTGTTCCTGAAATGTTGAATATGTGTCTTCATTCTCCTGTACCTCCTCGAGAACAGCAATGAGAAAAGGGCATGTCCTCAATGATGGATGCCGCCTTTTTGAGGCATTGCCTTTTGAATGTGTCCTCAATGCTGGTGAGACTAGTGCTCATGATGGTGCTGGCTGAGTTTACGACTTCCTGCAACTTTTTCCAATCTAGATTTTTTTTAAACAACTTAAAGCAATGTTATTTATTGAAGTATCCACGTCTGTGACTGTGGATTTAAGCTGAGTAGTCCTAAATGGGAATATTTGATGACTCCTTTCAAACAGTCAAAAGCGAACAGTCACCAATTCCTGGTACCATAATGAGCTAATGGTGACAAAGGTATTCTCACTAAATGAAGGAGTGCATCTAAGAGAGAGAGAGAAGTACCTGCAGAGAGGATCATTCCCACCAGAAATTTCTGAACAACTTAACATAATCACAAGGAAAACAAGTTCTAAGCTACCACAGTTCACTTTTCGTTGTTAAGTTAGATACAGAACAACTGCCGGGTGGGTAACAATCATTCCCTCAGTATAGTTTGTGGTGTAACCAAGGAAATAAATTTGTATCAATTTTAGAAGCAAATATGCTTTAGTCTCAGCATACTATCTTCTATATACAAAATGCTGGAGGAACTCAACTTTTTCTCTCCAGTCCTGCTGAAAGGTTTCGGCCCAAAACGTCAACTGTACTTTTTACCATAGATGCTGCCTGCTGAGTTCCTCCAGCATTTTGAGTGTGTTGCTCGGATTTCCAGCATCTGCAGATTTGCTCGTTTACTATCTTCTATAGACTGCCTGGCTTTTTACTCCAAAATGCTAATACTTAAACATCTGTGAACTGAAAGATAAAGGCTATAATCAAAAAGTACAGAAACAAACTGCCAATATCACAAATAAGTTTTTAAAATAAATCAGTACATTGGTGCTGGGGTGGAGCCAGTAAGCAATATTGGTGTCCATGTTTATCCACTCTAGAGGGGAAGAGCTGTACTTGTGCTCAGTCTCTTCATTCTTCAACATCAACATCTTCAGCTGCAGAAAATAAAAACAAAATTTGTATTAGAAAGAATTTACCACACAGATACAGATGAGTCAGTATGTACAATTGACCTTCACTAATCCGACTACCTGTAATCTAGTTCCTTCGATAATCCACCACTGATTTCAAATTTTCCACGCAACTGTAATTTCCAAATTTCCTGGGTCACCATACCAATCTGCTGTGTATTGTTTGGTTGCGCTAGATCTGTTCACGTGTTGGCGCGCTCTTGTAAGCACAGACAGGCGATTCCTGCTTGTTTTCCTGTATTTATTAATATCATTTGCATGAGGCACGGCCGCCTGGCACCTGCCCGTCTCACCCACCAGCGGTGGGGGAGCAGGCATGTGCTGGGTCAGTCCGCCTTCTCGCCCGCCTGCTAGCAGTCGCACATTGCCTGCTGGCGTAGCCCGGCCAGCGCTCCGTTCTTTTCTGCCTATGACCTCAGATCAGACGTGGTGATCTGCAGAATTTAAGCATATTACTAAGCAGAGGAAAAGGAACTAATGAGGATTTCCTCATTAACTGCGAGCAAAGAGGGAAAAGCCCAGCACTGAATCCCCGGCCACCTGGTGGTCGCATGAAACGTGACGTATAGAAGACCCCCTTTCTCCGACTTCTGCTTCTGCTCACCCAGATGTGTTGCCACCAACATCAACAGTTTTTCAGCACCAGTTCCTGATGCTTCACTCATTTTTCATGATGAAGATGTTGATGATCCTGACAACCCCACACTTGTAAACATGTAACTTTGCCTGAAGGTATATTAAACGTCTCACTTTAGAAGCGGAAGTGCTCAAACGTTCTAAGTTAATTCCTGTACATTTACCTGTACCCTTTATTTTATCTGTGCCTGCACAGTATGTTACTTTATTAAAATTTCACTTGCTACTCATTTAATATTTCTGTTTCATTATTATCTAACTTGTACTGATTTACAAGATATTTTAAAGGTATGATGAGGCGGTTAGCTATTGCTTAATGTGATCCTTATGTAATTTGGCATTTTCACTAATCCAGCACTCTGCAGGTCCCAATTGTGCCGGATTAGTGAAGGTCAACCTGTACTAGTAATCCCACCTAATTTAAGTTTAAACTTACCTCAATAGGCATCTAAAGATGTATTTATACTCAAAGAAGATTGACAGTTCAATTGCCTTATACTTAAGATCTATGCTTGTCTGATAATGTTCCATCATTTAAGCTTAGGATACTAATTTAAAAGAACTAGGAGTGAAAAATATCAAGAGGATACTGTTCATTTCATTAGCTGGCATTTGTCAGATTTGGAAGTCCAGAACTTTGGCCAGGTTCATATGCTACCTGACATAGTTAATTTAAGAATTGAGGATATATCAACAATACTTTCATACAATTCCTTGCATTTACAATGCCTTGGACGATTATTCAGCCCCACAACTATTTCACATTTTACTGTCCCATTTTCTAAATTTTAAAATATATTGAATTAAGATTTTAAATTAATCTACAAAACATTGTGCATCATGTTAAAGCAAATGAAAAATTCCAAGCCCTGTCAACAATTTACTAAAAATTGAAAGCGAACATTATGTTTGAAGTTGTATTCATCCCCTTTGTAATTACTACACTAACTTTCCTCAAGTGCAATACTGTGTACTACCTTACCTACACACCCAATTTGTTGATGTAGAATATTCAAGGATCACCTATTTTCAATGAATTCATAAGAATACCTCCTTTCTGTAAGGTCCAACTGTACGGTAAATTTTCAAAAGACCAAACCAAAATGAAGACAAAAAGAGCATTCAAGACAAGTCAAGAAAATGAAAATAAGGAAGCACAAATCTGAGAAAAGGTATAAGACTATCTCATAAGGCTCAGAACATATCTCAGTGCAGTCCATCAATAAAAGAGGAAAAAATAAGAAACCATAGCCACAGTGCCTAGGTCCTGCCATCCTTCTAAACTTAGTCGCTAGAGAAGAATGCACTTGTAAGAGAGGCTACTGTGATGCCAACAATCACTGAGGGAGCTGCAGATGTCAGTGCCTACAAATGGACATAACGTTCATGGCTCCACAATCTCTAAGGCCTTGCACAAAAAGGAAGAGTGGCAAGGAAGAAGCCGTGGCTTAAAAAAAAAGCACATCCTTTGCAAAGGGTCACTTAGAGGATACTGTAAGATATGGAAGAAGGTCTTGTGATTGGGTGAGACTAGAATGAAACTCCCTCCACATTGTCCTATCACATGCACCAGTGGTGACACAGAGTGACTCTGCCTCCACACCATCTAATAACACACTCCCGGGGTCAGACACAGAGTGACTCTCCCTCCACACCATCTAATAACACACTCCCGGGGTCAGACACAGAGTGACTCTCCCTCCACATCATCTAATAACACACTCCCGGGGTCAGACACAGAGTGAACCTACCTCCACGCAAGTGGAACTTCTTGGCCTCAGCACTAAGCAGTACGTGTGGTGTAAATCTAATACTACGCATCAGCCAGGTAACACCACCCCTACTGAAAAGTATAGTGGAGGTAGCATCATGCTATGGGAATGCTTTTCAGCAGCAGGGACTAGAAAACTGGGCTAGGATTGATGGCAAGAAGAATGCTGCTAAATACAGAGAGATTCTGAATAATAACCTGCTAGACTTTGTCAGAAAGCTTGGGGAGGAAGTTTATCTTTCAGCAGGACAATGACCTAAGAAGCACACTGCCAGAGCAATCATGGAGTGGCTTCAAATGAAGAAAATTGATGCCCTTGAGTGGCCCAGTCAGAGCTCTGACCTCAACCCAATCGAACATCTCTGACAAGAACTCAAGATTGCTGTCCTTCGCTGCTCCCCAACTAACCTGGCACAGCTAAACACTTAGCAAGGAGGAATGGGCAAATCTTGTTCCACCATGTCGTGCAAAGCTAATAGAGACTTATCCTAAAGGACAACTGGCTGCAAAAGCTGTGAGAGGTGGTGCAACTAAGTATTAAGCAAAGGACGACAGATACTTTTGAACTGCTGACATTTCAGCTTTTGAGTTTTTAGTTTATCATGCTTTAAAATTTTCCCTGTTTTTTTGGGCCCTATTGTGAAAAAAGGAGCACGTTATTGATAAATAAAAACTTAGTTAAATTGATCAAAATCCCTGGTTGTAATACTCATTTATGTGAACAAAGGATTGGGGACTGAATACTTTTACAAGGCACTGCATAAGCAACAGAGAACGTAGAGAACTGTTCCAACACTTACGGACTCTAGATTTAAAAATGCAAGTGTAATTTTGAAAGAGAGTATGAGTAGGGCAAATCATTTTAGGGCACTTATCCAGACTAGCAAAAAAAAAACAATAATGGAAAGCTTTAGGTTTCAAATTCTCTCATTGTTTCAAACGTTCAATAACCATGTCAGGTCTCAAACCATTCAATACCAGAAGTCCAAGTAATTCAGAACTACATTCAAGAGGGAGATTAATTTTAAGGATGGTTTTTAAAAGAGAACAGAGGGATTTAGGGGGGAGAATGACAGAGCTAACAGCAAAGCTGCCAGAAATGAACAAGGGATAGAGATGGGGGGTACACAAAAATCAAGAATATAGCTAAGAGCATAAAAATGTTTCTATTACTTGTAATTCCAGGAATTTGGCCATAAAGCTCATGTTCTTGCTGACATCCATCCGTGCTGGAGTTTGAAGCTCTAACTCTCTCTCCTTCTGCTCCTCACCTATGAGAACAAGGAAAATAAAAGTTAAATAAAACAGAGCAGACTTTGGAAATCCAAAATGATAAAGAGAAATTGACTTATCATTATTGACTCAAGCCAATTCCATTTTATTGACCAATAATTTAGTTAATAATTGCTGGCAGCTAATTGCGAGGCAGATTTAGGTGCTCAAATATCAATCTCAACAAAATTGTTTTTTGCTTTTAATTCATGTTTCTGAAGTTTGGTGACAGGGTTCTCTGCAAAGCAACTGTTAAATTTGACAGCTGATAAAGGGAGTATTAGAACAAGGAAGTAAATGTTAAGTTGAAGAGGTAGGAAAAGTGGACAGGGTAAGGGAAGGAAATAATGGGGTCCTGGTGGCTGAAATTGAGGCAGCCTAACATTGGTCACAAACAGGAGGCCAGAACTGAAAGTGATACTGTTGCAGAGTTGTGGGGGGGGGGGGGGGAGAGAGAGAGAAACAAGGCATGAAGAGATTTGAACACAAGGGTGAGATTTTCTAAATCTGAGGTTGGATCATTTGGTTTGTTTTCAGGACTTTAACTTGCTTGAACTGTTTTTGATAACCAAATAATACGAGCCTTACTTTTTCCATATCGGTGCTCTTCAACATTCCAAGCCATGTTTTGGTGATATATCTTTGAACTTTTATCTCCAACAATCTCCAGTTGGCGGTAGCCCCAATCAGGCAAAGCAATACCACTTAGCTAAATGGAAAAGTACAATTAAACATCAAAGGACTTGATGTTCACAAAGTAGAGAACCACTGGAAATGGCACTGATCATGCAAACCATTATTTTTTTTTTTTTACAAAAGATGGAAGAAATTAAAGCATAAGTTTTGCCAAACGAAAACCTTCCCCAACAGCAAAATGGAGATTAATATTTAAGGTATAATTATCTGGATAGTTAATTACATTTAAGGAGGAATGCATGATTAATTACAATCTAGAAGTTAACTTTGTGCATTGAGTTTCCTATTAGAAAACACACCTAATCCGATCTACACATTTATCCTTCAGTGTTGATTGCTATTTGAATAAGCACTTGAAGATGCTAATTCAGAAAGGCAGCATCCATCATTAAGGACCCTCACCATCCAGGACATGCCCTCTTCTCATTGCTACCATCAGGAAGGAGGTACAGAATCCTGAAGGCACCAACTCAACAATTCAGGAGCAGCTTCTTCCCTCTGTCATCTGATTTCTAAATGGACACTACTTCACTACCTTTTTTTATTTCCTATTTTTGCACTACTTATTTAATTTAACTATTTAATATAGATGTATAGTTACTGTAATTCACAATTTTCTTTTTTCTCCATCATATATTGCATTGTACTGCTGCTGCTATGTTACCAAGTTCCATGACATATGCCAGTGATATTAAACCTGATTCTGTACACAGGAAGTTCAACTTTTCAGTTTATTTATGGTAATTCAACTGGCTCCATAGCAGTACAGTCAAAGTAAGGAATCTCAATACACTAAGTGAGGAAAGAGGCTGCAAAAAAATTCACAGCCAGTTATCCCTGTGCCTAAGCAGTACTAACTGTTCTAGCATTCTTTGGGTATCCCAAACAATTCCACAGTGGAATTTCAGATATAGGCATCAAAATTAAAATAATTCAGAATTTCTTCCCCCTCAGAAGCAATTTTCTTTTGTTTTGCCAGTAAGAATGTGAATAAATTTAGCTCTAATTTTGATGCCCATATAAGTTTTCCTTTAAAAAAAAATCCAAAGCCCTCAATTTAAAAGAGTAGAGAATATTACGCCCCCCATTCTGAAAACAATCAGGAGACCAGCATGCAGGAACAGCACATAACTTACTATTTATGAGTAAGTGTCACAAGCTCACTAACAGCAACTGCTAATTGAAACACCAGGACCAGATGATCAACCAACCAGTTAAAAGGAAAATGCAGTGCAGAACTGGGATCACTACTTCACACTCTGTGATGAAAACCTAAAATAACTCAATTCCTGAATGTTTACATAGTTGTAAAGCCTCCACATAAATTCATAGCTATTCTTGGAGTTTACCCTATCTAACCCCATTTTCTATTTCCATCTTGGAAATCAAAATATTTCATTATCATTTATCATAGGCTCCAACAGCAAGAATTAATTCTGCTAATAAGCCTGCTCCAGGAAAGAAAGAAGAATTAACTAATAATATGAATTAAGCAATTTCTCTGCCATTCAGTTTCTAAATTGACATTTCACCCATGAACACTACCTACTTTTTGTTATTTTGAACTACTTTTTAAAAACTTAACTATATATATATATACACATACACACACACATGCACGTATACACACATACAGATATATATATATATATATACACACACACACACATATACACACACTTAATAGAGCTATTTTTTTCAATATTTAGTTATCATGTATTTCATTGTACTGCTGTCATAAAGTTAATAAATTTCAAGGCACATGACAGTGATATTACAACATTGAAAGGACATTTAAGCAAGTGCATGCATAGGAAAGGTTTAGAGAGATACAGACCAAATATAGGCAGACAGGACCAGATTAGGTAGGCACCTTGGGTGGCATGGACACATTGGGCCAAAGAACCTAATCCCATAACAATATGAAACTATCATACAAAAACACTGGTGGTGAACCATATGAGATTATAGGACTAAGGATCAAAAACATGGGTTTTAATGATTATTAGCCAAGTAATCTGGATGGTTAAAGGCACAACCGCAGATGGTGGATAAATTAATTTCAAGGATCAGTGAGATCAGACCTGAAGGTGTACTAATCTTAAATATAAATGAATGAGTTAACAGTAGGAGAAAGCCATTAAGACTCTCAAGTCTGCCATTGAGTAACATCATGGCTGATTTAAATAGTATCATTATTCCTGCATTCCCATCTACCTCCAGTAACCTTCTGCCACTGTGCTCATTAAGAATCTACGTAGATCTCCCTTAAACAGCAGTGGAAGCACAGTCTTCAAATATTTTTTTTAAGGAAAATCATCCTCAGAAAACATTTTGCCTCAAATCTGTCTTAAAAGGACTACTCTTATTTTTAAACAGATGCCAATAGTTCCATATTCTCCCCCAAGCGGAAACATTCTCTCCACATCCACACTCAGAATAGGGTGTTTCAATCTCCCTCTTTGATATTTAATTTCCCAAGCAATAAATAACAACATTCTGATAGCACTTTCATTAGCATTGTGAATATGGTTCATGCTACTGGTGTGACTAGTGTATGGGCACTTGAAAAACAATGAAAGCCATATAAATATCAATGCTATTAACATCTTGTGTTTACTTTACAAACTTACCTTTAATACTGCAGAGGTGTTCACATGTAAAAACTTTACTTCTGATAATATAGTTTTCCATACTTCATTCTCAGTTTCACGATTGACAATTTCCTGGAACAAAGAAAACATGCAACTAAAATATTGAGAAATATGGTTTTATAAACTTAAGTTTTGGGTCAGGATTATTCCAGAGCTCAGGAGACTTCAGTCAACAACAGTTTCCATAGGAAAACCAGAATCTAGCAAGCTTAAAAAAAAAATGCAAGTAGTGTGTTGCCACTCACTAGTCGGGGATTGAGTTCAAGAGGTGTGATGTGATGTTGCATCTCTATAAAATCATGGTCATACCACATATGGAATACTGTATTCAGTTCTGGTCACCTCATTAGAGGAAGGATGTAGAAACTTTGGAGAGGGTACAGAGGAGATTTACCAGGTTGATGCTTGGATTAGAGAGGATGCCTTATGAGGTTATGGAAGCTGAGCAGGATGAGAGGTGACCAAATGAAGGTGTACAAGAAGCATACATGGAATGGACAGCCAGAGTGGAAATGGCAAATACCAAGGAACATAACTTTAAGGTGAATGGAAGGAGAGAATATCTGAGGTAAACTTGCTTTTACAGAGAGTGGTGAGTGCATGGAACGCACTGCCAGGGTGGTGGTAGAAGCAGATATATTAGGGGCACTAAGAATCTCTTAGATAGGCACATAGATGATAGAAAAAAAAGGGCTATGAAGAATGGAAGGGTTAGATTGATCTTACAGTAGGTTAAAAGGTCAGCTCAACATTATGGGCTGTAGGGCTCTATGTTCTATGAAATCATTAACACAAAGTTACAGAAACTAATTTTAAATACAGCACTATATGCCAATCCTCAGGAAACAAAGTATGTGAGTAGTATGCTTTCAAATCAGCCTTCCTGGAACCCAAGGCAGAAAAGGAGAGATTTTAGAAATTCCCGAGCTCATTGCTTTTCTATATGTGTAGCAGAGAATTAGTGAAATTACAGCCCAGGGACAAAAAGACTATTCAGCCCAGTAAGTACCTTATTTTTATATCTTTCAGTTCACTTTTCTAACTTCCCTTGCATATTCTGTGTCTCAGCTCCATGCTGTGCAAAGTTCCTGATTTCAAATACTCTTTGTGTGGGGGGAAAAAGTTCTATCTGAATTCACCGCTGAGTTGTGATTACCATTCAGAGTTCCCAATTTTGGCATTCTTCCCCCACCAAATCCTTATCTACATATAACATAACAAAACCACATCATGATTTTAAAGTGCTCTCTCTTGGTAGCTCTCAGGCTTACTAACCTTACAATGGCCCCTTCAGTTCCCTAAGCCCTAAACTCCGGCATTAGTTCCTGCTAACTAATTTCTTTGATAACTTAAAGCACTCATGAAAGCATACATTTTGACCAGCTTTACTAATCTAGTCTAATAATTTCTACTGTATCAAATTTTTATTGATACTACATTCAAGTACTTTGAATATTTCACTATGTTAGAGATACTGTCTAAAAACAGTTGTTGCTGTACACAACACTAATATTTTTAGTTTTCAGTGTTGGGCAAATACGTTGGTTTAGAGGTCTCCCATACAAAAGTTTGAAAATTACTGTTCTATCATTTACCATGGCTCCAATAAGTATCAGGTAGCACTTACTACTTTCCATAGGTTCTGTGCTGTCATTGAAATGTTGTAATCAACATAACAAGAAATCTCTTGCCAATGAGGACTCATAGGAGCAGCAACATCATGCCTGAAAACAAATAACAGACTTCAAGAGAAAAAGAATTTTAACAAAGACAAATGTCTTGCTCTAAGTAAGAACTGGAATTCGATTGTAAACAAGGTGGCACAACAGAAATCTGATTGGATGATGAGGACTAACCAATCAGGAGGGACTGGGATGCATATATACACCACTGAACTAGACATGCCCAGGTATCATCCCTAATGAAGATGGCAGAGTTTGTCATCGAAACATTGGTTAAAATTGATAACTGTACCTGGCTGGAAGCCCGAGAAGAGTTTATTCGAACAGACTTCAAAGTTAGTAATAAACTCAGTTTTTTATTGTTCAATTGTTTTTAAATATTCAGTAGATCAAAATTCACTCTTCTTAATACTATCATCAGGGAGAACGTACAGGAGCCTGAAGACCCAAACTAAATGTTTTAGGAACAGCTTGTTCTCTTCTGCCATTAGATTTCTGAATGGTCAAGGAACACTAACTCATTATCACTCTTTTGCACAACTTATTTTGTAACTTAAGGTAATATTTATGTCTTACACTATATTGCTACTGCAAAACAACAAATTTCACAACACAATTGTTATAATAAACCTGATTCTGACATAACTTGGACAACACTCGTGGATGATGTACTTATGGCACAGTTTCCACTCTGTTCAGACACACCAACAAACTTAATATAAATAACAATCTTGAAGTTGTGGGTTTAGCAAGGAACTTGGTGCAGGACATAGTGCAAAAATTCTTAACGCCTTGCTGAAAATTTGAGCATTGCTGGGAATTCTACTAGATGTGTTTATTCAAAACTACCACACAGAGAAATTTCTAAAATTGGAGAGCTCTTTCAAACAATTAGTGCAGACAGAATGCCACTTCCTTTTGATATTACCTTTATCACCATTCTACACACATCTTGCCTGTAGATAATTGAAAGCAAGAACCAAGCAACAACCTCAGGTTACTTCTGAGTTCATTGAGGAATGCAACAAGCAGTAAGCAGAAGAAAAATATTTTCTTAACTACATTAATGTCACAAGCAGCCCCTTTTATTCATATGTAAAACTGTCAGTTACAAAGACAGAGAGAGGCTTAAATTTAAAAACCTTGGCATACCATCTACAAAATTTTTTTTAAATGCTTGTGAATATGCTGCCTATTTCCAAGGTATTTTGCTTTTATTTCCAATTTCTGGCTCTTCATTTGAGAAACGATAATGCTGTGGTTCAAGTAAATATTTCAAATATAAATTTCTACATGTATGAAATTTGCTGCTCAGATTTCATACTTGGGAACGGCAAATCTCAATTATTCAAGTGAGCAGAGTGATCACAAAAATGCAAATACAAGATAGTGGTAATGCCAGCAAGGTGACAGCAGGCGCTATACATACGTGTTAAGGTAACGAGCTGTCATTCCATGGACTAATTGCACAATATCACCGTGGCGGACTGAACGAGGTGGATTGCTGACAACCAGCTCCTGTCTGAATATAAAAGAAATTACAATACAGGGTCCATACATATAGACATAAATAACTGTCTGCTAAAAATCCAAAACAGGGAAATTCAGAATAAATATTCAGCTCCCAAACTTATCTAACATTTTTAACAATATTAAAAGACAATACCCCATTTCAAATGTGGACAAGAATATCGTTGAATGTCAAGCTTAGGAATCAAGTAAAATAAATTAATATTCTGTTACTGAAGGAAAACATTAATGATATCATTTACCTTTTGCTCTGAATTAGCACTGGTAACAGGAATAGTGATCAAACTACAAGTTAGAACTACAATTGCAGAAACAATGAATTTACAAATAAAGCCTTTTCAGCTTCCAAAAAGTGCATCTTTTTTCATTGCTATATTTAAATGCAATATTCTCACATACCTGCCAGGGTCCTTTATTATCCACCAATTATTCACATCCTTAAAAGGATAGCATGTTACTTGTTGCTGGTGGGAACTACCTCTTCCACCATCATACCTGCAAAAATCACACATCATTTCAGTAATTAAAAGCAGCTTTGACAGCATGAAATTCCCTTAGCTATGAGCTAAATATCAATTTATTGTATGCATCTTCAAATGCCTTCTTGGTATTTATCTCCTTAGGATTCACGATTAAGTGCTTTTAAGTAATAGCGTACAATCTAATGAACTAAGTCAACGCAGGCCTGCTGATCTTTTATTATGTATCCAAAACACTGATGCCTGTATTTTAACTCACATCAAATCCTCTTCACCAATCATTTACTGACCTACACTTGTGCCAGCTCTGTCAGCAATTCAGCGTTAAAATTATCACCCTTACCATAGCATAAATTGGATATAAAAACCTTCAGGAAATCTGTGCTCCTCAAATTCTGCCTTCTTGTGTGGTTATACTGTAATTTCTCTAGTACTGAACAGTGAACCCTTCAGTGCTAAAGTACTTCTGGACTCTCCCTAAACCTGTCTGCCTCTACCTCTTTCTCCTTTAAAATGCTGCTAACTTAACGCTTTACCAATCTTTTGGTCATTTGTCCTATATTTCCCTATGTAAAACAGGGGTTTGATACCTTATGTGAAACACCTTCGAGAGTTACATTGATGACACAATAAAAATTGAAGTTCTTGCATGCACAATACAAAGCCTTAATATCAAAATTTGCAGACTATTGTCGGAAGATTGAAACACAAGCCAGTTGCAGCAATTAACAGCATACACAAATTACCAGAATTATCCATAGTCTAATGCAACTTGCCTGTCAAAATCTCTGCACCCAGTTATAAACAGGATCAAAATGTTCCACTCCATCACCTGAACCATTACCTGATTGGATACATGTTCTTGTGTGAATGGAGCCAGCATGGAACAGGTTTACTCCAAGTATTCCTCAGTGTAATCTGGGACCCATAGGCTATTTCAAGAGGTTGACCCTGTGTGATTCTTGCTAGGCCACCCTGCAAAGGAAACCAAGTGTAACTTTCTAATCTGCTTGGGAAGTCGTGTTCAACAATACTTTTCAGAAAACATTTATGCTAATGCAATGAGATTTATTATTTTTGCAGACTTCTACTTGCCAAACCTGCCAGCATTCTCTTTTTCTTTCCTCCTTTCCTAAAGCTACAGATGATTCACTGTGACTCACTGTTTTCCCATGATTCTTTGCTTATGAGTTATGAATGGTGCCAGGCTAATCAAAGGCTATTTTTTTTCCTCAGCTCATTAATTTTGGCTGTTGGACTGTGGACAGATGCAGGAACCAGGCCTGTCACCCATCATGAACCAAAGGATACAGAATTCAGTGCTCTGTACTCCTATGACATTCACACTGAATTGAACAAATATTATTCAAAACATGTTATGAATGACAAATTAATGTCCTTAACTAAAACATAGGAAGAGCAATTTTTAAATTCAATCAGCAGAACACACATGTTCCATTATAATTTGTAACCTGCTTTGATATGCAAAGGTCACAGGTTAAATGCCATGAAATCTTTGAATTTAAGCTTCCTGCCAGCCTTGGAAATATCTAACTTTTGCTGTTCCTTATGTTTACCAATGAAATTATCAAATTGAACACAACCTGTTGCCAAATTAAACTCCTGAAACAATCCGAACTATCTTTTATTTCTTAGCATACCACAGCACCGGAGAAATGTCAAAATATTTTGCTTATATACCCTGCCGCTGCCAGTAAGGAGTTTGTACATTCTCCCCATGAACGTGTGGATTTCCTCCGGGTGCTCCAGTTTCCTTGCACAGTCCAAAGGCAAGCCAGTTGGTAGGTTAATTGGTCATTATAAATTGTCCTGTCGCTAGTCTAGGATTAAATCGGGCTTGCTGGGGGACGTGGTTCAAAGAGCCTATTCTGCACTATATGTCAATAAATAAAATGTGTGCGTTGGCAAAGAAAAACAATTAAATCTGTTTAAGTATACTGAAACAGTATCATCATCATA
This sequence comes from Hemitrygon akajei, assembly GCF_048418815.1. NCBI lineage: Eukaryota > Metazoa > Chordata > Chondrichthyes > Myliobatiformes > Dasyatidae > Hemitrygon > Hemitrygon akajei. The sequence continues at coordinate 162,128,558 of NC_133130.1, read as the reverse complement.
TTCTTTCACAACAAAACAAATAAATGTGGAATCATAACTAGTTAGATTAACTCACAACTTCATTTCAAACTCAAGCTCTTTTCCATTTCTGACTCCCATTCTTTGGTGCTCTTCTCCTCCCTTCTGGAAGTACTTCAGATAGTCCCTTGTTTGCACTTTTCATATTAGTTATCCTCACTATATTGATATTATTGATTATTATAATGTGATATTATTTATGTGCAATTTTTCCCATTTTCTGCATTTACTGTTAGAGTAAGAGATAGCATCACTCAGCATATTAGTCAGTGATCTTACCTCCAAACTGGCTTGGAACATGCTGGTCATAATTTGATCATGTGGCCCAGTACGGTACAACAAAGTCAGGTGGATGTAGAAGAAGCCCAGATACAAGATTATTGGGAGGACTAAAAGTGCACATACACGAGCCAGAACATGATAAAGCACTGTGACCTGCAAATGAGATTCACAGAAACAGCAAAGCTTACTTTATCTTCAGATCAGATGGCATGCTGATAATAAATATCCCAACCAACTAGACCACTGTTTTCTTGAATCCACATGGGCAGAGAGTTCCTTTTTCCTGTTCAAAGTTCTGCTTTAGTTGACCAAAATGTCAACAAGCAGTCAACGTATAACTAAAATTATAATTCTAGTACCACACACTTAGCTTAATCCATGAAAGTAAAATGACAGTTCAGGGAATGAGCAAAATTCCAAAACATACTTATTAGAACAATAGCATGGAGGGAAAACAAACAAGATACATATACATTGAGCTGAAGCATTCATTTATTTCACCTCCACAGATGCTGTTTGATCTGCAAATTCTTCCAGTATTTCTGATTTCTATTTTGTTGTTTGGAGGGAGAGTTAAGCGCCAGGCCAGAGTAAAAAGTTCAGGGTGTCAGGGCCCAGGGTGAGGTACAAACTGGTTTGGATCGCTGTACCGAGACGTTTACTCAGCTCTGCACTGAACTACGGAACTCTCTTTAAGGACTTCAGTTCAGAAACGCTATTTATTTGAGGATTGCTTGTACGATTTCACTTTCATTGTACATTGGGTGTTCAATGGTCTTTTCTTATAGGTTATTTTATTTTTTATGGACATGATGTTTTTACTCTGCACATCGGGTGTTAGACAGTCTTTTTTATATACATATATATGGTTTGATTTTGGGTTTCTTAGTTCAGTGGCTGCTGTTAGAAAACAAATGGATGCATACATAGATAATGAATATACTTTGAACATCCTAAAAATCTGAGGAGTGCTATATTAAAATCGAGCCTTTGCCTGATTTATGTAGTTCTTCTGTTGCAACTGTTTCATGTTAAATGTTGCAGCACTTCTCAATGAACCAGGGTTATTTTGAGCTAGAAATTGTGCTAGTGTTCATATCTGATGCTGCTTCATGGATATGTAGTTTTTGAGGTGCCAGTTCTGTTCGGAGTCTATCCTGTTTAGCCTGATTATCATACCACTCAACACAATGGAGGGTTTCTTGGGTGTGAAGACAAGAACTGCAGAATCTACCAATGTTATTATTGTCAGATGGATCTGCCTTAACCAGATTGTTGAAGTTGGGGTTGAGTAGCTGTTGGTTCATTCATTATTTGCCACAGACCCTGTTTGAGAGATACGGCAAGTCTGTTCTACTACTAGGATAGGTTGTACCCAGGGACTGTGATGAATGAATCGGAAAGCTATGAATCTGTGATTACAACTATGTCAGGCAGTCGCTTAACTAGAAAGTTGTACAACACTCTCAATTTACACATTGGTCTCCATTTACTTGAGAGGAAGAAATGCAAAATTTAATTTTTATTTCTCTCTTTGTTTCAACAGAATAGCTATGGTATAACTGAGTGGCTTGTTGAGTCATTTGAGAGTTCTTGGTGGATCTGGATTTACAGGAAGGCTAAGCCAGGTTATTAAGTGAGAATAACAGAAATCAAAATGCTGTAAACATTATTTAAAAACAGTAAGTGCTGAAAAAACTCAGCAGGTTAAGTAGAAGACGAGGAAAGGGAAACACAGATTTAAGACACTTCTTCAGAACTGGAATTGTAATCCAGAGGTCCGGACTAACATTCCATAAATCCAAGTTTTTATCCCACTATTGTAACTGACATTTCAGTTCAGTTAACATCACACAGCAGGTCAATTCTAATGGAGTCTTTGAATTGAAGTATTAATAGATGCTGCCTGATTTATTGTGGGTTATTTAGTGAATTTAAATGCCACAACTACCATGGTACAACTTGAAATTTGATCTCTGGAATGTTAGACCTTTGGATTTGAACTCCAGTAACTTAAGCACTGAGCCATCGCCACACCTCTTTCTTACCACAGCAAAGCCAGTGCAGCAGTAGTATTAAAGATGTATATTCAGGTTCTAAAAATGCTAAACGAATTAATACACCACACAAAATCTTCACCATGCTAAACTAATGAATAACAGAAGCATAGGTACCTACATTTGATAATGTTGTATCACCAATTAACTGCCATGTATGTGTTCCAGCAATAGCCAACAGAAGTATGTATGTAAATAAGCCCATATATTTGACCCTGCAAACATATCAAAATAAAATTATCCACTGAATGTTCAGAAATCAAAAGTTTACACTTATGATTAAATAACAACTTGCACTTATACAATGCAATAAAACATTTCACATCAGCATTATCAAACAAATTTTAACAGCAAGCCATAGTGATATTACAAAAAATGACAAGAAATTTGGTCAAAAAGTCAGGCTCTAAGACAAAGAGAAAATATTGAGGGAGTGAAATGCAGAGGTTATACTTTAACAGGTTTAACACTAGTGATTCAACAATTAACTTACCTAAAGGACAATCGAAATGTAGAGACTGCAGAATATTGTGAAGGAGGATGACAAGGAGATTTTGGTGGAATAGGGAAGATGAAAATTTTGAAACTGAGGTACCATTTTTAACTAAGTATAGTGTAGTTAGAGTAGCGATGGCAGGTGAATGAGACAGGGCAAGCTGTAGCGTAAGCAGTGTTATGAGTGAAGATTATCAATTGTACATTGGGACAATCAAGGCTAGTGATAACTAGACATGGATGAGGGATCAGCAGCAGATGTACTAAAATGGGGGATGATACTGGGTGAAATATCAGATGAGATTACAAATGGAGGAAAAGGCTGATTTGAAGTAACTGGGTGAAAAATGTATCAGTTGGGTAGAAAATGGAGCTCATGAAAATAGTGACTTTGATCTTTCAAATGCTTAGCTGCTGGAAAATTATGATTCAGTTTTAAGTGCCAAACAAGTAGTCTGACTTTATAGAAACAGAAGAGGTCTTGAGTGTAGAGAGAAATGGTGGAGAGATGAATGAACCAAGAAGCTATCACCAGATTAATCCTAGTTCAGTGAGAAGTACAGAATCAGACTTATCAAAAACACAACAATTGGTGCTGCGAGGATAGCTATCACTTATGATTCTTTGATTTCAATTGAATACACAAGAATACAATAGAAAATGTTTCACCATTTATATTCTGTCATTTGAGTTTTACTTGTTATCTGTTTTGAACATTCACTATTGAAGCACAAATTAATTTAGTGGTACACATAAAAAATATCATGAAGCCTTACAAAACACAGCATGGATACATTATGGATACGCTACAATGCCTAGTTAAAATGCATCTGAAGACAAAAAGCTTGAAATGCAGGAACTGCCTTTTGTTGGAATAGAGAGGGTAAGTTGAGGCCCAATGGAAATTAATGCAAAGACATTTTGATTGCCATCTAAAGAAATGTTTCTGGAGAGTGGGTTGAAAAGCTGAGAAATCATTTAAATCATCCAACAAAAAACAAACAGATTTTAAGAGTGAAGACAAAAAAAAATCTAGCACTTCATGGAAGCTAGTCCTTACTTCTGCTCTAAAAGGTCACCCCTCAATTTTGAGGCTTGCCCTCTAGTTCTGGATACCCCCACCAGAGGAAATATCCTCTCCACATCCACCTTATCCAGTCCTTACAACATTTGGTAGGTTTCAATGAGATCCCTAGGCATTCTTCTAAACTCCAGTGAGTACAGGCCCAAAGCTGCTAAATGTTCCTCATAAGTTTACCCCTTCATTCCCAGAATCATACTTGTGAACCTCCTCTGGACTCTCTCCAATGACAATACATCCTTTCTGAGTTAAGGGGCCCAAAGCCGTTGACAATACTCCAAATGCAGCCTGACGAGCGTCTTATAAAGCTTCAGCATTATCTCCTCGTTTTTACATTCTATTCCCCTTGAAATAAATGCCAGCATCGCATTTGCCTTATTAGTGCAGACTCAACCTGTGAATTAACTTTCTGGGAGTCTTGCACAAGGACTCCTAAGTCCCTCTGCACCTCTGATGTTTGAACCTTCTCCCCATTTAGTTAACAGTCTGCACTATTGTTCCTTTTTCCTAAATGCATTATCATACATTTCCCAACACTGTTATTCTATCTGCCACTTTTTTGCCCATTCTTCCAATTTGTCTAAGTGCTGCTGCAATTGCATTGCTTCCTCAGCACTACCTACCCCTCCACCTATCTTGGTATCATCCACAAAGCCATCAATTCCAGTATCTAAATCAAAGACAAACAATGTGAAAAGTAGCTGTCCCAATTCTGACCCCAGAAGAACACCACTAGTTACTGGCAGCCAACCAGAAAAGGCCCCCTTTATTCCCACTCGCTGCTTCCTGCCTGTCAGCCACTCCTCTATCCATGACAGTATATTTCTTGTAACACCATAGGAATTTATCTTGTTATGCAGCCTTATCAAATGTCTTCTGAAAATCCAAGTAAATGACATCCACTGCCTCTCCTTTGTCCACCCTGCTTGTTACTTCCTTGAAGAACTCCAACAGATTTGTCAGGCAAGATTTCCCTTCACAGAAACCATGCTGACTTTGACTTATTTTATTATTCGTTTCCAAGTACCCTGAAATCTCATCCTTAATAATGGACTCCAACACTTTCTCAACCACTGAGTCAAGAAAGCTTATCAGCACTAATTTTTCAAGAGGTTAAAGAAATTTACAATGTTCCCTTTGATCCTCATCAATTTTTATCAATGCACCACAGAAAGCATCCTATCCAGATGCATCATGACTTGGTATGGCAACTGCTCTGCCTGTGATTGCAAGAATGAAGACCGTTGTGGACACACCTCAGTACATCACAGAAACTAGCTTCCCCACCATGGACTCTGTCTACACTTCTCACTGCCTTGGTAAAGCAGCTAGCATAATCAAAGATCCCAAATACCCCTGACATTCTCTCTTCCCCCCCTCTCCCATCCTTCAGAAGATAATTCAAAGAAAGCTTCTATCCTGCTATCATTAGACTACTGATCATACGCTACCATTGTATTAAGACAGATTCTTGACGTCACAGTCTAGCTCATTCTAACCCTGCATCTTTGTATCTACCTTCATTTCACTTTCTCTGTAACTGCAACACTTTATTCTGCATTCTGTTATTGTTTTACATTGTACTACCTCAACTCTCAATTGATCTGAATGAACATTATGTAAGACAAGTCTTCCACTGAACTTCAGTACATGTGACAATAGTAAATCAATTTACCAAATTTTTGAGGTTAATTGATTTACATTGGTGATAAAGTGACCAACTTTGAAAAGGGAACCAAGTTTATGGACAAGCTGTAGAGGGGGAATGAATTTTGCTGCTCTTAGAAACAACTACGACTGACACAATGACTTAAATAGTCTTCTATGAGGAGATAAACTTCACATGAAGTGCTCACAGGCTTAGACCATATTATAGTGATCAACAGGAGGAATCCTGGCTGAATTTTCTTTCCCCACCCTTGTACAGACTTCTTTTCAACCTGGCTGAGAGTAGACAACTCTGCTTAGAACAGCATGAAATTTAGAAGCTTTCTAATATTAATGACTCAGCAACATGTGGACACAACAAAGAAATCTCAAGACACTTTTTCACCTGGTTCTTAATTGCATTGAAATGAAGTGTATATTAAGCGTGTTGGAAATACGAAGCAATCTTAGCCTTTTAGGGTTTAAGGTGTAAGTACAGTACACTGATTTAACTGACATTTCTGGTTGCAGCCAATAGTGCTGTAATATTAGCAGATAAGTAGCAATTGCTGGTTTAAATAAATGTGAAGGAACTCACCCAACAGCAAATGCACATGCTGTTCCGGTTAAGAAAAGCCAAAACCACCATTTCACTGAAAATGAGCTGAAACAAAGTGTAAATTGATATGAGGCCTCAAATTCTTCACTGCGTGCTCTCCAAAGTTTACAACATGAAGACAACATGTTAATGCTTCATCGTACCTGCTTCTCTGCATATTGTAGAATTTCAGATAAGACAAAACCGCCAGCAGTGCAAAGAAAATAAGAATTGATTCCAGAAGCATAAACCGTGACTGGGTTATTAAGGAGTTTTCTATTTAAAAAAAAAGAGAACTGTAATATTGGAACTAGGTAAAAATTCTGCACACATACATTTTATATTCAGATTAATATATGTAGACACCACACACTGGTAAACATAAAATCTACCACACAGAAGAACAGCAGCATAGAGTGTTCTGTTATGATTTGTTTACAAACTTTACAGTTTACAAGCAGAGACGCACTAACAATCTTCTGGCATCTCATATTGTAATGTTAAAATCTGAATATTGTAACACGCTTTTAAAGAATGCTATTTCACCGCATCCAACAAACCCACCCACTGCCACTCCAGAGCATTATGGAAAAAAAAGATGCTCCATAGATCTGCCGATTAATAGCTGTAAAAATTGCTGACAATTATTAGGAACTGATAAAAAGCAATCTAAAATAGAATGTAAACAAAACAACATGCAATGGTGCTCCTGTAAATAACTTGAAAATGAGAAAATTAAACCTGTACAATAAGAGGATTCCCCACAGCACACTACGAGTAGTTATATAAATTTTCTTACCACTATATTGACCACTATGTAAAACTTTTACATGCTTTTAACACTTACTAGACAACTCAAATATCCCATTTCCCTTTAATTATGCAACCAAATTATGCTGTCGAATTACCAAACATGATAAGAAGGGCAGCAATAAGAGCAGAGGTGTGAGAATACTTGAGCTCTATGATAATCTGGTATGCCAGTGAGATGCACAGTGCTCCAGCCAGAGCTGGAAAGAGCCTCAAATTCCAAACCGGGACATTCCCTGTGTATTCTGTGAAAAAGAAAACACGTATGTTACTGTATTATAATAATTTATCATTGAAATGGTAGAAATGCAAGATCAGCCACAATTAGCAGAAACATTCTTCATCCTTGACCAATATTCCAAAGTGCACAAAGGAATAGGAGAAATAAAAACAGATAATGCTAGAAAATTTTACCAGATGTTGGACCCAGAATGTTAAATTTATTTCTCTTTCCACATATCTACATGATCTGCTGAGTGTTTCCACCATCTTCTGGTTTTATTTCATATTTTCAGTACCCGTAGTTTCTTCAGTTTACAGAGTTGGAAAATACAGAAAATATGTTCTGCCAAAGTTGCCAGGATTAACTTGCTTGTCTTGCACATTTTAAACAGATGACAGGAAAGAGACTATTAAAAGAGGAAAATTTTATATGAATGACCCAGGTCTTTGAATTTACATTGGGTTAATTTGGCACTGTTATGCCTGCAGCCCCCTCCTTTGTGAGAATCACAAGATCACTGTTGGGTTGGGTCAGGGGGCCCAGGAAATGAGAGAGAGACGTGCGGAATGTCTCGTTCCCCGGCGATGTAAAGCTACGGGACATGGCCATTGTCTCTTGGAGACAAATTTGTGGATTGAGATACTATGCTACGTGAACGTCCTCAGGCAAAGTGGGCTGGTTGAGGGAGAGATTGCATCACCCCAACCTGATTGACATCTACGACCCTGCGAGTCAGGATAAAAGAGGGTCTGTAGGAACAGCCCCTCAGACGCACCAGAAGAAACGCTAGCGATCCCATAATAGCGGGAAGCCATTTGAAGGAGGCCACGTGCGTTCAGTTCCGTTGCCTGGGACTGGTGGCTGGTACCACGGAAAACGGCTTTTAGCTAACAACGGGGAAACCAACTCCCCCGACTCAAAAGGATTGGCATCATAAAAGACCTGGGCAAGTTTAAACCGTCTCTCTTAAACCCAAAACGCTGCAGCTTGAACGAACTAACAGTGACTGTTATATTTCCATCGGACAATATAGACAACGATAGAGCTATTTCTTATTGATTATTATTATACCCGCGCTTTTAGATTTAGTATTGACGACGTATATTATCTGTATGTTTGCATTAATCTTATTTTTGTGCCCCTTTATCAATAAACACTTTTAAAAATAGTACCATCAGACTTCAATGGACCTCTCTATCTTTGTTGGTAAGTGACCCAGTTACGGGGTATGTAACAGCACACCCCTAAAGAATATAACAGCCTTCAAAAGAAAGTGATGGATGTCAAATAAGTATAATACAAGTAAGCTCCTTTTCATATAATTGATTTAAATGTATTTCATTGTTTTAAATTGTTTCCTGGCATTTAAGTGTCATTACATTTTTAATTTTTAAAAAAATAGTATTTTTAACAAATTTCATATCACATGCCAGTAATAATAAACCTGATTCTGATTTAGAAGCCCAGAAGCATCTCTACTTTCTGCGAAGGCTGAGAAAAGTCCATCTCCCACACCCCCCATCCTCACCACATTCTACAGAGGATGTGTCGAAAGTATCCTGAGCAGCTGCATTACTGCCTGGTTCGGAAATTGCACTGCCTCGGATCGTAAGACCCTGCAGCGGATAGTGTGGCCAGCTGAAGGGATCATCAGGGTCTTTCTTCCTGCCATTACAGACATTTACACCACACGTTGCATTCGCAAAGCTAACAGCATTGTGAAGGACTCCACGCACCCCTCATACAAACTCTTCTCCCTCCTGCCATCTGGCAAAAGGTACCAAAGCATTCGGGTTCTTGCGACTAGACTGTGTAACAGTTTCTTCCCCCAAGCCGTTAGACTCCTGAATTCCCAGAGTTTAGTCTGACACCAACCTACACACACACACACACACACACACACTCAGCTCCCTTTGCAATTTTTGCTCATTTTTTCTCAATTCCTGCTAAAACATTGTTTACATTTACATCATTTATTATTATATTGTAATTTGCCCTTTACTGTGCCTATTGTCTTGTTTATTAATTATTGTACTGTCTTGCACTGTTTTGTGTACTTTATGTAGCCCTGTGTAGGTCTGAAGTCTAATGTAGTTTTGTGTTGTTTCATGTAGCACCATGGTCCTGAAGGAACATTGTTTCATTTTTACTGTGTACTGTACCAGCAGTTATGGTTAAAAGGATAATAAAAAGGGACTTGACTTGAGAAACTTTTTTGAAAATCAGAGGCGGTCATTAACATTCGATCTGTCATTTCATGATCTTGCATAGGGTTTAACCAAATGTTAAAGTAATTCAAGGGTTTCATTTCTCTGTTTTGATCAAAATGGTCCTGTAATGTGCTGGCCACGGGAATTAGTGGGGGACTCCAGGGAGTCTATCTTGTGCATCTTGAGCCACAATCACCAAAATTAGAATGAAGAAAATCAAAACTGTTGAAGAAAAAATGGCCATTGGAAAGGATGGAGCTCTCAACTGGTGAAGTCCTTCCTGCACATCCTAGAAAGGATTTTGTCAAGAAATACTAATCACAGAAGCAGGGGAGAAGTTGAACTAGCTGGTGAAGAGGAACTGGGTGTCACCAGCATGTATGTGGAATTTGAATAGTTGTTGGATGATGCCAGAAGCGCAGCCAAGGACAGAAAGGCAAAGACAGATCTATGGGGACCGGCTTATGCAGGAGCTCAAGAAGGAACTGCTGAATGTTATTGTTTGACTACATGTAGATAATGAGTGTAATCTGACCCTGAGTTAATAAATCCAAGGTCAAACCATGAAGTTGATATTTGGATGTTCTCTAGCTACCAATTAAGTGAAGAACCACCACTTTAAACGGTGGAAGTTGGAATACAGATGACAGAATACAGAGTGCATGCCTGGAAGGATGCAGCTCACTAAGGAGAACTGAAAGAATAAAGGAAAAGAGAGCAGCGCACTTTAAGGACACATTTCACGTTTCTCAGTAAAAAGTGTGTTAGTGCATTCCAGCAAGAAAGAAAAAATCTGCAAGAAGAATGCACCCCCACCTGGCTAACTACAGAAATTTAAGGATGGGTGAAAGATTGAAAAAGCCAATGTACTGATGCAAAGGTTAAAGGTCAGCCAAAAAATTGGGGGATTTTTCAGAAAACTATTTATAGAGAATGAATAAGATAAGGGAGTCTGTTGAGAAAACTATAAGATAACATGAAACAAATAGCAAGAGGTTCAAAAGGTAAATATGAGAGCAGATAAAGCAACAATGAGATTGGGAACCTAATAATAGATATTAGAGAAATGAAGGAGAGAAATATTTATTTTAGATTGGTCTTCAAAGTAGAAGACACTTAAAATGCTCTTATAATACTGGATAAACAAGTGGCCTAAAGGAACTTTAAATAATTTCTGTCAACTAGAGAAAAAAGTATTAGCAGCTCTGGATCCTGTTTGTTGTTTAGGTTCTCAATCAAATCTCAGCACTATCCTAGATAAATTAATTTGTTAAATTTGTGCACTTACCATCAGAATGTTTATTCAGCTTCTTTCAACAGGAAAAAAATGAGTGTAGCAATTCAATGAAGTTACTATTGACATCATTTCCTTTTTTTGTGACCTCTGCCATGAAGATCAAAATTAGCAATGCTCCATGAAGATCAATCTGGTTAATTGATACTATTTCCAGCACGGAATCTAATGCCCCTAAAACGTAACCAAGGACTTACTGACAGCTGCAATATCAGGTACTATCTGTAAAAGGGAAAAGAACATGGTGGAAATACTCAGCAGAGTTCTGACAGAACTAACAATTCGTGTTGGTGATATTTCATCTTGATGAATTTTTGTTTTTTTATTTCAACGGTTGCTGCCCAACCTGCTAAAAATTTCTATTACTTTCTGTTTTATTTCAGATATCCAACATCTGCAGTTTACTGCTTTTAGGTTACCCACAAAAGCGCTATGAAACTATTACTTTTTAACAATATGCTTGTTTAGGGTCTGGCCTAACATTGATTACAAACATAAATATTTTATCCAAATGGATTCAATATTGTAACAGGAAAGAACTGATACAGATGCAGAAGTGCAGTCAAAGTTTCATGCATTGACACTTGCTTATCTAATCAATGCAGAAGTTAGAAATATTATGACTATGGTCACAGACAAGGGTTGAAACAGCAGAAGGCTGAATACATTTTACCTTCTCCAGTGTGAATCAGCTATACACATTTGCATAACCCAAGCCAGTAGGTGGCATATGTGCAACAGGTAAATTTATTTTGTGTGAGCTCTTGTTCTTTATATTCATTTTTGCAACATCACTTAATTTGGGCCTTCAGATTACTACTGACTTCACTACAAAATTAACAATTGTATCTACCTGCACCGATTTTATTCCAGGTGAAATTTCCATCGAAACCACCAAGATATGCTGAAAATGAAACAAAGATGTTGCATAGCAATTAATACATGCTAAAAGAATTCTCAAGTCTTTGGCAACTTTTCAGTTTTGGAAAGAGATATTAGTAATACTCAGGACGAGGAAATAAATTGGATTCATCACTGGCTTTGTGGGAGAAGCCAGAGAGTGGTAATAGATGGTTGCCTCTCTGATGGGAGTGGTGGTGGTGCTGGGTCTGTTGTTTGTCATCTGTATCAATGATCTGGATGATAATGTGGTAAACTATATCAGTAAATTTGCAGATACAGTAACACCAAAATTGGGGGCAAAGTGGACAGCGAGGAAGGCTAAGCGAGCTTGCATCGGGATCTGGACCAGCTGGAAAAATGAACTGAGAAATGGCAAATGGAAATTAATGCAGACAAATGTGAGGTGTTGCACTTTGAGAGGACAAACCAGAGTAGGACTTACCATGAATGATAGGGTACTGAAGAGTGCGATAGAACAGAGGCATCTAGGAATACAGATCCATAATTAATTGAAAGTGGCGTCACAGGTAGGTAGGGTCATAAAGAGAGCTTTAGGCACATTGGCCTTCTTAAATACAATATTGAGTACAGAAGTTGGAATGTTATTTTGAAGCTGTAGAAGACTGTGGTGAGGCCAAATTTGGAGAATTTTGTGCAGTTCTGGTCACCTACGTACAGGAAAAATATCAATAAGATTGAAAGAGTACAAAGAAAATTTACAAGGATGTTGCCAGGTCTTGAAGATTTGAGTTACAGGAAAAGGTTCAATAGGTTGGGACTTTACTCCCTGAAGTGTAGGAGAATGAGAGGAGATTTGATAGAGGTATACAAAATTATGAGGGTTAACGTAAGCAGACTCTCCATTGAGGTTAGGTGAGACTAGAACTCGAAGTCATAGGTTCAGGGTGAAAAATGAAATATTTATGGGGAACCTGAGATGGAACTTCTTCACTCAGAGATTGGTGCAAGTGTGGAATGAGCTGCCAGTGGAAGTGGTGGATGTGGGTTCCATTGCAACACTTAAGAGAATTTTCCATAAGTATGTGATGGGAGGGGTATGGTGGGCTATGGACCAGCTATGGCTCAATGGGACTCCATAAAATGACAGTTCAGCACAGACCAGATGAGCCGAAGTGCCAGTTTCTGTACTGTAGTGCTCTGCGATTCTATTAGAAAAGTGATTGCCAATACAACATATCAAAAGAAAAATAAAGTACAAGTGGCAATTTTAACTTTTGTTATTCTGCACATTATAGCTCAAGTGTTTGACTGCTTTATTATTATTGGTACATATTCCAAAATATAGTGAAAAGCTTTTGTTTGTGTGAGCAACACATACAACATGCTGGAGGAACTCAGCAGGCCAGGAAGCATCTATGGAAAAGAGTACAGTCGACGTTTCAGGCTGAAACCCTTCAGTAGATTGGAGGAAAAAAGATTAGGAGTTGGAGCTAAAAGGTGGGGGGGAGGGGAGGGAGAAACACAAGGTGATAGGTGAAATCTGGAGGGGGAGGGGTGAAGTAAAGTGCTGGGAAGTTTGGTGAAAGAGATACAGGTCTGGAGAAGGGGGAATATAATAGGAGAGGACAGAAGGCCATGGAGGAAAGAAAAAGGGGGGGAAGAGCACCGGGGGAGGTGATGGGTGGGCAAAGAGATCAGGTGAGTTAGGGAAAAGAGGATGGGGAATGGTGAAGGGGGTGAGAGGAGCCAATTACCAGAAATTTGAGAAATCGATGTTCACGCCATCAGTTTGGAGGCTACCCAGACAGAATATAAAGTGTTGCTCCTCCAACCCCAGTGTAGCTTCAATGCAACAGTTGAGGAGGCCATGGATTGACATATTGGAATGGGATGGGAAGTGGAATTAAAATGTGTTGCCACTGGGAGATCCTGCTTCTTCTTTCCACTATAAAAAAAATGGGAAGAGCATCTGCAGTATGGTAGCATACCAAACTGCACCATTTTGTAGCATACTATTTGAATATATGCAGGGCTGAGACACAATTCTTTAATGGATGATTTTTGGTACCTTTCTTTGATGTACAGTATATGAATTGCAAAAGAGCTGTTTGATCAAGGCAGCCTAATCCTTTATGTGCGTTTGAATTTTCATTAAGAATCACTGGTGATACTCAAAGAAAAACTTTAGTATATATAGACTTATGCTGCAAGGCCACTTAAGCACTCTAGTAACAATTGGTTCTAAGGTTCTCCAAGGTCTGATCATCATCTCTAATGTCTAGATCTTTCATCACCTTTCCCATAATATTCTCATGCGGTCAGAGCATGAAGATAGTCTTAGTTTTAAAAAATATTTAAATATCAATTAATGCGACCATGACCAGAGTCTTCTATCTTTAACTTAGCTATTTTCAATATAGAACATAGAAAACCTACAGCACAATACAGGCCCTTCGACCCACAATGCTGTGCCGAACATGTACTTACTTTAGAAATAACCTAGGGTTACCCATAGCCCAATATGGTCTTTCCATAACAAGAAACTAGTTGCCAAGCTCAAGACCCACACATTATGTCCAGGAACAGTTAATATCCCTCAACCATCAGGCTCTGGAACTAGAGGGGATAACTTCATTCAACCCACCACTGAACTTTTCCCAAAACCTACGGACTCACCTTCAAGGACTCCATCTCACGTACTTGATATTTATTGCTTATTTATTATTAATATATTTTTCTCTTTTTGTATTTGCAGTTTGTTGTCTCTTGCACATTGGTGTTTGTTCACCTTGTTGAGTGTGGTCTTCCATTTATTCTACTGAGTTTCTTTGTATTTACTATGAATGCCGCAAGAAAATAAATCTCAGTGTTGTATACGGTGAATGTAATGTGGATTGGCCTGTACACTATTATAAACAACGTTGTAATACAGAGACAATGGCTGAAAAAATCTGAACATGGAGTAAACAACTAATGAGATGTTTCAGCTAAGATATCCAACATGCTCATTAAATAGCCACAAGTTAAAGTTCCATTTCAGTACAACAATAAATAAACAATTTCCTCTTTAAGGAAGAATGTTCTCAGGAAGGCTAGAGACACTCAGTTTGAACTTTGCCTAGTCAATTCCAAGGGAACTGCTTCTCTTTTGGGCTGAAGTCGAGACCAGGGTGTATAATTTGCATATCATTTTACCATTTAAAACCATAATGTCAATGTAATAAAGCTTGTTACAATAAAATCTGCTTTGTACAAATCACTAGTAAATTATCATTGCAAACAATCCAATATATTATCATTGGATCAAACACTCTTTTGGTAGCATAGGGGTTAACCTACTAGACTATTATTTCAGAGATTAGTTCAAAATTAAACATAGGTAATTAAAGCTCAGTAACAATAGCTGTAGAACTATAAGATTGCCACTAAGCATGTCTGATCCAAAAACATCGTCTAGGGAAGGAAATTTGCTAATCTGGCCTATTATACTGGTCCAGACTAATGTATTGATTCATAATCATCTCCCCAGCTCAAATTAGAGATTTCAGCAACATCTATACTCCAAGAATAAGCTCTTAAAAAATCAT
Source organism: Hemitrygon akajei (assembly GCF_048418815.1). NCBI lineage: Eukaryota > Metazoa > Chordata > Chondrichthyes > Myliobatiformes > Dasyatidae > Hemitrygon > Hemitrygon akajei. The sequence continues at coordinate 162,113,392 of NC_133130.1, read as the reverse complement.
GCCAATCAGTTCATTTTCACCTTTATGAATAAGTCTCAGAGAAGTCAATAATCTGGTTTCCTCAAAGCTGAAGAATTCATAATATTAACAAAAATTAAAATAAATAGCTATTCCATTAATTTATCAGCAATTTTAAAAGGTTACTTGCTATTCTTTAAGCAATGAGGTATTTTTTCTCTTTTAAGAAAAGGTCAGTCCTAGAAAAGTACAGCATTGAATCAGGCCCTTCGGCCCATCTAGTCCATGCCAAATCATTTAAACTCCCTGCTCCCATTGATCTGAATCGGAATCATAGCCCTCCATACCCCTATTCTTCATGTAACTATCCAAAATTCTCTTAAACATCGAAATCGAGCTTGCATGCAGCACTTGCACTGACAACTTGTTCCACACTCTCACAAGTGAAGTTTCCTTTCATGTTCCCCTTAAACTTTTCACCTTTCACCCTTAATCCGTGATGTCTAGTTGTTGTCCCACCCAACCTCAGTGAAAACACCTGCTTGCATTTACCCTCTTGGCTGCTCAGAATTTTGGATACCTCTACTCTATCAAATTTCCTCTCAATCTTTTACTTTCCAAGGAATAAAGTCCTAATCTACTCAATCTTTCCATCTCACTCAGGTCCTCCAGACCCCGCAACATCCTTGTAAATTTTCTGTATTCTTTCAACCTTATTTACATTTTTCCTGTGGGTAGGCAACCAACACTGCGCACAATACTCCAAATTAGAAGTCTTAGACAACTTTGGTATAATGTTCCAACTCCTGTACTCAATTCTTTGATTTATGAAGGCCAATGTGCCAAAAGCTTTCTTTAACACCCTATCTACCTGTGATGCCACTGACAATGAATTATGGACCTGCATTCCCAAATCCCTTTGTTCTAACACATTCCTTAGAGCTCTACCGTTCACTGTGTATGACCTACCCTGGTTGGTCCTACCAAAGGGCAACACCTTGCACTTGTCTGCATTAAATTCCATCTCCCATTTTTCATCCCATCTTTCCAGCTGGTCTGGATCCCACTCAAGCTATTATAGTCTTTCTTGCTGTCCACTACACCCCCAATCTTGGTGTCATCCACAAACTTGCTGATCCAGTTAACCACATCATTCAGATTTTTGATATTAATGACAAACAACAATGGACCTAGCACCGATCCCAGAGGCATTCCTCTAGTCACAGGCCTCCAGTCTGTAGAGGCAACCATCTACTACCACTCTCTGGCTTCTCGCACGGAGCCAATGTCTAATCCAATTTTCTACCTCATCTTGAATGCTGAGCAACTGAGCCTTCCTAACCAACCTCCCATGTGGGACCTCTTCAAATGTCTTCCTAAAGTCCAGGTAGACAACATTAACCACCTTGTCTTCATTAACATTCCTCGTAAATTCCTTGAAAAACTCTATAAGCTTGGTTATACACAACCTGCCATGCATGAAGCCATGCTGATTATCCTTAATCAGTCCATGTCTAATCAAATACTGAAACATCCAGTCCCTTAGACTACCTTCCAACAGCATTCCCACTACTGATGCCAGGCTCACTGGCCTACAATTTCCTGGAATATTTTTAGAGTCTCTTAAACAATGGAACAACATTGGTTATCCTCCAATCCTCTGGTACCTCACCTGTCACTAATGATGATTTAAATATCTCTGCTAGGGACTTGGCAACTTGCCTCCCGCAGGGTCCATAGGGGCACCTTTTCAACCCTGGGGACATATCCACCCTATTTTGCTTCAAGACAGTAAACATCCCCTCTTCGGTAATCTGTATAGAGTCCATAAAGTTAATGCCCATTTTGCCTCACCTCTGTAGACACTGTCTGTCTCCTGAGTGAAGTCAGAAGCAAAAACTCAACAAAAATTATGTGTAATGCTCTAAAACTTTATTTTAGAAGCTAGTGTCCTTACCTCCAAGAGCCAGAATCATGTGACCAAGAGGAGGTCCACTGTCGTCAATAAAAAACATTTGTTTCATATATAGTGAAACAAATTGTCCATAATAAACTTCATCAAACCTGGGAAGAGATTTTGGATGTCATAGTCAGTGAACCGCTGAGGAGTAGAGAAACACTGAGCTAAGTGCAGTGGACAGCTCGACTGATAATGGTTTCATGATGAATCCAACAAAATACAGAGACAATGTTTTTAATATTAAACAGTAAGACTTTTTTTTTTAAAAAGTGGTCCATTATCTATTAAAACCAGGTTGGTTGCCAGTGTTCTAATCTTGCAATAACACTTTGACAATATTTTTCCCCAGAGCAAATATGATGCAATGTTAAAAATAAATAAGGATTTAAAAACATAGGATTAATGCAAACTGATTGTAGACATGGACTCGGTGGGCCAAAGAACCTGCTGCTGGGTTGCATGTCTATCCTGCTGATCCAAATAGAAAAGCCACTGCCAACCCATTATCGAGGCAGTTCCCTCAATAACTGCAGGCTATCCAGGCCCTGAGGCAGCAAATCAGTCCCAAACCATGATGCTCCTTCCACCGTGAGGATGAGGTTTTGGTACTGGTGCTGTGCCCTTTTCCCTCCCAAACACAGTCATGTGAATTTCTGCCATAAAGTTCAATTTTTGTCTCATCTGTCCACAGAACGTTGGCCCAGAAGCGTTGTGGAACATCCAGGTGGTCTTTTTCAAACTTGAGATGTGCAATTTTTAAGAGAGCAGTGGCTTCCTTTGTACTGTCCTTCTATAAATACTATTCTTGTTCGGTGTTTTTCTTATAGTGGACACATGAACAGAGACTCTAGCAAGTTCTAGAGATTTCTGCAGGTCTTTTGTTGTTATCCTTGGGTTCTTTTTCACCTCCTTCAGCATTGCACACTATGCTCTTGGGGTGATCTTCGCAGACACCCACTGCCAAGGAGAGTAGCAACAGTACTCAATTTCCTCCATTTGTAGACAATTTGTGACTGATGAACACTCAGGTCTTTAGAAATGCTTTTGTAGCCTTTTCCAGCTTCAGGTATCTCTACAATTCTTCTTCTAAAGGTCCTCAAAGTTGTTTTGATTGGGGTATGGTGCACAAAAAACAGATCTTTCTTGAAGAGTAGGCTGTCAGTAACCTGACTCTCTGCGTCTTTTTTATAGGTCAAGGCACCTCTACGACCTACACCTCCAATCTCATCTCATTGATGGAAATCATCCTTGTCAATATCCTGCTCCATTGTGTAAAATTATCAACCTAATTAAATGTCATTCTCAGTAACTTTACTACCTAAAAATACTTGCCCTGAACTATAGCTTTTAAACCGACAACATTGAATTGACTTTATTTTTTTTACATCCTTCACATACATGAGTAAAAATTTTTACTTTACATCTCCATCTAAATGTGCAACGTGCAATCATAGTAATTTATAATTTAAAATAAATAGAACAGTCATTGTAATATAGAGTATACTGAAGTCAACAGTCTGATGGCCTGGTGGAAGAAGCTGTCCTGGAACCTGTTGGTCCTGGCCTTTACGCTGCAGTATTGCTTCCCGGATGGTAGCAGCTGGAATAGATTGTGGCTGGGATGGCTTGGGTCCCCAATGATCCTTCAGGCCCTTTTCTCACACCTGTCTTTGTAAATGTCCTGAATCATGGGAAGTTCACAACTACAGATGCGCTGGGCTGTCCACACCACTCTCTGCAAAGTCCTGCGATTAAGAGAGGTACGGTTCCCATACCAGGCAGTCAGGATTCTCTCATTTGTGCCCCTGTAAAAAGTTCTTAGGATTTGGGGGCCCATACCAAACTTCTTCAACTGTCTGAGGTGAAAGAGGCGCTGTTGTGCCTTTTTCACCACACAGCTGCTGTGTACGGACCACGTGAGGTCACATCACGATGATTCAGAAAAAAGTTAAACGCAGTTGTAAGATGTAAACATTATTGACATTAGTTGTTCTGGGATCAAAGTCATACAAAACAGTTTTATCCTTACATGATCATTGCCAGTGGAACAAAACGGACAATGAGGACATGAAGATGGGGATAACTTGCTTAAAAATATTATTTTTAAAACAAGCAATATCTACTTACACAACAGCTCTAGGATACTGCAGTCCCCACAGTCTGCTTCCAATTCCCAGAATAGTAAGAATGGCTAGAACCACATCAACCTGTACAGTGATTATACATGGCATTTTCAGCAATTCCATCATTTTTCCATTTAGAAGTTCTGTAAGACACAACAGGTATTTATGCAGATGAGTAGAAAGCAACTTTATACTTTCAATTAAGTACAAATATATCTATCACATTCACCTCATCAGTCGCCCACAGAACTTGAATGGAAGCCATCCTTGAACAAAGTGCAGCTTAAGATAGCACCACAGATATCAATAAAATTCACTGGTCAGTTACTCTTATCATCTGCCACAAACAGGTCAAATAGTGAGGCCAGATTTAAACGTTGCCATCCTATTATCTGTATCTTGATCAGGCAGAAGAGTTTGCATACAGCCAATATACATATTCAATTAATGCTCAACTGCTTGTATAGTTCTCATCTGATGTATGCAAAAACTTCACTGTATTCATTACATCAGCTCATCGCTGGGAAGTTATAGAGATAGAACGAGAAGAGAGCGCATGCTGATAATTAGCAGTTTCTCAGCGTCGAAGGTTATTCATTTGTAAGTTATCCTTACAGTACCATTGCAGTAGTTCACTTGCTTTTATGGCACAGCTGGTACCAACTGATTTGTGTCTGGATTAATCATTTTGGGGGAAGCTAGATTTGAAAATGTTTCAAGTTAGGTACAAAACGCCTATGCTTCATTTTTCCCATTTAAAGGAGCGCAGAAGAGGCTATTCAGAACTTCAGATCTTGCACGCTGTCATTTATATTAACTCTAGCGTTATTTTGTTCTATAAAAAAGTAGACAGTAAGTGATTCTCCGCTGAACATTTTTCTGTACTTGGGAACGGTAAACGACTTTCAAACAATCGAATTCCACTTTAACAGACCTTAAAACCAAGAATGATTTGAATTATATTAACTCCATCAGGATCCACTTAATCTCAACCGAAAGTGGAAATTATGAGCGTATATTAATTACTTTAGCCGTGGGAAATGCATAAAGACCGAGTTCAAGTTTTAGGTTTGAGTCCCTGCTCAAAAGCCAGGCTGAGTTCCACACCAGACCTGCGTTGAAAATATGTTTGCCCCAATAAAGGCGACATTATTCCAATATACCAGCATCAGTCCCCGTTTGATCGGGGGGAGATTCGATAGGAGGGGAGACAGCTGGAGGTATTTCACCCCGCACTCACTCAATGAACAGAAGAGGCAGTACGAATCGGCTGCATACACCGAAGGAACGGCAGGGCGCTCGGCGCTCGGCGCCGCACGGGTCCACAGTCCGCCCCCGGCTCACACTATCACTTTGTTCTCTGCTCACTTCGCCTCACGCTCCTGCCATTACGTTTTATTTTTTAAATGGCAATTCACGGTCAAAGTCCACTGCGGGCTACCGACTGTCCGAGCCCCGGCCTTGCGCCAGGCCGCCCCGCGTGCGCGGAGAGCCACCAGCTGCCCGGGCTGACTCAGAGGACGAGGCCGAACCTGAGTGCTGACATCATCCGCAGCGTGCCTGCATAGCAACCGTATCTACGTTACGTCTGAGATGAGACGTGAGGGCTGTCATACGTCACGTTTGTATTTGCATATTCGCACCAGAATGAGAACCAGATTTAGTATCTCTGACAGATGTTATGAAATTTGTCTTTTGCCGATATGTTGCCGCTTCATCCTGACAACATAATAAGGCAGTTACCTTGGAGTAAGCCAATCGTTCTAATGCAAATTGAAACTAAAGCGCTTTGTTTTTACATCGGGAGATACTTTACCCTACTTAACCATGGAATCAATCATTTCTTTCACACAACCTTCCTAATGGGGCTGCGTGCTTCTCTGGGCTATTCCGTTACTGTCACTTTAGCATTTCTTTCTGCACTATTCCGTTCCCTGTACAGTATTTATTATGATGTGTACTGTTTACTCTGTGCCCTTCATGCAAGCAAGGTTATAGATAGATAGATAGATAGATAGATAGATACTTAATCATCCCCATGGCGAAATTCAACTTTTTTTCCAATGTCCCATACACTTGTTGTAGCAAAACTAATTACATACAATACTTAACTCAGTAAAAAAATATGATATGCATCTAAATCACCATCTCAAAAAGCATTAATAATAGCTTTTAAAAAGTTCTTAAGTCCTGGCGGTAGAATTGTAAAGCCTAATGGCATTGGGGAGTATTGACCTCTTCATCCTGTCTGAGGAGCATTGCATCGATAGTAACCTGTCACTGAAACTGCTTCTCTGTCTCTGGATGGTGATATGTAGAGGATGTTCAGAGTTATCCATAATTGACCGTAGCCTACTCAGCGCCCTTCGCTCAGCTACCGATGTTAAACTCTCCAGTACTTTGCCCACGACAGAGCCCGCCTTCCTTACCAGCTTATTAAGACGTGAGGCGTCCCTCTTCTTAATGCTTCCTCCCCAACACGCCACCACAAAGAAGAGGGCGCTCTCCACAACTGACCTATAGAACATCTTCAGCATCTCACTACAGACATTGAATGACGCCAACCTTCTAAGGAAGTACAGTCGACTCTGTGCCTTCCTGCACAAGGCATCTGTGTTGGCACACAGGTTATTGCACACCGGTGAATATAAACTCACCTGAATCCGTATCTAAGATTGAGGCGATGCTGCAAAGATTCAGCAAACTGGTTCCTGGGATGGCTGCTCGAGTCCTAGGGGAAATTGAGTAAACGATGTATCCGTTTTGTAGAGTTTAGAAGAGATCAGCTCATTGAATATCTGGGAATAGAAAAGAAAGCTGCAGTGAAGACCTTCCGCGTAGCTGAGCCCATAACCTCTTAAATAAGTAGGCTAATTTAGTACTGGAACACGGGGTGGGGGGATGGAAATTAGACAGATAAAAGCTCAAACAAGAGAAAATTTGCCGATGCTGGATAAAAGCTCTTCACTTCTGTGAAGGGAGGCAAATGTTAGGAATTTTATATATACCCCAGAAGGCTGTGACTTTAAAATTAGAGGTCTATAGCTTTCCAGGTATTTAATCACTCGACCAAAGTATTAATTCCTTGGAAAAGGATAAGAATTGGGTAAGATTACAAAGCAGATATGATAGTGAGGTGGGCGGGGGAGGAAAGCTGCTCTCCCCAAAAAGTTAGATGTGGATCAAATAAACTTTACAACAGCTATGTACAGTACAATATTTGTTGAGTTAATGTTTTAAAGGGCATTGAGCAAAGAATGGTAAATTGAATCATAGTAAAGAAAAAAAGTGTAATCTCGCTAATCTACTCTCATACACGTGTTTTTGCGGCGATATATTGTAACTATCGGCAGTACCACCACCAAGTAAATGAAGTTTTTTTGATCGAGGAAATGAGTTTGAATACTTCAAGATTTCAGATTGTCTCCAGCACCAGAGGCACCATCCAGAAAATAGTTCAGAGTATAAACTTTAAGCGGTAACCCAAGCTGGAAGTTTCGATCTACCCAATTGTTAAATGAGGCTTCTAATCTGGGGTCCATGAACCCCTCATTTCATGGTAAGGCTCATTGGCATAAAAAAGGTTATGAACCCGTGACAAATTTTCTTACGATCCAATATCAACAGTAGGACATTTACTTCTTGAAGGCAAAGCAAGTCTAATAAACAAGGCAAAGTGACAGGCAAGAAAGAATTAATTCGGTGCCACAGTACAATATCTAAACCCAGTGGCAAAATTTATCTTTGGAAGGACTTAAAAATTATAATGCATTTCACAATTCACAACTTATAGGGGCTCTTTTTGCTTTGTTGCTAGCTTGCTTTTCCTCTTTAGAGCAGAGTTGTGAAACGAGAACGACTTAATCACTAAGCTCTCTCTCATCAAATGGATGTTTCACACTATAGCACGCACTTTTGGAAAAAAATGTGATGGTGCTAATTTTAGGATAAGATATATAAAAAACTTTCTGTATGAAACAATGCCCTGGGATCTTTTACATTTCGATGAATGGGTGTTTACTGCCTCATCCAAATTCAGTAGCTTTGTCTTATGTACTGAAGTTTCAATCAGTCTGTGTTTCAACGCTGAAGTCTCTTAAATATCTGAACTTGATTCAAATAATGCAGTACAAAATGGCCCACAATTTACATCTAGCATTGCATTTAATTTGTGTTGCTTTCTTTATGCATATCTGAACTCAAAATAACCTCCAAGAAAATTTGTGATCCAAAATACCAAGAACTACAAGACACCTAAGGATGCTAAGCCTAAGGATTTGCTCATAACAAATGAATATTGCTCAAGGAATGAAAACATTATCAAGATACAAATCTATTTAAACTAACCATCAATATTTGACAGCCTAAGCTAATGGACCAGAAACCCAGCTTCAAATAAAAATCTCAGCAATCTTGGTATTCACGGAAAGCAAGACAGAAGAAAACTTATTTTATTTCATATTATCCCAAACTACCAATGAAATTAAGATTTTAATCACAACAGAATCTAGCAAAATGTGTAGAACTACCTGCTCAGTAATGAATTTAGATTCAGAATAAAACCAAAATATTGAAATATCGAATGTCCTATTTTCAGGTTGTGCATTCTGTGACAGGTACAGTATTGTATCATTTTCTACCCCATTCCAAAGCAATCTGCTTTGTTAATTTTTCATTCTAAGTTTTGCTTTATGTCCCTAGAATAAGCTTCTGGCAAAATCCTGTCCCATTTGCAGTATCTTGGGATTTTTACTCAGATTGGAGACACTGAAAAATTGTGCACATCAAATTCACCTGGCCGTTAAACCAATTGTATATCAATGGTAGTCTTGCATGTGAAAAGTTCTCAGTTCAGTCTTGAGCCGAGTTGCCGTTTAGCCAGCCTTCTGCCACAGATTTTGAGAACTTTCAACTCTGGCCATTCTCATGATTTTCAACAGTTGCCTAAAATTCTGGAGAAATACAGTGGCACAGCTGACAGAGCTGCTGGCTCACAGCTCCAGCAATCCAGATTCAACCCTTTGGGTGTCACATATGAGCAGTTTACACAGTCTTTGTGTTTCCTCCCACATTCATCATGTGCTGGTAATTAGCTGGCCAATAAATAACGCCTGTGTATGTGAGTGACAGAATCCAATTTGGTGGGGGGAGGGGCAGATCACTTGCAATATCAGAGGAAACAACCGTTACACTACCGTGCCCTCACTTCAGGAAGTCTGATCACCTGGCTGTACTTCTATTCCCCAAGTATAGGCAGAGACTGAAGACTGCAGCACCAGTAGTGAGGACCACGAAGGTATGGACAAGAAAAGCACAGGAACGCCTTTGTATCGGTAGACTGTATTCAGGGATTCATCTTCGAATCTGGATGAGAATGTTGTAGTTGTTACCGACTTCATTAGAACTTCTGTGGATGAGTGTGTGCCAACAAAGACTTACTGTACATTCCCAAACCAAAAGCCGTGGATGAACCAGGAGGTATGCCGTCTGCTGAAGGCTAGATCCGTAGCATTCGAGTTTGGTGACCCAGGCCTGTACCAGAAAACCACGTATGATTTGTGGAGGGCCATTTCAAGGGTGAAGAGACAATTTCAGACAAGGTTGGGGGTGACATCAGATGTACGTCAACTCTGGCAGGGTCTGCAATACATTACTTCCTACAAAGCGAAACCCAATAGCATGAATGGCAGCAATACTTCACTACCAGATGAACTCAATGCCTTCAATGCGCGCTTTGAAAGGGAGAATATAACTACAGCTGTGAAGAACCCTGCTGTATTTGATGACCCTGTGATCTCTGCTTCAGAGGTCGATGTTAGGCTGTCTTTAAAGAGGGTGAACCCTCACAAGGCGGAAGGTCCTGATGCAGTACCTGGTAAGGCTCTGAATACCTGTGCCAACCAACTGGCGGGAGTATTCAAGGTAATTTTTAACCTCTTACTGCTATGGCGAAAGTTCCGACTTGCTTCAAAAAGGCAACAATTATACCACGGCCTAAGAAAACTAACGTAAGCTGCCTTAATGACTATTGCCCGGTAGCACTCGCATCTACAGTGATGAAATGCTTTGAGAAGCTGGTCATGACCAGACCGGACTCTTGCCCCAGTGAGGACCTGGATGTATTGCAGTCTGCCTATAGCCACAATAGGTCAACAGCAGATGCAACCTTAATGGCTCTTCACACAGCCTTAGACCACCAGGACAACACAAACATCTATGTCAGAATGCTGTTCATCGACTATAGCTCAGCATTTAATACCGTCATTCCCACAATCCTGATTGAGAAGTTACAGAACCTGGGCCTCTGTAATTGGATCCTCAACTTCCTAACCGGAAGACCACAATCTGTGCGGATTAGGAATATCTCCACCTCGCTGACTATCAACACTGGTGCACCTCAGGGTGTGTTCTTAGCCCACTGCTCTACTCTTTCTATACCCATGACTATGTGGCTAGGCATAGTTCAAATACCATCTTCAAAATTTGCTGATGATACAACCATTGTTGATAGAACCTCAGATAGAGATGAAAGGCCGTATAGGAGCGAGATATGCCAACTAGTGAAGTGGTGTCACTGCAACAACCTTGTACTCAACATCAGTAAGATGAAAGAGCTGACTGTCGACTTCAGGAAGGGGGAAGATGAAGGAACACATACCAATCCTCAAAGAGGGATCAGAAGTGAAGAGAGTGAGCAGTTTCAAGTTTCTGGGTGTCAAGATCTCTGAGCACCTAACTTGGTCCCAACATATCGATGCAGTTATAAATAAGGCAAAGACAGTGACTATACTTTATTAGGAGCTTGAAGAGATTTGGTATGTCAACAAATACACAATACACTCAAAAACTTCTATAGATGTACTGTGGAGAGCATTCTGACAGGCTGCATCACTATCTGGTATGGAGGGGCTACTGCACAGGACCAAAAGAAGCTGCAGGGTGATGTAAATTTAGTCAGCTCCATCTTAGGTACTATCCTTCAAAGTACCCAGGACAACCTTCAAGAAGTGGTGTCTCAGAAAGGCAGCGTCTATTATAAGGACCTCCAGCACCGAGGGTATGCCCTTTTCTCACTGTTACCATCAGGCAGAAGGTACAGAAGCCTGAAGGCACACACTCAGCGATTCAGAAACAGCTTCTTCCCCTCTGCCATCTGATTCCGAAATGAACATTGAACCCGTGAACACTAACTCACTTTTAAAATATATATTAGTTTTTTTTGCATGATTTTTAATCTATTCAGATATGTATACTGTAATTTATTGTTTCTCCTTCTTTTATATTACGTATTACATTGAACTGCTGCTACTAAGTTAACAAATTTCACAACACATGCTGGTGATAATAAACCTGATTCTGATTGTCGATGGAAATGTGTGAATAGTGCAAAAGTGTACAAGAATCCCTACTGGACTGAATGTACCCAGTGGACTAAAGGGCCAATTTTTGTGCTGAAATACCAAGATTGAAGGTATTTTTCTGATTTTAAAAAACAGTATCTGAGAGCTGCTGCCATTTTAATCAAACACACTAGAAGGAAAAAAAGTTAACACTTTATTTGGTCAAGTGAAAAAAGCATCAGCTGCTTTATTTAAATAAACCAGATCCTTTCATATGGAAAGAGCTATTACAAATCACATATTTGAAAGGACAAACAATAGGTACTGAACTGTAAACCAGAGGCTAACACCCACCCAACCAGTTCAGCCTCATTAATAAATAACTCCTCAGTGTACACAACATATCCACTATCTGCCCTTTCAAATATCAAATCTACACGAAAACACAACAGATAAGGCCAAAAGACTATTATGCACGTTTCTGGTTACAAACAAAAAAAATGGTAAATGTGTTAAGGTACACCTTCAGAGCTTTTAACTCTTCTTGAAATAGAAGTGTAACATTTATAAAAAAAATATAAAAAGGTATTGAGTTGCATGGTTCAGAAAAGATATACTCAAAAAATACACTTTAAAATACATGATGTAAAAAAAAGCCTCTGATTCCCCACCCCCACAACACAACAGGTTTTGATATGAATTTTATTAGTTATGAACAAAAAAGGCATCTTTAGTATATTTCTGCCTGCTAAGTTGAACACACATTTTTGACCAAAAAAAATATAAACTCAATCAATTGATAAATTAAAACAATCATCTCCATAGCAGGGGCAAATAATGACAAAGTTGAAAGTGATTCTGCATCAATTAAATCATGCTGGGCATGCGCACTGCAAAGGACAATTTAACAATAAAATTTAGGCAGTTTGAGGGGATTTCTTACATAAATCTTGACAACTGCACTCTCCAGATAATCTTGGATATGTTTTCTTCAATTTCAAAATTACTGCCTCTTATTGAATGAGCCACTGTACACTATACATTCAAAACTACAATTAAAACATGTAAAATAACTACCTAATGTTGTACACTGTTTCTGTCAGATGCTTGAGAACAAGAAACTCAAGTGAACATTTGCAAATGGATTATTTAAGATAAACATTAACAAATTTCTGAAAACGTGCACGGGTCTTTTGGCCCCACCATTACACAGAGTTGTCAAGACAATATATAAATAATTGATCACTGTAAAACATACCCAATGCTGGTACGTTTCAACACATCAGTACATATTAAATAATGTAGTGTTCAGGAGACCATTGATTCAGAAGAACTCACCAGTGGGACTGCTTCACTGATTACACAAGTGTTCTGAGAAATGCATTACAGGGATATCTATTTTTATAGCAAAATTGTTGATCTTTAAAGAGGGAATCTCATTTTGTACATAAGGAAACCATTCTCCTTTGTCTGCCCTGTTGAATTGGGGCAAACATTCCTGTAGGAAAAAAGACTCGAGAACGCTAGGCTTCTTGCCTATAATATTGTCAAACAGCACTAGACAATAGGGGACTGCTGGGAAAGAGAATCATCCATCAGGTGGCAAGTTGGGTTATGGTTGCAGGAGCTAAAGGGCCAGGTCTTTAGAAGTGTTGCATATCCTTACAGTATTCAAGAAAATAAGCCCATGCGTAGTGCTTAAAATTATGGAACACCACACTGTTTTGTAAAGAGATTAAAATACCAATGACAGATAACAGAAAACCAGATAGTCAAGTTGACAGTCACAAAGATCCACGTTCTAAATTTGCCCACCAGCTAACTCCTTGGAAACTCACCTTGGTTCGCATGTGGCTTCGTTGGCAGAAGAAAGCAAATGGTACACTCAGATTATAAGCACATGTTGATTAGATAACATGAGCTTTACGACAGTCATCATGGAGAGCTTTAGCACTTGACACCTTACCAACAAACAATGCATCAGTATACCCTCTTTTTACCAAAACTTGAACTTCTGTCAGTACACAAAGCTTTCATTTAACTGCAGAGGCAAAGATCACCATGATGCATTGCTACCTTCTGAAACTACAAAACAAAATGAGGACAACTCTATTTCTCAGGCTGTGGACTTGAATCTCTTAAAAGTGCAGGCACCTTTACAAAGAATCATAATGCTACATAAATACCTGATAATGAACAATTCAGAGTATTATTTTACACTAGAAGCTGTTTGAATAGCTTTAGGTTCTTTAATAATAGTTTTGTCAACCATGCCCCTCCTGTTCACTTGCTCTAATTCCTTTCTTAAACGTTCTGTTGTTTATTGAAATTGACAATGCAAGTCACTTTTCTACCAAAGTAAATTGAAAAGATACTGCAACTGGAGGTACCAGTTACTTTCTCTGATTACTCTGCTGCATTTCACTTCAGCATATAGTTATCAAGGTAAATAAACATTGAAAAATTGGTGGCAAGATTTTAGCAGTTTAAAAACTGATGTCTGCATTGACAGGCTAGAATTATAAGTGCATGCACTTGACAGAGGCTATGAGCTTTCGATGGGAAAATAGGAAAATAATGCGAGATTGCATTCAACACCAACTCAAGATGAGCCCGAGATCAAAACGATACCTGTTGTTACTTAAATTCAGTTTTAAAAACTATGTCTCATTGCTTTTCAGATTCTCCAATCACATAATTATTGTCTCCCATCTGATCCCTCCCCATTTCTCCACAAATTATATAATACAAATTGAAAATTCTAAATCCATCATCTGCAGACAACTTAAATTACACCACAACTTTGTAAAACATTGATCGACACTGTTGGATTCCTTACAAATTCACACAATGTTATGGGATGTCAAGGTTACACAACACAATAAAAATATCAAGGTGATTGTTTTGCTTTATATAAATTAGCTGTCTGTTAACACTAATGACTACTTCAAAATGTGAGATGATAACCCCCTCCCCTCACAGGAAGAACCGGTGAGACCTTTGATTAAATCTTGCTGATTTTCATGAAATTTGAAAATTATAATCAAATGTATAAAAGTGATACCAAAATTAATGAATTGGAAACTCCCAGAGTAGAAATGTTAGTATGACAACCTTTGTTATACCCTCTTATGTTAAAGCAAACAACCTGAATGAGAAGTGGAGATACAGAAAAAACTGCTCTGGAGCTCAGTAAGAGGACCTGTTCAGTTGTGTGAGACACAATAACTGAACAAACAATCTATCAGCAAAGATATTAGTGTGGGTGAATTAACATACGCACATACTTATAGTTGTCTAGACCAGTTCACTGGCAATAAGAATGTTAATGAAGTGAACCCAGCAGTCAGCTGGAATGTGCCACGTACAACACGTTCAGTATCATCACATACAGTACTAACTCAAACCCTGCAATAGTGCCAAACAGACTTGTTTCTACTAACATAACTGATGACTGCAAATAAGCTAAGTTAAATCCTTCCACCCACATTTGATCCAACATAATGGCAGGTAAAATGTCAAAGGTCATTTACCAGAATGTACTCTTAAAATTTAAACTCTTGGATTTGAAATGCACATCTCATCAAGAGAATCCAGTCCATTAGACAAATGGAGGCCAACATTCATGATATACTTGTATACTAGTGAACTATGTACAGTGGAGTACAGAACTCTAAATAACAAAGGCAAGGATAGTTCAGCCTTACAGGACTCCCTGCAGTAGTCCGACAACATTGATGCCAAAGTTGCTAAGTTATTGCAATGCGCATGATTACACATGCACATTCATTTATTATATTTACCCACATGCACTATACAGGTCATGACTTGCAAGTATGGTACTATTTTTAACAAATGAGTACCTATTCCATTTTGGTGTCATGCTCCTCCAGGAAAGGATTCTCACTTTGCAGAACCAACAATTTTTCTCAACATTTAGCACATACAGAAACTACGGTGCTGGATAAGGATTTATATTTTGGGCAGTAATATGTGTGCTAAAGTCTAATTCAAATGGTCCAATTAGCCACTTTGGAAATACAGCATTATTCATAACCCATTTTTGATTGTAAAGGAGAAAATATGATGCAAGTAGTGAAGCTTACCAGTCAAACTCTAGACTTGTTATCAAAGTTGCCAACCAGCTTCAGTTGCAAACAATTAACAAACCATTTAGGTGGCACTTACTGAGTGTACAGAAATGAACTGAAATAAGCCATCAAGCAACTAATAAAACTGCATTCAGCTGCAATTTCTCCAAGTAAAATTACTACTACTGTGGGAACTGCAATTTCAGTCATTATGAAAATCACAAGTTGAAATGCACTACATCTTGGTCAACCGATTTTTCAGTGTAACATGGCCAAAATAAACATGATTGGATTATCAAGTGACATTCAGCAACTATGTCTTTCTGCAAGTCTGTCACAGAAATAATTTATATATTCCAATTTTCTGATTTCTTTCCTCCATCACAAAAGAACCAATGATTTTAGAAGTTAGCTGATGCACCATGCTGTAAAGCTGTGACGTCAGGTGCAATTTACTGTGTATGAAAGGAAACCAGCACATCAACAACCAGAACTCAGTACAATTCTTCTATGCAGTCATCCTGCACCGTTTCAAATGGATACTCTCTTGCCCAAGTTGGATACATATCCTGAATTCAACTGTGGATACTGAATTAATAATTATCCTCTAATGAGAAGTACAAAAACTTCAAGTTCACATTACCTTGCACTGGTATCAGTTTTACTCTCTGCTTTAAAGACTGAGCAGCAAATGAAACAGCATTTAAAAAAAATGAAGTCTTAGCATTCCAGATATCCCGGGTCCTTTCTGATTTTTATATACATATATATTTAGATATATATCATTTTTTTTAAACTGTAGGGGATCCTTATGCTTCCCCATCTTCTGCTTTAATGCCAATGTGTACAACTGGTCCAGTTCAAAGAGCTCTTTCCTGTGTCACAGCCTCGCTGGCTGGGTCCTGAATGTTTGATACATTTAAGGTTGAGCTTTCTTCTCCATGGTCAGCATTAGAAGTGGCTGGTTCTACTTTCTGGGTAAGGTTAGCAAGCTTCCCCTGCTGATGCTGTTCAAAGAATTTTTGGGTCAACTGTAGCACCTCTGCCCGCTGTTTAGCCTATGAAAATAAATAAAGGCACTTAATACTTTCATTATACAGTAGACTGCCCTCAACAAGATTATCACAAAAATGGCTTTGAACCAGAAATTTTGTCTTCAGAATCAAACTGTTCTTTATCTGTCTTGTGGTAATGAACAGGTTCTGTTTTTACATATATCCACAAGTCAAATTTGTCCACAGGTTGCAAAATACACAAAAACACCTGATATGGTAATCATAACGAACAGCATCAAAAGCACTTAAGTATGACAGGATCAATGACCAAATGTGGAGAGTGAGTGAGTGAGTGTGAGAGAGTGAGAGCGAAAGAGAGAAAATAAGTTAGCTCTGTTGTTCATAAGAATTAATTCATGCACGTAGGTCAAACTTTAGAATTTCAACAATTTTATGGCAGCTCATTTGCAAGTTGTTGGTCCATAACTTGGGCATTCTAACCTGGGGAGAGTATGTATAATCATACTTTTATATCCTAGTAGTTAATAAATAATTCATAATCAATGTAGGATAATTCCCACTGAACTGCAGCTGTATGTGCAACACACACAAAATGCTGGTGGAACGCAGCAGGCCAGGCAGTATTTTGTGTGTGTTGTTTGAATTTCCAGCATCTGCAGATTTCCTCGTGTAGCTGTATGTGATTTTGTTGACATTGTAGCCATGGGAAAAAAAAGAGCAACTTTGTGGGAGTTTGGAAAGGTTCATCAAAATGATGCCTGGGACACTGCACATTGCAACAGGAAAAATTAAGCAGATCAGTCCAGTAATCTCTTCATTTTAGAAAGATGAGAGGCTTTCTCATATGAGGGGCTCTGTGTCACATTTATCAATTCATAAAGGCTTTATAAACTAGATACAAAGCTTACATTTTCCCTCCTGAATTCTGCCTGGGGTGTCTCAAACTGTGAGTTGCAGTCACAAAATAAGGGCTGGACCTTCAGGAGAGATGAGAAGGAATTTCTTCAGATGTTGGTGAAGCTTAGTAATTCACTACCTAACTGAAGGCACAGTAAAGAATACAGGGGTTTGTGCAGGAAGAGATACTGAGATAAAAGATCAGCTACTATCTTACTGAATGGCAGAGCAAGCACAGGGGCCAAATCCTGCTTATGTTTTTATTGTGCCACTGATTGATTTCCTCCAATGGAGCTCAATGAAGAGCTTTAGGTCAGCTTTCCCAATCAGGAAGAAACTCATTATACACAGTTCTTATTTATTTCCATTTATAGCAATTGCACAAGTTGCAAATAGCAGTATCTTGCTTACTTCAAAGTGGACACTGTAAAATCTGGGTAGAGTAGAAAGCTGAAGAAAACAGACACCCAAAAGGAGGGACTTCACTTTTTTTTGACAATGTAGGAATGAGACAGGAAGCAGAAAGATCTTGGTGTTTTTGCACCATTTAGACATGCTCACCTTGATATCTTCTTCTCCTCTTTCAGAGTTGCAAGCGCGAATTGCTGGCACAGAATTTTCTCGACTGGAGCTATGCATTCGAGGCGGGCGTACTGTGATAGAAGGTGCAATGGGCCCTTTGTTCATTTGCATTACAGGACGCTGTATTGGAGTTGGGTATGTTCCTACATTGGGAGGCCTCATGTGCATGATCATGTTGCCCTGGGGTGGAGGTGGTATCTGAATAAATTGAACAAGAAATCGGGGAAATAAAACAAAATTAATTGCCTTTAAGTAGTTTCATGTTAGATTCCAACAATTTAATAAATATATTGGTAAAATATAATTGTGCATAACCCATTTCCATTCCTGGCATGGCAGTAGAGATTCAGCAGACTAGTCCTAAGCTCTTTAGTGTTTAAAAGAATGAATTGAAACAAATTCATGAGAAGCTTAACAGGGCAGATGGAGATTTGATATTTTCTGTAGTTGGGGAATCTATAAAACAGCTTTTATAATCTTAACATATGGGGTGGGAGGGGTGCTGTGTGTGGTGACTATTCAGTAGCATAAGAAAGTGGTTTTCAACCATATTTTTGTGATTTTCTATCTATGAGAGCTGTGTAGGCTCATTCCGAATGTACTGAAGCCAAGTTCAATAGATCTTTCAATATTAAGGAAATAAAAGATAATGGGGTTAGTGCAGGCAATGCCAGTCAAGTTAAAGACCAGCCACAATCTTAATGAATTATAAAAGAGTCAAGACTAATTCCAGCTTAAATATTTTCCTTTGATGCCACTTGTAATCTATAGCAAAACATTGCACACCATGATTAAACTTTACTAGACCTTCAGCCAGTGGGATATTGGATTTAATATTCCAAATCTTCTTAGAATAATTTCCATCAGATTTGCAAATAGCTACTCTATTCACAAAATGCTGAAACAACAAAACTTTAGCCTAATTTTGCTCAATACACAAATGTACCCAAGTTGTTTGAAGGAGACAGGTAGTTCTAAGGGACAAAGGAAAGTGAAATGTATGTCCATTTTGCCAGGGAAAAAAATGGAAATTACCTGAATAGAGATTACAGAAGCCTGAGATGCAGAGAGGTTCAAGTGTCTGTTAGCTTTCCCATATATTTCCCTTATGCTTTGCAAAAGGAAAGTATATGGAAAAGTTAACATAATTATTTATTGCTAGAGGTACTGAATACAAAGCAGAGAGGTAATTACTTAGATATACAGGGAGACTGATATACATTATTTGTCTCCTTAGTTAAGGAAAAATGCAAGAATGTTGGAAGTAATTTAAAGAAGGTTTACTGAATGAATACCTGGAATGGATAGATTATCTTACTAAGTTTAACAGCGGGCTTGATTGAAACATCTCCTCTTATATGCTTCCAGCATGTATTAATTGCTCTCGACATCATCAGATTTTATTCAAAGAACTTTGAGCACTCTTTTGTCATATCTCATATTTTTACATTCACATCAAAGTTCTATTCACAGGCGTAATCACAAACCTGCTGGGCGTAGTGGCCCTGGATAGCTCCGGGAATATTTAGGCCCATTGTGTTAGCAGCTGGTCCGGGTCCAGAAGTTTTCCCACTTGGGCTTGAACAACTAGGTCTGAAAAATACAAGTGAACCAGAACACACTGAAGCACGAAGCAAAAATACATGCAAACCCTGAATCTTTCTTATCTTTAAATTAACAGACATATAAAATAGCACAGGGTCTAATGGTTCATGAAATTATAAAAAAACTATCTAATGTGATTAATTCTTCCTTTGGTCAGGTTTCATTGTTCAGCCACTGGTCAATTTTACAAATGCATATAAAATATTCCCTCACCAGGTGTGAAACAAGTCTGTTTTAAATTTATTTTCTCCTCCCCATTTGATGCTAAACTCCTGAATTCAATCTGTACTTTAGCTTTAAATGGGTATCAGCATCTGAATAACCATGAATATGCGCTGCCAAAATGTGAACAAGTGATTATTATACTAAAATGAAATATCAACAATCCATATAGTAATTTATTAATAAGTTCAACTCCATTCCTCTTAAATCAAATTAAAGTGAGCTGTGCATGGAACAGTCCATTCACAAAATAAAACTAGATTTATTACACATGATAATGAAGCAACACTTAGCTTAAAACATCAGATTTGGCACAAATAGTACAAATCAAAACCTATTATAAGACAAAACGACACTGAATTTAAAAATAAACACGATTACTTCCCTAAACATTTTTCAAAAGGCAACTACCTGAAGAGGTTTGGTACAGGACCTCCAGAGATTCCAGAGGAAATCTGTTTGTTGTCTGCAAATTGAAAAGCTTTCAGATCCATTTGGGGAATCTGGAAAAAAAAACACATTTTGACATGAATCTATCTTCTCTTTACATAAATATTGTGCTTTGTGACACAACCTCACAATACTGCAATTATACTTGTCCAATACCAGTATTAGATTGACAGTGAAGATCTACACTTCTACCCTTTGTAACGTGCAATAACTTTCCTTAAGCATTCAGTCTAACTTCTTTGGAATTTTATTCAATGTTTATTTACATAGGTAAAGCAGATATCAAAACAGGAACATCAGTGTAAATAGTCAATATTGGAAATTATATTCCACGTCAGCCAAACTAACGGTCAGGCAGTACCTATGCAGAGAATAAACAGTCAATGTTTTGGGCCAAGACTTTTCATGAGGAATCACCAACCTGCTTACAGCCAACCCATCCTATTTACATTAACCTGCCCTGTTTCAATAACTCTTCATTCAATATTCCTTCAACACTCGTCTAATCCAACCTATAGTGCCTATAAAATGTATTCACCCCCAAGAAGTTTTCATGTTTTATTTTTGTACAACATTGAATCACAGTGGATTTAATTAATTTTTAATGTCTACAAATTGATCTAAATATGAAACACAAATTCATCACTGGTGCAGCCAATTGGTTTTAGAAGTCACATAATTAGTTCCGTTTTTGGAGCCCCAAGGTGTTTCGATTGATTGTAGTAAAAACACACCTGTATCTGGAAGGTCTAACTGCTGGTGAGTCAGTGTCCTGGCAAAAACTACACCATGAAGACAAAAGAACACTCCGAGCAACTCCGAGAAAAGGGTTATTGAAAAGCACAAGTCAGGAGATGGATACAAAAAAAAAATTACAACATCATTGAATATCCCTTGGAGTACAGTTAAGTAATAATTAAGAAATGGAAATAATATGGCACAGCAGACAGTGCAAGAAGGGGACTAGTGAGGAAAGTCACCAGGAGATCTAAGACAACTCTGGAGGAGTTACAGGCTTCAGTGGCTGAGATGGGAGAGACTGAGCATAGATCTGTTGCCTGGGTGCTTCATCAGTCGCAGCTTTAGGGGAGACTGACTTGAAGGGGATGAATACTTAAACAATCAACTATTTTGTGTATTATATTTGTAATTAGTTTAGATCACTTTGCTGAGATCTGTTTTCATTTTGACACAGAAATGTCTTTTTTTGTTGATCAATGTCAAAAAAGCCAAATTAAATCCATTATGATTCTATATTGTAAAATAATAAAACATGAGAACTTCCAAGAGGGGTAAATACTTTTTATATGCACTGTAACTGCCATCTTCATTCCTGACTCAACCACCAAATATGTTCTGAAGGGTCTCAGCCCAAAATGTCGACTGTTTATTCATCTCCATAGATACTGCCTGACCTGCTGACCTCGTGTGTGTTGTCATGGGAATGAATCCCAGACACAAAACTCTCAGTGTAAAGGTGACTGCTCATGGATATGATAAGCACTAACAGAGGCCCAAATGGATTTTTTGATCTGCTTTTTATTTTAAATCTCCACATGCCAAAGTGAAAGCAACTGATCTGACCTCTCTGCCAGTAGGTAAAATAGGAGGCTGTGATCCTGGGGGCAAGAGTCTTCTGGTCCCTCCAACACTCATGCTCTGCGCCTGGGGAAGCTGGATGGACTGCGTTAATGCAATCAATTGTTGCTGGCCCGAGCCAAATCTAGGTAGTGACAACTGGGATCCAGGCATGGACATGGTCACCTGTAAACACAGAAAGAAAAGGTAATTTAATTTTTGAATCTAATCATACCAATGTAAATTACATGATTCATGCATTAGATTCAATATGCTGCATGCACAACAGAAATCTACCATGTCTAAGTGCCACTGGAAGTAGTAAAGAGTTAACCATTGTCACATATCATTTTAAGTGAATACTGACGTTCACTAAAAAAGAAACAAACCTTTTACAGTACTGTGTAAAATTCTTAGGCATATGTAAAAAAAATCTGTAAAGCAAAATGTTTTCAAAACTAATGAAAGTTTCTAAATATCAAAATTTTTTTAAAGAGCAGTAAACAGTAAAAAAAACTAAATCAATATTTGTATGATCATCCTTTGCATTTAAAACGGCATCAATTCTCTTAGGTAGTCATGTAGTTTTGTAAGAAAAAAATTGGCTGATAGGTTGTTCCAAGTGTCTTGGAGAACTTGCACAGTTCTTCTGCAGACTGTGCCTGTCTTGCTTGCTTCTGTCTCTCCAGGTGATCCCAGACACTGTCGCTGATGTTGAGATCAGGGACCTGAGAGGCCATATTATCTGTTGTAGAACCCTTTCTTTTCGCTGAAGATACTTCTTTATGCTCTCAGCCATGTGTTTGGGTTCATTGTCCTGCTGCAGAATGAAGTTGGGACCGATCAGATGTCTCCCTTTTGATAGTGCATGATGGATGAGAATCTGCTTAAATTTCTTAGCATTGAGATCTGAATTAATTCCAACCAGATCACCAACTCCATTTGCAGAAATACAGCCTCAAACCTGCACGGAATCTCCGCTGCATTGACTGCAGATACTCACCCATGTAGCACTCTCCAGCTTGTCTGTAACAAACTGCCTCCTGCTTGAGCCAAATGTTTCAAATTTTGACTTGTCAGTCTAGAGCACTTGCTGCCATTGTTCAGTGAGTTGCTTGGCTTTGCTTCCACTTCAAAATGGCCTTTTGGCAACACCTCTTCCATGAAGACCACTTCTGACAAGACTTCTCCGGATAACAGAGGGTGTACTTGGGTTACACTGGTTTCTGCAAATTCAGTGATGGACTTCTTCCAATTTACAAAGGACCTCAGTTTGATGTATCTCTTGTCTGCTGCACTCAGTTTCTGTGTCAACCACTGTGCTTCTGGTGCTCAACCTTGCCCCTTTCTTTGTGCTTCTTCAGAAGAGCTTGGACAGCACATCCTGAAACTCTGTCTGCCACAAAATTTCTGCTTGGAAGAGACCTTGCTGATGCAGGATGACTAACTTGTATCTTGTTGCAATGCCCATTTTTGCCATGGTGTAAGAATTGATGATTTGAAGGTTAAACTGTCACATCTGCCACACCCCTCACCTTTTAGTTTGGTTGTCCTTCGCTCAGTTTGATTCCTTCTACACCCATTTCCGTTTCAGTTAATCAGTTTAGTTCATCCAACTTATTTTATCATTGATCATTAGCATCCTGCTTGTTATCTTTGTTTAATCATACACTGGGCTATATATCTACAAAGTAATCAAGTTTTTATTTGAAAAGGTAGTCTATTACCGTACTTAATATGTTACTGTAGTGATGTGCTACACACAGCGCTGAAATAACAACACGCAGTTGGTAAGTCGTTTCGAGACTAGTTTACTCAAACTTCGCGGTGCTGGCATTTAAATCCCTAGCGCCTGCCCTCTCCGGGCGGAAATGACGTCGGAGGTGCATTACTAAAGTCTCCCCCTGCGCGCTGGCTATTTGCGAGCCGGTTCGCCTGCGCAGAAAGTGGGTCGCCACACCCCCCCCCCCCCCAGAACCGGCGATACACCCCCCAATTTCCACAATCGGGATCAGCCTCAGTTTGGGAGGTCTGCCTCTGCGCCGCGGTGCCTGAACCTCAACCGGCTGCACCAAGTCCACATGGGCTGGTTTGAGTCGGTCCACCGTGAAAACCTCCTCTGTCCCCCCAATGTCTAGAACGTATGTGGACCCGTTGTTGTTGATCACCTTGAACGGCCCCTCGTACGGCCGCTGTAGCGGCGCCCGGTGTCCGCCCCTTCGTACAAACACAAACTTACAGTTTTGCAGGTCTTTGGGTACATGGGTCGGGGTCCGTCCGTGCTGTGAAGTTGGTACGGGGGCCAGGTTGCCGAGCCTTTCGCATAGCCTGTCCAGGACTGCTGCGGGTTCTTCCTCTTGCCCCCTTGGGGCTGGTATGAACTCTCCCGGGATGGCCAGGGGCGCGCTGTACACCAACTCGGCTGACGAGGCATGCAGATCCTCTTTGGGCGCTGTACGAATTCCAAGCAGGACCCAGGGAAGCTCGTCCACCCAGTTAGGTCCTCTCAGGCGGGCCATGAGAGCAGACTTCAAGTGACAGTGGAAGCATTCCACCAGTCCGTTTGACTGTGGGTGGTAGGCAGTTGTGTGGTGCAGCTGAGTTCCCAACAGGCTGGCGGTGAACTGGGCGCCTCTGTCGGAGGTAATGTGGGCCGGTACCCCGAAGCGTGCTACCCAGGTTGCGATCACTGCTCGGGCGCAGGAATTGGCAGATGTGTTGGTGGGCAGGACCGCCTCTGGCTACCTCGTGAACCGGTCTACCATCGTTAGGAGGTACCGTGCTCCTCGGGACACTGGTAGGGGGCCCACGACATCCACATGAATGTGGTCGAACCTCCGGTGGGTGGATTCGAACTGCTGCGACGGGGCTTTAGTGTGCCGCTGCACCTTGGCTGTTCGGCACTGCGCGCACGTTCTGGCCCATTCACTGACCTGCTTGCAAAGTCCGTGCCAAGCGAACTTGCTGGAGACCAGCTGGACGGTTGTCCTGATATATGGGTGCGCCAAACCGTGTATGGAGTTGAAAACCCGCCGCCTCCAGGCTGCTGGGACGATGGGGCGAGGTTGGCCGGTAGCCACGTCGCACAGGAGGGTCCTATCACCTGGGCCTACGAGAAAGTCCTGCAGCTGCAAACCCGAGACTGCGGTCCTGTAGCTGGGCATCTCGTCGTCTGCCTGCTGCGCCTCCGCCAGTGCTGCATAGTCCACCCCCAGGGACAGGGCCTGGACAGCTGGTCTGGAGAGTGCGTCTGCCACGATGTTGTCCTTCCCCGAGACATGCTGGATGTCCGTTGTGTACTCGGAGATGTAGGACAGAAGTCGCTGCTGGCAAGTCGACCAGGGATCAGACACCTTCATGAACGCGAAGGTCAACGGTTTGTGGTCCGTGAACGCGGTGAACGGCCTGCCTTCTAAGAAGTACCTGAAATGCCGGATTGCCATATACAGTGCCAACAGCTCCCGGTCGAAAGCATTGTACTTGAGTTCGGGTGGTCGTAGGTGCTTGCTGAAGAACGCCAGGGGTTGCCAGCGCCCCTCGATGAGCTGCTCCAGCACCCCACCGACTGCTGTGTCGGATGCGTCCACCGTGAGGGCGGTTGGAACGTCCGTTCTGGGGTGCACCAGCATCGCGGCATCTGCCAAGGCTTCCTTGGCTTTAACGAAAGCGGCCGCGGCCTCCTCGTCCCAAGTAATGTCCTTGCCTTTACCCAACATCAGGGTGTACAAAGGGCGCATGATATGGGCTGCTGAGGGGAGGAAACGGTGGTAGAAGTTCACCATACCAACGAACTCCTGCAGGCCTTTGACCGTATTGGGCCGGGCAAAGTGGCGGATCGTGTCTACCTTGGTGGGCAGAGGTGTTGCCCCGTCTTTGGTAATCCTGTGGCCCAGGAAGTCGATGGTATCGAGACCGAACTGGCACTTGGCCGGGTTGATCGTGAGGCCGTATTCACTCAGTCGGGCATAGAGTTGACGGAGGTGGGACAGATGTTCCTGACGACTGCTGCTGGCTATGAGGATGTTGTCCAAATAGATGAAAGCAAAGTCCAGGTCGCGTCCCACCGCGTCCATTAACCGCTGAAACGTCTGTGCGGCATTCTTTTAGCCGAACGGCATGCGGAGGAACTCGAAAAGGCCGAAAGGGGTGATGAGTGCCGTCTTGGGGACGTCGTCTGGATGCATCGGTATTTGATGGTATCCCTGGACGAGGTCTACCCTGGAGAAGATCCGTGCGCCGTGCAGGTTTGCTGCAAAGTCCTGAATGTGCGGCACAGGTTAGCGGTCCGGTGTTGTAGCCTCGTTCAGCCTGCGGTAGTCACCGCATGGTCTCCAGCCCCCTGTTGCTTTGGGCACCATGTGCAGGGGGGAGGCCCATGGGCTGTCGGACCACCGTATGAACCCCAATTCCTCCATCCGCTTGAACTCCTCCTTCGCCAGGCGGAGCTTTTCCGGGGGGGGGGGGGGGGGGGGGGGGGGGGGCCTTCGTGCGCGGGCGTGGAGGGGTGGTCCCTGGGTCGGAATGTGGTGCTGTACCCCGTGTCTGGGCATGGCTGCTGTGAACTGCGGTGCCAGAATCGATGGGAAGTCCGCCAGGATTCTGGTGAATTCGTTGTCCGACAGCGTGATGGAGTCCAGGTATGGGGCCGGCAACTTGGCTTCACCCAGGGAGAACGTCTGGAAAGTCTCGGCATGTACCAGTCTTCTCCCTTGCAAGTCGACCAGCAGGCTGTGAGCTCGCAAGAAGTCCACCCCCAGGAGTGGTTGGGCCACCGCGGCCAGTGTCCCACGTGAACCGGCTGGCACCGAACTGCAGCTGCACTGTGCGGGTGCCGTAGGTCCTTATGGTGCTGCCATTTGCGGCCCTCAGGGTGGGTCCTGGCTTCCTGTTGCGGGTGTCGCACCCCGTCAGGGGCAAGACGCTGATCTCCGCTCTGGTGTCGACCAAGAAGCGGTGTCCCGACTGTTTGTCCCAGACATACAAGAGGCTGTCCTGGTGGCCAGCCGCCATAGTCAAGTCATTAGCTGCAGCTGGCCCTGGCCCTGGCCCTTGCAGGGCGGGCGACAACAGCGGGCTTTTGTGCCCCACCGCTGGTGGTAGAAACACCACTGTTCACTGGCCTCCTCACTCCTGCCTCTGTGTTGTGTGCGCCCCCCTGCCAGGCCTGGTCTGGTCTGCTGTTGGGTGCGTGGCCTGGTAATCTGACCAACAGACGCCACGCTCTCCCTCTTGGCTTTCCACAGCACGTCTGCCCGGGCCGCCACCTTCCGGGGGGTCGCTG
The DNA here is from genome assembly GCF_048418815.1 of Hemitrygon akajei. NCBI lineage: Eukaryota > Metazoa > Chordata > Chondrichthyes > Myliobatiformes > Dasyatidae > Hemitrygon > Hemitrygon akajei. Next base: position 162,086,289 of record NC_133130.1, on the reverse strand, counting down.
AAATCTGCGTCGGCCAGCAGCAGATGTATGTCCTCGGGCAGTTGCTCCAGGAACGCTTGCTCGAACATGAGGCAGGGCTTGTGTCCGTCAGCCAGGGACAGCATCTCGTTCATCAATGCTGATGGCAATCTGTCTCCCAAACCGTCCAGGTGAAGCAGTCGGGCACCCCGCTCATGCCATGAGAGGCCAAAGGTCCCAATGAGCAGCGCCTTGAATGCTTCATATTTGCCTTCTTCCGGGGGCGACTGTATGAAATCCGCAACCTGGGCGGCCGTCTCCTGGTCAAGGGCGCTCACCTCGTGGTAGTAACGCGTGGAATCAGAAGATATCTGCCGAATCTGGAACTGGGCTTCTGCTTGGCTAAACCACATGCATGGTCGCAGCGTCCAGAAAGTCGGCAGTTTTAGCGCAACTGCGTGAACAGATGAAGAGTCGGTCATCTTTGGTCCAAATCCCGTTTGGACCGTCGGGGTCACCAATGTAGCGATGTGCTACACACAGCGCTGAAATAACGACACGCAGTCGGTAAGTCGTTTCAAGACTAGTTTATTCAAACTTCGCGGTGTTGGCATTTAATCCCCAGCGCCCGCCCTCTCCGGGTAGAAATGACATCGGAGGTGCATTACTAAAGTCTCCCCCTGTGCGCTGGCTATTTGTGAGCCGGTTCGCCTGTGCAGAAAGTGGAACGCCACATTACTTTATTTAATTCTCTGTAACATGCAATTTTTAAAGAAAATTAATGCTTGGAAATCTAAATTTTGCACTTTTCTACTAACATACTAATGCAGAAGGCAAAAAATATACATCTAAAATGAAATTTAATTTTAAAACGTAGGGTGCCTAAGACTTTTGCACAGTACTGTATCTTGAACCTTCATAATGAACAAAGCCAGGGGTTAGATCAACGAGAAATCATAGGTGCATGTGTATGGAAATAGAAAATGCTGATATTTTAGGATTTAAAATCTGAGATGACAGGTTTAGAGTCTTTTCTGTTAGTTGGTTTCTTGCAACAAGAGGATGCAAACAAGAGTATGGTCATTCAGAAGAAAAGTTGGAAGGATGTCCACATGCAGTGGATAGAAGAAAGTTGAAACCACAAAAAGCAATAGATGTTTTCTGATTTAACTACCTTAGATCCAAGACAGATTGTTTTGATTAAAGCAGGACATAAAAAGTACTGCAACCAAAGTGAGCTGGGGATTGGAGTGAAGTTACACATCTGGCATATTCTAAATGAACGGGGTAAGATGCTTGAGGACTGAAGAACATGCTGTACTTAATACAAGATAAATTTTGGTTTATCTACTGGTAAAACCCAATAGTAGTAAAAGAACCAAGATTGAGATTTGAAAGTCAGTATGATAGAGATGTGCTTCAACATATTTGTTTCTTCCCCACTCAGTGCTACATCTGATCTTCTTCAGTTTTTCCACTGTGGCATCTGCTCTTTCTTACAATCTTTTCAGTTTCCCCACAACACAGGAGGCCTCTCGGAGTATTCCCATTTCTGCTCTAATTTTCTTGTGACTATTTTAACTCTCACATGTCCACTAGGATTCCCTTTATTAGATTCTTTTTGCTACTCAGCTACAACCAACTGGCCTACCAAAAACCTTTTGGATAAAAGATAAAACCAGAGCACGCAGAGGAAACCCATCCAGTCACAGGGAGAGCATGCAAACTGCATACTATCAGCACCTGAAAATGGGATCACACCTGCGGTTGGCAGAACTGTGCGGCAGCAGCACTAGCTTCTGTTTACCCTTGATCAATCATGTTCCCATCTCCATAAATATACAATCATTCTGTATTTGTAGCCTGATGTTTATCTGACTCATAGTAAAATTTTACAAAGCGATGTAGAGGATTGAGGGGTGACTAGACAGGGATATGTGGGATCATGATGTGCATAGACAGGGTGGAAGTACAGTCTTTTTCTCAGGGAGGGAAGACATATGCTTAACATCAGAAAGAAGAAATTTAAAAGGGACATAATCGGGGCCTCTTCTTCACGCAAAGGGTAGTGTGCCATAAAGAAACCAGGTAGTGAATGAGCTGCCATAAATAATGGTTGCAGCAGGCACATAGCAACATGCAAAAGCTATCTGTATCAGTATATGAACGAGAGTTGTAGAGGGCTGCAGGCCAAGCACAGGTGGATGTCACTACCTCACTGGTTAACACAGTTAGTGGTGGACTGATGGACCTGTTTCAATGCTGTACGGCACTACAACTCTATGAAATTCTAATTGCTCACAGAAATAAAATAATGTGCTACAAAAAGAGTTTGCCAAAATTTTGTATTACCACAGGACATAGCAGTAACACAGGCTTTAAACCTATTATACCTGCTTGATCTTTTGAGCTCACTTCCACTTTTCTCCCTTATCCTCATGTTCCTCAATATCTTTAGGATCTAAAAAAATCTATCAACCTCAGTCCTGGATACATTCAATAACTAAAGTAACCACAGCTCTTTGGAATAAAGGATTTTATACTTTCAAGAACATTATCTTCCTTGTTAGGTCCTCAAAATATCGTGAGGCTACTCATCTAAAAGCAGAGAATGATTAGAATTAGACTACAATCTCTCTTCACGCATCTTTTCCAAGAGGAATCAGTTGAATTTTTAAAAAAAATCAATGTAGATTTCTTCTAGGTAAATCCATGTTTTCAAATTAATTCAATTAAAAGAGAATATAAATAAAAAGTTTTAAAATGAAAACATGGGAGCAAGAGGTTCATGGAGAAGTACAATGCATTGAGTTCAAACCAGAGCACATCACAAGTGAAAATCTTAAGATTAAATTGTTTGATGGCAACAAATTATTACTGAAATAAAATTGCATTTTATTTGAACAAAGATCACAGTAACTTCTTAAACCTGTATCAGCTGAGAGTCTAGGATCTGTGAAGTGGTGAGCCCAGGTTGGTTTAGTTGACTTTCATACATGAGTGTTTGATTTCCTCCAATTGCTTGATAATGAGACCCTGGCTGTGGCTTTACCATATCGGAGGTTGGAACTGCAGGGAAAGCTGTATATGGAGTTTTCAGAGGAGCCCCGGACAAGACCATTGTGGATGGCTGAGACAGGACTGGCATGCATATATACTTGTGACCTGTGAACAAGATAAACTTCAGATTAATTGTTTTTGTATCTGTATAGGACAATTCCGTATTATTTTGAAATGATATGACTAGTACCTGAATGGCTGCATTGAACCAAACATCTCTTGAGATTGGGAGACAGGCAATCCATTTCTCAATCCAAGGGGTGCTGGGCCTGTAAGGATGTATGTACGGGCATTGGAATCTGATGTGCTGCAGCAGCCTAAAGAAAAGAAAAACAATCAGCCATGATAACAAGCACGGCACCCTGTTACAACTGACAATACTTATTTTTGCCCCACTATACCCAGAAGCCGTAACATAATTTTAACTGGAAATGCTGATATCTGTCAACTGTGTAGTGCTTTAGGCTAACAGTATCATAGAAGAACTCAAACTGCTGCACCTGAACAATGTCAGATGTTTTAGAATATCACATTCAGAAAGGCAGCAGACACACTCTACTATTACTGGAAAGATTTTCAGACTTTAAGCTGCAAATACAGGTAACAGGCCTCATTTAAAATATGAATGAAAACGCTGTCATTACCTGAGAGAGTCCAGCCTGGAAACTTTGCTGCTGTGGAATTGATTGAGGAAGGAGGCGGGTCTGACTGGCGAAAACATGACCATCCATGTACAAAGGGGAAATATGGCTCCCTGAAAAACCACAAGAAAATGTTTTTTTCCTATTTGCAGGTTCAATGTCTAACTTACAAAGACCCAAGTTAAAAACAAATATTAGTTTCCTAAGATGATATATCATTTTATTCAGAGAAAAAGGTGAAATACTCACTCCCCACAATCACTGGAAACTTTAAAATCAAGTAAAAGTGGATTTAATCTAGTTACCTAAAACTAATGGAGGATACTCTTCAAAACAGGCCAATTTGTAAAGCAAATTCATTTTTGTAGGATTAGTTTGCTTTCAGTAATTAAAAAAACTACCAGTTAATTTGTGAGCACAAACCCTGGGAAATAAGACCTAAGACATATGAGCAGAATTAGGCTATTCAGCTTATCAAGTCTGCTCTGGCATACAATCAGGGTGATTTATTTCCCCCTCAACCCCATTCTCCTGCTCTTCCCTGTAACTTTAAACTACTTAAGTATATCAATGACTTAGCTTCTGCAGATTCAACACCACCTGTCTAAAGAAATTCCTTCCTATCTTTGTTCTAACAGGAAGTCCTTGTACTTTGAGGCTGTGCTCTCTGGGCCTAGACACTCTTGACTATTGGAAACATCCTCTCCACATCCACTCTATCTCGGACTTTCAATATTTAGTAGGTTTCAAAATATCCCCCCCCCCCCCCCCATTCTTCTAAACTTCAGTGAGTAAAGGCCAAAGTCATCAAACACTCTTCATAGGTTAATCCTTTCATTCCCAATATCATTCTCATAAACCTGTTCTGGACCCTAATGCCAGCACATCTTTTCTTATTTATGGGCCCCAAAATTGCTCTGTGATCTGACCAATGCCTTATAACATTTCACCATTACATCCTTTCTTTTATATTCTAGTCCTCACAAAATGAATGCCCTCCTTACTACTAACTCAACTGCAAAGTTAACCTTTAGGGAATCCTGCACAAGGGCTCCTAAGTCCCTTTGCACCTATTTCTGAAATTGCTCCCTATTTAGAAAATTATCTATACCTGTATTCCTCTATCAAAGTGCAATCCCTACATTGTATTCAATCTGTGCTGTACCCCAGAAATTAGCCATGTCTGGAAGGATCTATATATTTAGTTTCTTTTTAAACAAGCAACACACATAAAGTTCCTTTAATTGTAAGGACTTATATTTGCATGGGCTGCTCTAATTACTTACGCTAACAGTAAATAAGTCACTAACATGCAATCTTTGGCAGACGGAAATCCAAGAGACTTCTTTCCCATAGCTAATGCTTTATTAATACTGTGCTATGATAATCGAATAGAATGTAAGTCAACAAGAAAGCATTGCCATAATTGTTTTACAATTTGACTACCAGAATTAAAAGTCAAGCTGTCCTTTAAGGTAATCAAAAGGCAAGCATTAATGTCAATAAGTATAGAAAATTACATACCTGGCAAAGATACTGAAGGTGCAACTGACACCATGGGCATAGGTGGCACAGAAGAACATCCAATTGAGCTGTAGCCTACACCACTAGGTGGGCCAGTGTTACATGGAGTCTGTGTACTGGCACTACTGCTACCAGGAGAGCTCTGCTCAGCAACATTGGGAGAATTTTCCCAGGCTTTGCGAGCAGATTCCATCTATTCAAATATAGAGAATAGTATAAAGTACAGAAATACTAACTGAAAAGCCTTAAATGCAAAAGCACTTTCTTCCAAATACCATGATTCATCAACACACTCATTTGCAAGGTATCAGTCATAAGTATACAGGCTACTTCAGAAAAGTGTCTAGTGAAAGCAGTTGTATAGGCAAGAAAAAGTTGAAATTTCATTTAGCTCAAAGACACAATGAAACATTCATTCAGAAGGGTTCTGATACAGTAGGAAGTTTCCTGTGGCAAATGGATTAGTAATCAGATACATAAACAGCAAAAGAATTAAAGGAAATAAAACCAGAATTTATTTCTAAAGAAGGTTGTAATCTGGAATGGTGGAACAGATTCCTCAGGAACTTTGAACAGACAAATGAATATGCATTTGAGGAAAAATAATTTGCAATAATTTAAATGACAGCATTTTCAAAGCCAAGCACAGAAATGATGAACTATGGTCATCCTGTGCTGAATGATTTTTAAAAGTTGAGACAACAGATATTGGATGGAGCAATTGCTTACCTTTAATGTAAGGTCTGTGCTTGATAGGGAAACAGGAGTGAGATTGGGACCCTGCTGGAGATGCTCTCGTCGCAGAATAGGGATTGACTGGCTCAGCGTCACCTGAAAAACAGTATTGTACTAAATAAGGACTTCAACCCAGCTTTGCACAAGGAAATGTTTAACAAGCCAGGCTTGAGTCTGCTAGCACTTAGAAACACAAGAACATGAGTGGTATGGCAGGGAGGATAATGGAAATTACATTTCTCTTGTGGGAGAATCTAAAAATAGAATCTGTTTAAAAATAGGTGAGATAAAATTCTCTCTGGGGTTAGAGTCTTTGAAATTCTGCTTCCACCGCTCTTTGAGGGACAAAGTTTTTCAATAATGGTAAAGGTAGATGAATTCTTGATATGCAAGATCAGCAATGATTTTAATAAATGGTAGACCAGATTTGACGGGCCAGGCAGCATATTTCTGTCCCTAATTTATTACATGTCCACACAAAGAGAGAGGAATAGTTATATTGATAGATTTAAATGAGAAAAGATCAAAAGGAAGGATACATGCCAGTCAAAGATTTATAATTTTAATTTCAGTAAAGTTGCATATGAAAATTTCACAAAGGTTGAACAAAATGATATCTTGAAGGGAAAAAGTGAAAAACTATTGCTTTTAAGATATTTAAATCAAGATTTAAAACCACAAATATATTTCCATTGCTTGGCCTTGGAACTTCAAAGAGAATTGAAAATACGATGTTTCAATCCCTTCGGAATATAATACTCACATTGTTCACCAATACATCCTGCAATTTAGTGATTGAGTTGGAAACAGAATTCGGCACGGAGTTCTGAGGCAAATTGAAATCAGAATCCTAAAATAACAAACAAATATCTTAGTTCAACAAAGCAAAACTATCAACAGCAACACCGACTGTCAGAAACAGAAACCTTAAACATCGCCGACTGCATACATCATTGACTCAGACCTCCATGATAATTACCAAACTGACTAAACAATATCCTGACCCATGTCATCCAGTAAAAGCTTCATTGAGAATTATCCCATATTAAGAGCCTAAAATAAACCTTAATTGATGAAAAGGGTAATTTCTTTTTAATACACAGTAAATTCTAGATCAGGTTTAGTGTAACTAAAATTAAGACTACAGGAAAGTAGATCAGGAAAAATACACTTTGTTCATCAACTACTCATCATACAGAGAAAACTTTCAATATCAAATAATGTACCTTCTCCAGTAAATTTTTTAATAGAATCAAAAAGCAATTAAGTCATTGAACATCAAGGACAGCTGCGCATAAAAGAAACATCTGCAAAGAACAGTGACATATAGAAGATAATGCAATGGTACCAGAACTAAAAAGTTTAAAATAGGAAAGATTGAACTGTAAAAAGTTATTAAAACCGTGAATGTATAGTACATTTAGGGAATAAACAAGACACCATACATATAAAAGTTACTAAGAATTTAAATAGAGAAATGGGAAATTATTTTAAAGAGTGCTCGAAAGTGAAAATCATTACTGCTAGAATAGGTTAATGCAGTACAACTATGAGACTATGCAGAATATGCAGTAAAAGATGAGATGAAACAGATGAATGGCAGAATTCTGAGGAGTCCAACAAAAGCACAAAGATGACGGCCAAATCTCTATTCTCTGACTTTATTGCATATGCTATGCATGAAATACATCAGTCTCTTTTTCAATCTCTTCCTCTGTCATCTACAATATACAGTGCTAAGCATTACTTGAACACATTAGTGAGGTGTCACTAAATATTCTAAGCAATTGGTTTGTGATTTCAGACAGACAGTCATACTTTATTGATCCCAAGGGAAATTGGGTTTCGTTACAGCCGCACCAACCAAGAATAGTGCAGAAATATAGCAATATAAAACCATAAATAATTAAATAATAATGTTAATTATGCCAAGTGGAAATAAGACCAGGACCAGCCTATTGGCTCAGGGTGTCTGACACTCTGAGGGAGGAGTTGTAAAGTTTGATGGCCACAGGCAGGAATGACTTCCTATGATGCTCAGTGTTACATCTCGGTGGAATGAGTCTCTGGTTGAATGTACTCCTGTGCCTAACCAGTACATTATGGAGTGGATGGGAGTCATTGTCCAAGATGGCGTGCAACTTGGTCAGCATCCTCTTTTCAGACACCACCGTCAGAGAGTTCAATATTTACATGAGCAAAAATTACACACTTCAGAGCTGCACACCGACAATTCATGGATTCGAGAGAATAACACTAGCTATTAACTTCAGCCTTCAAATAGAACTTACCTTTGGGCTCACTCCAAACTCAATTGGTGGAACTGGAATGACAGAGTCTACGTGCAAATCCAGCCCCGTTTTGGAATTTGCTCTGTTATCAGCTGCAGTTTTTGAATTGATGCCCCCATCACTTCGCTCTGCTCCTTCTGGTTCCAGACACTCCTTAGCCTTTTTGTTTTTCAGAGATCGTTCATTTCCTATTGGTCCAGGTTTGTGGTCTTTGCTCTGCCCTTCAGCTGGGTCTGGAATCTTTTTAAACACAAATAAAGGAAATAAAATCACTTTTTGCATGATTCTAAATGCTAGAAAGAAAGTATTTCATTTATACAACTTATCAGTTTTATTCAGATGTACCACTTAACTTGAATGACATCAAGTAACCTATAATATTGTTAAATCCAGTGAAGTCGTAACACACTCTGTACCCCCACAACTCTACCACACTCTATAAAACTAAGCCAAGTAATCCCACAGAAGACATCAGATTCCCAAATTATCTCATCAATAAAGTGAATCAAGTCAGTTCACCCAGTTATCCAAATCCTTGCTATCTTACGTTAATTCAAACATGATAGCATTTCTGATTGCTCTGTGAACCATTGACATGCAAGCCAATACAAACAACAAAGCAACTTAACCATGGTTTAGTGCAGTATTAAGAAATCTCCCCCCCCCCCCCCCACCCCACAAATACTCTGTTACCTTGCTCTCTGGTCTTTCTGACTTTTGCCGTGGTTCTTTCGCATCTTCTGTTTTTCCATTTGATTTATCTACTGATGAGTCTGCACTGGCTCCACTTACTTCAGTCACTACTCCTCCCTCTGGCTTCAGTGCGCCATACGGTGAGCTTCGCTGTGATGATGTTGCAGATGAACCTTGAGAATCAGCACTGAGTTCAACTCCACTGTCAGGTTGACTTGCCTTGAAACTCTACCAGAAATAATACCAGAAGTGTTAAAGTGCTAGCAGCTTAAGATACAAAAATACAATCATGTATCTTGTGTACATGACTCAATTACATTAAAATTATGTTTCTACATTGACATATATTTAATGTATTTCCCAGGTTGCCTTTCTTCAAAAAGATAGTATTAAAAATGCTACTGAGTCACAGGTTGCATGCCCACACCGCTTCCCTCACCTTATAGATGCACAAGGCAGCATGGTAGTGTAGTGGCTAGCACAATGTATTGGAACAGGTGCCCTGGGTTCAATTCGCAACACTACCTGTAAGGAGCTTGTATGTTCTCTCCATTACCGTGTGGGTTTCACCAGATGCTCTGGTTTCCTCCCATAGTCCAAAGACGTACTGGTTGTTAGGTTAACTGGTCATTGTAAATTGTTCTGTGATTAGGCTGAAGTTAAATTGGTGGGTTGCTGTGCAACATGGCTCGAAGGGCCAGAAGTACCCACTCCAGGCTGTAGCTCAATAATTAAACAAATATTGAGATGTAAAACTGTTTAAAATATTAACTGAAAATTCTGGAAATAGTCAGCACATTTGGCAGCATCTGCAGAAAATTATCTAATTATTGAGCCCATTCATCAGAACTGGGAAGGAGATTTTTTAAGAAAGTAATTATATGTGGTAGAGAAGGTGGTAGGTGGGTGGACAGGACAGAAGAAATGTTTGAGATAGAAGGAGTCAGACTTGCCATGCTGTAAATGAAGTTATCTGGTTGATAGATTAATACGGACCAGCAATGGAACATAAAAATTGCAGAATGCAAAGCTGTAGGACTCACCCAGCAAACCAACTGTGTTAATGGAAAGAAGAAAACTGAGTCAACATCACAGATGGACTAGATACAGAGACACTGGCTGAGAATTAAAGTAGCAGGAACGATGATTCTTGCCGATGTAGACTGAATGTGAGTGCTCCATTCTAGTGTTCTTGTCTTGTTATCAAATTCTATAACTTATTTTCTCTGTTTGTATCAGAATAGGTCACTACATCAATTAAATTGACAAGTTTTCCTTCTATTAGCACTGGCTGACCTGGACGACAGAAATGCAGTCTGTATTGTGTTTACATTCATCAATTTGCTTCCTCTCTCCTCCAATTTTTAAAAAAGGACCTTTAACCTGAAATATTAACTCCATTCCTTTCAGATTTTGAATGGATGCAAAAAATTTTTTCATGATTTTCATCTAAAAAATTTGGAACTTTATTTCACAGATGTATTAAGGGATATGGGGGTGTCACAAGGCAACTGAATTTCAGAATTGGCTCAAAATAAAAATGGTATACAGCCACTAACTATTAAACAATGTAAAACATCTAGGATTTTCATGAATATTACTGTACAAGATATAGTACGTTCATTTCAGTAGATCTTTTCTTACACTAATCATGAATGTTCGATATGAATATACTTACTTCAGTGCAAGTAGATTCAGACCCTGTGTAAGAATTCAAAGGTTTCGCCCAAACATCACTGCTGGTAGCCTGAACAGAAAGAGCTGCATAAAACAAGCATTTTCAGAATAATTGTGCCTGATACAATAATGGAAGAAGTAATTAGCATTTCATTATAAAGCCATATTGATTGAACTGCTAAAATAAATTAATGAATTGAATGCTGTAATGAATCCAAAAGTATAAACAGTTGCAAGAAAATGATGGCAAATCCTTTGCAATTACCTGGTTTTCTGCTTTAGTTACTCATAAATTATGGTTGATCTCCAAAGTCACAATAATAGACAAACACAGTATGCCCAAACTAATGACACACAAACAATTGTGCTTCTTCTCAATACTGAGTACACCATTTAATCTATAACAGTCTAGGTTCAAAAAAGTAAATGAACCTCTGGGGTAATGCCTTCTGCAACAGGTGTTCCAACCAATGAGATGAGATTGGAGATGTGAGCTGTAGAGGTGGCCCACCCATTAAAAAAGACACACAAAGTCAGGTTACTGACAGAGCCTGCTCTTCTCAAGAAATATCTGTTTATGTGTACCATGTCTCGATCAAAATATCTTTCAGAGGACCTTAGAAGAATTGTAGAAATGCATAAAGCTGGAATATACTACAAAACCATTTCTAAAGACCCGAGTGTTTATCAGTGCACAGTAAAAGAAACTGTCTACAAATGGAGGAAATTCAGTACTGTTGCTACTCTCCCTAGGAGTGGGTGCTCTGCAAAGACCACACCAAGAGCACAATGTGCAATGCTGAAGGAGGTGAAAAAGAACTCAAGGGCAACAACAAGAGACCTGCAGAAATCTCTGGAACTTGTTAAAGTCTCTGTTCGTGTATCCACTATAAGAAAAACACTGAACAAGAACGGTGTTCATGAAAGGACACCTTGGAGGAAACAACTGTTCCTCCCCAAAATAAAAACATTGCTGCATGTGTCAAGTTTGCAAAAGACCACTTGGATGTTCCACAATGCTTCTGGGACAAAGTTCAGTGACCAGATAAGACAAAAGTTGAACTTTTTGGCAGAAATGTACACACTATGTTTGGAGGAAAAAGGGCAATGGCACATCAACACCTAAATCTCATCCTAACTGTGAAGCATGGTGGAAGGAGCATCATGGTTTGGGGCTGCTTTGTTGTCTCATGGCATGGACAGCCTGCATTCTTTGAGGGAACAATGATTTCAAAATTGTATCAGGACATTTTACATGAGAATGTCAGGGTAGCGGTCCAACACCTGAAGCTTAATAGAAGTTGGATGATGCAACAATGATCCGATACACAAGAGTAAATCAACAATAGAATGGTTTTAAAAGAAGGAGGTTTATATTTTGGAATGGCCAAGTCAGAGCCCAGATCTAACCCAATTGAGATGCCATGGCATGACCTGAAGAAGTCTGTTCATGCAAAGTATCCCAGAAATATTAATGAACTGAAACAGTTTTGTATGGAGGAATGATCAAAAATTCCTCTTTGCCACTGTAAGTCTGATCAGCAGCTACCAGAAACGTTTGGTGGAGGCTATTGTTGCTGAAAGGAGGTTCTACCAGTTAGTAAGTACAAGGGTTCACATACTTTCTCCAGCCAGGACTGCGAATGATAAAACAAAGTGTTCAATAAAGACATGAAAAGTACAATTGTTTGTGTGTTTAGGCAGAATGTGTTTGTCTATTATTGTGACTTGGATGAAAACCAGACCACATTTTATGAGGAATTAATGCAGAAAACCAGGTAATTGAAAAGGATTCACAAACCTTTTTTTGCAACTGTATGTTTTTGTTTAAATATATTAGATCTGAATGATCAGGTTGCACCTATAATTAAAAAAGGTATTCCTCCTTGGATGATATACATTTCCAAATATTTAATCATAATGTATAAAGATACTTTTTGTATTTTATAAATAGCAAACAGCATTTTCATTCACTTAATTAACTTAGTACTGGATTATCAATAATTCTTTTTGGTTGGTGTATCAGTAAATCTTCCTCCTCATATCCACTCCCTCGAGTATGCCAAAGGAAGGGTCAGAAGGATCCATTGGAACATCATTTACACCTACACATGCAAAACAGGCTTCATATGCATCTAATACTATACACAAATGCAAAAATTTTATGTGAACACCACTCCCTTATATAAAGTTTATCTCATATTTTCCTTGTCAATCGGGGGGAAAATATGCTTTTTACTTTGATACTGACTTGTAAAGGACCAAAATATTACATTTCAATTTCCATTTCAGGTGCTGATGCATATAACCAAGCTAAATCTCTTTAATAATCTGGAAAGATCATTTTAGGTATCATTTAATGTGATAGTTAATAGCTCAGGTCCAAGACTCAGGTCATTTTATCTGGAAAAAGTCAGGAAGTTATTTAATGTTCTTTGATCGGTCATGTTTATTTTCTGCTTTAATTTCACGTTTTCAGCATGTGTAATACAGTGGATTCTTGTTAATTGGGCCATCAGTTAAACAAGGACAGCTGCTTATTTGGGACAAAAAACAATCGAAAAAATAGCCAGGATTCCCTTCGTTTATTTGGGACACCATGCCACTTAATTGGGGCAGGAGATGTTGCCAATGTTTCTATCTAGTGTCAGTTGCACGCACTTGTGTGGCTACTAAACCATGCTTAGAGCAAACAGTTTTTAAATAGTGTTGCTTGCACATGTTTGTGTTCAAAAACAGTGATTTCTGTCACCAATAGTCAGTGAGAAATAAGCATTAAGACAATTCATGACAGTTTCAAGCATTTAGGCTTGGAGATACCAGAAATGACTGGAAGTGAAAATGAAACAATTTCACTATGTCAACAAGTTAGAAACCATGAAGAATCTGAAGGTTTCGATATTCATCTTGAATGTTACAATGAAAATTAAGATTTGGAGGATGCAATCTTCAAAAGCATTGTATTACCATTGTAACCTAATATTACCATTATTTATGCTGATTTTGTTCACAGTGAATCAAAACAACACTGCAGTGTACACTCCAAATGAATTCTTCTGTTAACTATTAAGAACTACAGTTTTAGAGTATTGTTAGCATTCTAATTTGTTCTGTATTTCATTTACCTACATAATTTGTTACTCAACTAAGCAGTACTTGTCTTTTTTAAAAATATATTTTTAAACTACTTTCAAGAAATAGGGGCAGCCGCTTAGTTGGACCAAAATATACTGGTCCCAATGTGTGCTACTTAACGACGATCCACTGTAATTTGCTGTCACCTTTTTAACAATCTGATGGTAATAACTGGTCTTAGGATTGCTACAACATGAAATGAGGCCATTCAGCTTGTCAATTACAAACAATCCAGTTAATTTCAGTCCACTGTACTCTTCCCATTGCTTTACAAATGCTTCTTTCCATTTATTTATCCAGCTCCCCTTTGAAAACTACAATTGCTCCTGCTTCCACTAATACCTCTGGAAACATAATCCAAAAACTAATCATCTGTCATATATTCCAACCCCCAAGTCCCTTAAAGTTCTTGTCATTCACTTCCATTCCAATTAACCAGTTCTTCATCACTATGACAAAGAAAACAATTTATCTTTATCTATTCTGTTTTAACTAATTATCATTGCAATTTCTTCTGTTTCAAGGAGAATATCCCAGCTTCTTTAGATGCTGGGAGAGTCCAGTACCAAAGGGCATGGTTTGAGAATAAGGGGTTTAGGACATTTAGGACAGAGTTAAGGAAAAACTTCTTCTCCCAGAGAGTTGTGGGGGTCTGGAATGCACTGCCTCGGAAGGTAGTGGAGGCCAATTCTCTGGATGCTTTCAAGAAGGAGCTAGATAGGTATCTTATGGATAGGGGAATCAAGGGATATGGGGACAAGGCAGGAACCGGGTATTGATAGTAGATGATCAGCCATAATCTCAAAATGGCAGTGCAGGCTCGAAGGGCCGAATGGTCTACTTCTGCACCTATTGTCTATTGTCACATTGCTGAAGAACCTCATCTCGGAATAATTCTGTTAAATCTCTTCTGCATCTCATCCAAAATCATTTACATCTTTCCTAAAGAGACCTGTTGAATGTACTATCTCAGTTACGGCTTAACCGGTGTTTTTATATAGCTTCATTATACAGTATTTCCAGTCCTGTTTTGCTTTGTGCCCATATTCATTGAGTGAAAGAAGTCTGCATTAGGTCAAATTCTACATTCATATCCAAGTTACCTGCACTGGAGTTTTCCCAGATTTCTGTTCCTAGACTGCTGGATGTGGACTGCACCTTAGAGAAGCCTTCCTCTGTCTGTTCAGTTATTGCATTGGAAATCTGCTGCTTTTTGACAAAACGAGGAGGAATCTTGGATGAAGATGTCCAACTCTTCTCATTCCTACTTTTCCCAGGTGCCTGATTTGAAAATCCAAAAGTGAAAATGAGTAATTCCTATCCTCATCCACCATCTCACTTTAAAAGTAAACAATACCCCCTCAAGAAAAACATCTGTCAGTTTATATCTCTAAGGTAAATGATACTACATTTCCTTCTGCATTCTACACAGAATTGTTTTTAAAGAAAACAATTTTCACTTTACAATGACCCCTTTATCATATCATAACTTAGCCATTCCCTGTGGATATACAACAACTCAAATTTTAAATGATCAAATCAGTGCCCAAATCCATTCACAGATTACATACTTCCTGAATCAGTGTCCAATAAAATCTCAAGAGCTCTGCTTTACTCCAATTCTACTCTCTTGAGCTTCTCTAATTTTGCTTTTGTAATCATACACTCAGCTGCTTAGATCTTAGTTATGGAATTAGCTCTAACTCTTCTTATTCAAGAGCTTCTTAAAATTTTCTTTTTTGATTAAAATTTATTTGCATTCTAATATTTTACTTTGCAACCAAATCTGATGTTTTTATTACATTAAAATTACTATAAAATTGGAAATTATGTTAACTTAAGAACCCTGAATGTAAAAAGACAAAATTCTCAATATGATTGCATGAATGATATGATGCCAAGTAAAATTCATTTTAAATAACTTTGCAATAAGTAATGATATATAATAATGGAATACTACTTAGCGTACAGTTACTCTTACATCATAGAAGCCAGCCTGTTTACCTGCAAAGTTTGTTCTTTCTTCCTGCGCTCTTCTTCGAGCAAACGACGGTGCTTTTTTGAGATTACTTCAGTAAAACCATCATTCACAGTTGACACAGACTGCTGTTCCTCCACAGCTACAGCTGGATGATCATCAATAATGACAACACCTTAAAGAAAATAAACCATCAGAAAGCCACCGCTGATGAACTAATTCACAGATGACTGAATAAAGAGGAACTTCCTCATGAATAGCAACAACATTTTTAGCTCAGTGAGAAATGTCAGCATCAAGGTTCCATTTGAGAGTTTAGCACACGATCCAGACTAACATCAGTGGTAGTGTCACCTATCAGACAAGATGGTACTGATTTCAGAGAAAAGCAGAGAAGTTGCCCAGACAATATTTTCTCAACCAAGCTAAAGCTGATGATCTAGTTATCATCTCTGTATCACTGGAGAAATTACCTGAGGAAAATTTAGTCTTGAATGTTTTACAATGCAATATTAGAACTTCAAATTAGCAAAGGAACACTGACATATTGAGGGACCCTGTCAAATGCAGATCCTTTCTCTCACTACTTTCAACCACTGGTAGATAAATGCACAACAAAGATATATTAGAAACTCACAGTGAATGAATAGGAATATTGTTAAATGGGAGTTAATGATGATGATGCACATAAATATCTGTACTTACTTGCATAATTATTTAAATCAAACTGAGCCAAAGCATCAGTCTTCTCTTTTGGCTTTTTCACACCAGGTTTTACATCCTTTTCCTTCTTTTTATTTGATACGTCCTTCACTGCATTTTGTACAGCTGCTGGGTCATTGGGAACCACACGCTCGATACAATATACTGTGTTGACATTCCCTCCACTGACAGCTACCTGATCACACAGTTGATCTTCTACAAACCTATTTAAATCAAAAGGTTATTGAAACTCCAGCACAAAATAGCTATTCCCTAAGCAGCAATATGTAACCTAGATTTAATTCTCAGACTGACTGGATTACCTCATTTCCTTGTGAGTAATAGCACAATGTAAGTTTGATAGTTGTTCTCATTTGGTGGTAGAAATAAAAGCTGGTATAGGGACTACTTTGTTACCCAGCCCAGCACTGCTATTCATTCAAATTCAGCAATGCAGAGGCGGTGAATGAGGTCACATTTCACAACCTCTGGACTTTAAAATGAAGAAGAAAACAGGAAAAAAATCAACACCATGTAGTATGCCTTATGGGGAAAAAAGTAAATTTAACATATAAAGGTGAAATTACACATTTGAAGAGGGGCATGAAAAAGTTGTTGCCACAAATATATTTTGAAGTACATGGGAGGTATAAAACTGCCATTCTTAGTCACCTTTATACACTCAGTGGCCACTTTATTAGACACATCTGCTCATTAATGCAAATATCTAATCAGCCAATCACGTGGCAGCAACTCAATGCTTAAAAGCATGCAGACTGGTCAAGAATTTCAGTTGTTGTTTAGACTAAACATCAGAATGGGCAAGTGATTTTGACCACGGAATGATTGTTGGTGCCAGATGGTGTGGTTTGAGTATCTCAGAAACTGCTGATCTTCTGGAATTTTCACGCACAGACTCTGAAGTTTACAGGGAATGGAGCAAGAAGCAAACAACAATATCCAGTAAGCAGCAGTTCTGTGGGTGAAAACAACTTGTTAACGAGAGAAGTTAAAGAATGGCCAGACTGATTCAAGCTGACGAAAGGTGACAATAACTATAGTAACCACACAGTTGGCTGGCTGGTGGTGCAAAAGCATCAGCACCGGATTCCGGAGTGAAGGCTCCCGAGTCCCAAGTTCAAATCCAAATCAGGTCATACCTGAGCCCGCTTTCCAACCGAGCTGGGTTGAGCGTTGAGTTAGCCACTCGGCCTCGTAAAAAAAAACAACGGTCAAGTCAGGAACATTCATATCGTGACCTGGTTAATCCGAAAGGAGACCAATCCTGACACCACACGCTAGACAAGAATGGCTGACTGTCTGGTGTGACACGCTAAAAAAAATTATAACAGAGGTGTGCAGAAGAGAATCTCTGAATGCACAACACTTCAAACCTTGAAGTGGATTGGCTAAAGCAGAAGACCACGAACATACTCTCAGTGGGCACTGGGAGTACGCTGGAAAGATATTCAATCTTTTTTTAAAAGGCATTTTGAGAAGGATGAAATTAAACCATTTAATAATCAGTCAATTAATAATCACAGCTATTAATCACAAAAATCACAGCTTGTACAGTGCCAAGCAAGCAAAGTCTAAAAAATAAGAGCTGGTACAAAATTACATTTCAACCTGCCCTCTCAAAATACAAATTAATTTACCGTTTGCTTCTTGGTGGTTGACCAGATGCTTTTTCATTTCTGGGACCAGTTCCATTCGTCTTCGGAGATTTTCCACCGTATCCCGGATTTGCCCGACGGTTTTGTCTATCAACTGGGCGTTGGCTAGAGAAACTGCGTTTAGCCAACTCTTTTCTCTGCCCAAGTCCGGTGTCTGCCACATCTATCTCAGGAGGCAAGTTATTCAGGGATGTTCTGTTCTCTCTATCTCGTCTCTCAGTAAAGTCACTACTTTCAGAAGCCGTTTCCCACTCCTCATTTGCTTGATCCGAGGAATTTTGGTTAGATAGATCTGGAGACTTATTTCCAGCAACAAGGGAAGCCATTTCCTGATCATCTGTTCTTGTAGTCACGCTAGATATATAATTGTCTGCAGGAACACATACATCATTGTTTATCTCAGTGGTTGCATCTCTTTCTTGTTTAAGTCTCCTGAATCGTGGAGGCTTGTCCTGTCGAGGAGGTCTCCTTCTTCGTGGTGGCATATCCATTGACCGCTCCCTTTTGGGTGGCTGATCTTCTATGGCCGAGGTTCCAGAAAACGAGAGTTTGTCAACCACTCCATTTTCCTCTCCAGCATTTTCTAGTGCCACTTCCAAAGCCCTGTTAAGCGCTTTTGTAGATTCCTTTGGAGGCTGCCTTTTAGACAACATCAGGGAAGATGAAACATCTCCATTTAGCTGATAGGTACCATTTAGCTTGAACATACCTGTTCTGTTTTGTCTTGAGGGCATTCCACGAGGAACAAAGTTGCGCCCTCTCCCAGAGTTACTTAAACGAGGAGGTAATGCCCTCTCAAACATTTTTGATGGTCCTCTTTCATCTTCCATTTCACCAATGACAGTCCCATCAGGTATCCTCTTGGATCTCCTCAGAGGGTCTTTGAACATATTTTTACCCTCTCTGTCAGAATATGTTGACTCAATTGTGGCATCATTGCCAGTTCCAGACCCCCTGTGCCTCCGCCGCTTTGGTATATCTTCATATTCAGACCCTTCACTGCGTGTCTCACTAGCATTTCGACGTCTGTTGGAGTTCTTTTGTCCATCTTCTAATGAATTACAGTACTCCTTAGGATTTTGCCGACTTCCTCTGCTGAAATTATTGTAAGAGCTTCTGATCTCTCCAACTCTGCCAGAGAAATCTCCTCGACCTCTACCCCTTACACGCCCTTGGCCTCGATTACTAAAATTTTGTTGATCTTCATCTTCAATCCAGTTTCCCCTCTGTGGTGGAGGGAAATCAATGTTCTCTTTATTCATAGGTCTCATTTCCCATGCTTTATTCTCCTTTCTTTGTGGTTTCTCTATTTCCCAGTCAAATTTAGCTGGAGGCACTGGTGAGACAGACAGTTCTTTATGTCTGATGTTCAAACATGACATGGCAGTTTGTGATGGAGGTGCAATGCTTCCATTAGATTTCACCACCTTACCATCAGTCTTTATCTGTTCAACTTTATTCTGAAGGGTTTTCTGAAAAGATTCCAATTTTACTTTATCTGCCTCTTCATTCTTTTCAGTCTTGAGGTCTTTAAGAACTGGTTTTTTAATTGGCCCTGATCTCCTACCTATCATTTTCCCGACAGTCTCACGACGATCAACATGGTTTCCTTTTAATGATTGCTCCCACTGAGATGCAGGTTTAGACTCTATCTTTGACAACTTATCAGTTTGCCATATTTCAGTTCTAAAGCTTTTTTCCTCTCTGGTATCATCATGTTCATCATCCTTTGGGCTCGGATGCTCTTTCTGATGCACATAATCCCAGGTATGAGATACAATCTCTTCAATATTTTCAACACACTTTGTTGGCTCAGTGCTGTCTCTAGAAGGCCCATTCAGTCCATCCTGCTCGGATTCGGATGAGAAGAGTTCTTTATGAAGTAATGGGGGATTTGTTTGATGCTGGAAAAGAACATCCCTTCCAAGCACTGCTGACATATTTGGAGCCACTTCAGGTCTTTGATCTTTAATTAGCTCAGTCTGTGATTCTAAGCGAACTATATTTAGCAATTTGTCTGCTGGTGCAACCCTATATTCTTCAATCTGTTCCTCAAATGGATCTCTCTGTATCTTCATGGTTTGCTGGGAAATCGGATCCGCTCTCACAGGTGGAGTGGGAAGTCTTTCATTCCTACAATAAAGAAGATTTGCCAGAGTGTTAATTAAATTTTGAATTTAACAGAACAAAAATCCTAATTTTTCCTATTTCAGAAAATATAATTGATGTGTCACAGGATTATCAAGCCAATTGTTTCTCTTTTGTTGGTATTATCAGTGCAAGATTTTCTTTGAGTACAGTGATAGGACACCCAGAACGATCCACAGAAATATTATTTACACCAATTGTTTCTCGACAATAAGGAGCTGTAAATTATAATATCATGGCTATAATACCTTACAGCTGCCCTATTAACTGGTGGAAATTGTACCATGGCTTCTAAAGAACAGTAGATTACATTTTCCTTTTCAACCAAAATTCTATCAGGCCATGGCTCTTTAACTGCCTGCAAATATATCAAGCACTACCTGTGATTCAAAATACAATGGTGATATTTAACCAAGCACAATTGGCCTGACAAATGAGAACTTTAAACTTCAAATTTATTTTTAAACGGAAATAAATTTGTAAAAAATTACTGATTTAGGAAATTACAGTATTTTCTTCTGTCATCAGAGCCACATTAAAAATATTGTGAAAGAAACTTTCTATTCTATCCCACCTACTGTAGGTTTTTAATGGAACAGGTCCAATCCCAAAGTGGACACATTTTAATACCAGTAAAGCAAGGATACTCACCTCGTTCCTCTCTCTTCTGCAGCACCATCCTGAGAATTTAACATAAAAGCCCTGTTTTGAGCAGTTGAGTAGTCGTCTTGACTCCAACTGAATTGTGGCTCTGCCGGTGGAGTTCTTTTTTCTTGTAACAATATGGGGGACCTCTCTTGCTGCTCAGATCCTGAAGTAACATTGTCAGAGTGATCGGGGCGCATCACTGGCTTCATCATTCCTACAAATAATTAATATGTAATCAACTGAAAATTAGTTTGAGATCATCTATATCCTCAACTTAAATATTGACAAAAAAAATTTCTGATTTGGTTAAGTCTTGATGACTTTCCATTAAATCAAATCTATCAGCACGAGACGATAGGACAAGGCAGATAATCGCTTGCTTTCGTGCATTACATTTATGGACTAGAGATTGGACTGTAGCTTGCCAGCTATCCTGGTTCCAGTTTGTGGATGGTCCAGAATGGTGTGGTGCACAAAGGAAAAATAGTCAATACAATTATCATCCTGTCCTCTATTATATAAAGTTATTTCTGATCAACTTGGTAATAGACAAATAAGACTTTGAATTCCACATTTGTAGCCACATTACAGTATCAAATGTAGCATGAACACTGATAACTGATAGACAATAACTAACAAATCTACATGTATTAAGCAAAGCTTAACGCTTTAGTGGGAAATGGCAGATTTTGTCACAAGGAGAAAAAAATAGCACAAATTTGACCATCTCACAACTTACCAGAGGGAAGAACACTCGATGGGTAAAAGTCAATGGGTGCTCTCCCAGGGGTCAGTCGAGGATCCATATACGAAGGCATCATCATCCAACGAGGATCATAGCCAAGCATGTGTGGAGGGGGTGGACCAACTGGACTTGGATAGACATGCCTCTGAGTGTGGGAATGTGGTGGTGCAACCGGTGGTGGTATTAAAGGTCCCTGTTGTTGATGTTGTTGATGTTGTTGCTGCTGCCTCTGCTGCATCTTTAATAGCTGTTCCTAATTGTGCATGAACAGGCCAAGAGAAAGAAAAATATTTAAGTGTACATCATATTACTTTGCATATCCGTTTCTTTTTTATAAATGCTCACATTCCCCTGCATAAAGAATACAATCCCCATCCGAAAATTATAAGTCATACAGTGCAGAAACAAGCTCTGTAGCCCATCTTATTCACACTGATTATCAAGAACCCTGCTTATTAATCTCACTTAACAGCACTTGGTCCAAAGCCTTTATATGCCTTGGATAAATCAAAATTGTTTAGTCTTTCATAATAGGGGATAACACTCTAACCCCCAACCCAATATATCACTTCTTGACTGCCTGTAATGCTAATTCCAGCACAGGTCTTTGGCAGTACCAGACCAACAAGTTTTCTGCATCACTTGATGCTATTCCTATTGTTAACAAACCGCACTTTTATTTCATTTTTCCTTTTCGTGTTACATTATAGTCAAAAATTTTCAGTGAAAAGTATGAAAATATTGGGAGAATTTATGCTATACAGATTTCTAATCTCCAAATCTTTTATTTCCTGGTGAAAGAGCAGTTTAGCTTGCTACCTAATTGAATAGCATGACTAAATTTTATCATAAAACATAGGAGCTGAATTAGACCATTCGGCTCATCAAGTCTGCTCTGCCATTCCATCATGGCTGATTTACTATCCCTTTCAACCCCTTTTTCTTGGCATCTTCCTGTAACCTTCAAAGCCCTTACTGATCAAGAACCTATCAATCTCCGCTTTAAATGACTTGGGCTTCATAGTCATTTGTGGCAATTAATCCTGCTTAGAACAATGCAGAAGGAAAATGTAAACATTGCAGGTATGTAAGCAGCCTACCATCACACAGATAATTATTGCTGTAGAGGTGCTTCTGTGAAAGGAGTTAAATGTGAGTTATATATTTGGAAAGCAGATGAAAGGTCACTGATTTTAAAACCGTTTCTTTGTAAGAAGTTTAGTTCTTTCATTAATTACAACCGTTACCTGTTTGCTTCATTTACATAATACATTTAAATAATAAAACTAGCTCATCACTGGGCAAAATTTAACACTGAGGCACAAAGTCTTGTTCAAATATTAAAGAAGTTTTTAAGGAACATCTTATGGGGAAATAACTTTAGAGTGTGGGGGGGGGGGGTGAGGGAGAAATTGCACAGGATAAGCCACAAGTACAACTGTTAATAAAGTGGATGACAAAATCAGGTAGGCTTGGAATATACGCCAAAAACTGAGAGGCTGGCACAGTGAACTTGCTCTTTGTTAAAGAGTAGAAAATTTGGGAGAGGCAGATAATCTTCAGCCTTTCTGAGCACTAAAGAGTCACTAGCACGGTTACTGAAGCCCCGCCAGTTCCATTGATAGACCGAGAAATTCAGTTTGCTTACCTTATAGCAGCAAGATTCTTGGGTCAAGCACAAGAATCACAAATTTATGACAACTGACAAAAAGCCAAATAATTGGAAAGAAAAATAACTTCATGATTTAGAAATTAGAGTACAGTCGGCCCTCCTTATCCGCGGGGAATTGGTTCCAAGACCCCCTGCTGATACCAAAAAACGCAGATGCTCAAGTCCCTTATTTAACCTGTCTCAGTGCGGTGGTCTTCAGGACCCAGTGGAACCCTGGACATTATTTAACCTGTCTCAGTATGATGGACATTAGGACCCAGCGGTGCAGTTCTGAATCCGCAGTGTTTCTGTTCACGAAAATAATCACGATTACGATTGAAAATAAGGTGGAAGAAATAAAGCAATCAGAAAGAGGTGAAATGCCATTGGTCATTGGAAAAGTGTTAGGCTACAGTCAGTCAACAATTGGAACAATTTTAATGGAGAATGTAAAAGGCCCTGCCCCGATGAAAGCTACAATTATTACTGAGCAATGTAGTGGTTTAATTATTGAAATACGTATGTTTCTTAAGTGTTTTATATGCATAGAAAGGTAAAATATGTACTGTATACTACAACAAACGTTTGACTAACTGACGCTAAATAATACTAGATGTACCTGTTCCGACTTCAAATCTGATTTAAAGACGGACTCAGGAATGGAACTCGTTCATAACCTGGGGACTGCCTGTACTTTTAAGTCATTTCCAGATTACTTATAATACCTAATACAATGTAAATGCTATGTAAATAGTTGTTATACTGTATTGTTTGGGGAATAATGACAAGAAAATATAGTCTGTACATGCTCAAACAATGAGTGCTGGAGAGAGAACTTCCAGGTTTTCCTGATCCATGGTTGGTTGAATCCGCACATGCAGAATTCGCGGATAAGGAAGGCCGACTGTATGTTAGGATAGTGAAGCATGTTTAGTAATGGCTTTTAAAATGCACTGGACAAGTACTGAAGAATAAAAGCTGCACAGCTACACAAGCACAATCTCTTTGAATGGTTGAGAAGGCTCAAAAGAGCAAGCAGTCATTTGTGATCACATTCACAACCTGAAGTGATTGAACCAAACAATTGGTCTGCTTTATTGATAGCTACCTGTTGTTGCCGTTGGAACCTAGGCGGCAAAGACTTATGGAACTTGCCATAGTTCTGAATTGGCGGTGCAGGCTCAATACCCTGTGCATTGTTCTCATCATCGCTTTCAGCAGTGGCTGCAGGAACTTCTTTTTTCACCTTGTCCTCGGCATTGAGTTCCACAGACAGCTCACGTTTTTCTGAAATTCATCCCAGAAAAATCAACTGTTAGTTCAAAGATCCAACATTCCAAATAGAAATGAGGTCAATACAAAACCGGCACTACTTAGATCTCCTGTATAAACACCAACTTTCTACTACCCTGAGAATATTGGAACAGTATAATATAAAATATACACTGTTGAATTCCACAGCCTCTTTAATCATTAACATTAATCTATACACAACACCCTTAGCCCCAACCTCATAAATTTCTCAAAGGACTCTCTTACATCTCTTGTCGTAACAGCTAGTCTCTACTGGGGTTTCAGTACTTTGCCATTGTTTAGACTTAGAATCTCAAAATATTCTCAATCATCCTCATTTCTCCATTCTGCTTCATGGAAGTTTCTCTGAAATTCACTCAAACTTACCCAACTGACTGTACCCTGGGCTACCCTCCTTAACTTCTTGGAAGTCTGCTTGCTTTGCAAAGTGCCTTACATGAAGGTAGCTGTAAATCTGGATGAAAACATCTGAGGTTTGACTATAATGTTATGCATAAAATAATCATCCTGTCATGGCAAGTTTTGACACTTTTGACCAGTGGACAATGAAGTTGGTATGATGTGGATTTTTTTCATGCATGATGATACTTTTTTCCAGGCTATTACATTACTGATTGGTTCACACTAACTGCAATTATTGTAAATAACACACTCCCATTCATTTTAAAATGATGCTTTTAACATTTACCCAATTTAATTTAGTAAAAATACTGGTTGCAAGTACAGCACAAAAAACAATGCAGGATTCAGTGA
Organism: Hemitrygon akajei; assembly: GCF_048418815.1. NCBI lineage: Eukaryota > Metazoa > Chordata > Chondrichthyes > Myliobatiformes > Dasyatidae > Hemitrygon > Hemitrygon akajei. Next base: position 162,060,960 of record NC_133130.1, on the reverse strand, counting down.
TCCTGATTCAACATATGCAGTCATATCATACTTAATTTGACTATTATGAAAATCAACAACATTGCAGATTTCCCACAACTTGTATCTATATTTCCTTAAAAGAAACAGTTTTAATACAAGAAATTGTTTTAAATCCAGTTCCTTAGTTACTAACTGCACCTTTTGGTAAACTCTGCTTGTTCTCAGTGTAGGGCTTCTGCTGTGTAGACAGAGGTACAGAGTCCTTGCTTTCCTTAGTTTCAACATCATCTTTTTTCTGCATGTCAAACTTAACAGAGTTCTCTACCACTCCACGTTTTTGATCGAGTTTCTTTAATTTCTCAGCACAAGCAGCTAGTCTCTCTTCCTGAGCTCGACGTTCCTCTTCTTCACGCCTCCTCCTGACTCGCTCCAATGCCTCAGAACGTTCATTGGTACCAGAATTTGGCCTCTGTCGCCAAACTTCGTCTTTCTCAACATGAGAATCTGCCCACCTATTAGCTCCTGTCAGTTTTTGGAAGACGCCAGTCTGAAAAGAGAAACAGTAAAAAGAATGAAACTTCAGTACTGGTCAAACTGAAGCTCTATATTCCATAGTGCTCCAATGCACATAATCTAGCTAATCAACTCTTTCATTTATTCCACATCCAAATTCATTCTGAATTTTGTAATATTGCTCTGAAACTCAAACTTCAACAATACATCCCTGAAACAATCCAAAATATGTAAATTTTATTATTCAAATTATTACAAGGTAATGGGGTGAAAAAGGTCTATGTAAAGCACACTAGTGAGACTACTGGACAACTGTTTCACTCAACTTACTTGAGGAGGGTGATGCCTGCATTGAAGCAATTCAGAAAAGTTTCACCAAGTTGACTCCAGGGATTAAGGATCATCTTACACCAACAAACAAAAAAGGAATAGGACATTTGGCCTGTCAGGCTGGCTTTACCATTTAATTTTATTATGGCTAAACTGACTGTAATCTCAACACGCCATTCCCATCAAGCCAAAGTAACTTTTCACCTCCTTGCTTATAACTATGTATCAATCTCTGCCTTGAAAACATTCCAAGACTGCTCCACTGCCTTTGGTAGACTGTCAAATAATCAAAACATTGTAGAAGAAACGTTCAGTAGTTCAGAAGAAATAGAGGCTTTATTGAAACATTTGAAAGACTAGTCTGCTGTGGTTTTAATGCTTCCCCTCATCGAGCTAGGGGCATAGTTTCAAAATAAAGACATTTGCACAAGAATTTATTCCAAGAGTCTCAGCTGTAACAGCAATCCAAAAAAGACCCACTCTTTTGCCCTGTCCCTACACAGTAATTTACTTCCTTTCACATATTTAATCAATTCCCACTTGAATGCCAGAATTGAATATGCCTCCACTAGTATCTCTGTCCCACCTTTCAAAGTTTAAATGTTCAGTAGTTTTTTTTGTTAATTTGGGTACTTGCACATTAGGAAGAATGAAATAAGTCTGACTAAAATTTAATAAATCACTATCTGATTTTCATCTAGAGCACTGTGACCCATTTCCTGGCACCACATCGTGAAAAGAATGTCATGGGTTTATGGAGGTCATAAAATGGCGCCAGGCTTGACATCAATAAGCAATGTGAAAACTGCAGAAAAAGATGTAGGGGGAAATAGGACACAAATTAAGAAAAAAGAATGCAAATATGGCTTTTTTCTAACAGCAGTTAATGCTGATCTGGAATACTGCCCGACAGTAATATAGAAACAGATTCAGTAATAACTTCGTAAAATCAAATTGATTTATAAAGAAACAAAAGAAAATCTGCAAATGCTGGAAATCCAAGCCCCACATACAAAGTACTGGAGGAACTTTGCAGGCCAGGACTGATGAAGTATCTTGGCCTGGAATATTGACTGTTACTCTTTTCTATAGATGCTGCCTGGGCCGCTGGGTTCCTTCTTTGTGTGTGTTGTTTGATTTATATAGTAAAAAGGGTGCCACAATAGTGTGGTGGTTAGCACGACACTATTACAGCCTGGGGCATTGGTGCTTGGAGTTCAATTCCGCCATCCTTTGTAAGCAAGTTTGTACATTCCTTCCCATGTGCATATTGGTTTCCTCCGGCTGCTCCAGTTTCCTCCCACAATCCAAAGATGTACCAGTTAGGAAGTTAATTGTTCATTGTAAGTTGTCCAATTTTACTAGTCAAGAACATAATATTGATAGTGTTAAAAATCTGTACCATACTGAATGAAATTCCTGCAATAATGTTGGAAGATTGTTTGCCTTTCAGCTAGAAATTCAGTTTACATGAATAAACATGAACTGATTTTTAACAGAAAATACCCTTGTCTCAGCAGTATTCAAGCTCCAACGTGGCTCAGCATCTTGAAACCCATGGCTTGGTTGGTTGGAAGATAATGTGTTGCCCCAAATGGATTCACTACAAATGGAGGGTTCCACCTTTGCTTCAAGCTTAGCAGTTAAAGAGCGTTGGCGTACCACTTTCATATCCCTTTCCCTAGATGGTATAAAGTATGAGTGTTAGATTAATGCTTAATGTCAATGTAGATTCTGCAAGTAACACAGCATAACTAACCAATTACAAGTAAAGGCCCCTAATCACAATGAAGTATGAATTATCTGGTATCTAATAAACAATTTAAAGACAGAGCTAAAGATGAGGTGAAGAAATACACAACTGGCAATTATCCTGAGTTATTTCAGCATTGTTGGAGGGGGTAGAAGCATGAAGTGATGATCGTAAATGGGAACTGGGATGACAATTAGCACAATCCTGGAATGCAAAGATTATCAAAAATTTCAAGAGATATGGGAGTTTTGGGGAAGGCATTATAATTTGATGGGTAGATCTGATTCAGATTTAAAGGAAGGAGACAACATACATAGAGAAGGGACAGTGCGCATCATGAGAATCATGCTGAGAGCAGCGGTGGTGGAAGGTGGCAATTTAGTACAAAGGGGGATAAGGTTGTATCTCACTGCAATATTAAGCATTCTGGGGTTTCCTAAGGTCACAAAGATATCAAAAGAAATGATTTTTTTTTCTTTTCAAAACTAGATGAGCTAATGACCCAAGGACACCGCTACATTGTCATGTACCTCAAAAATAATCAAGGTCTCTGGATGTAATCACTTTTCAAGGCATACGCACCATTTTTCTTTCCTCTCTCTTGAGACCTCTTCATCATCGTCATCACTGAATTTAAGTTTTTCTGAATAATCCACTTCCTCGTGTTCACCTGATCGAAATTAAACATTATTGGATAATGGATCAGAATCCCACATCATAAGAACTAGAAATCCAAATTCAAATAAGCATACAACAATTAGGAGCTTGAACAATGCATATAAACCACAATACAGGAAAGGGCAGGCATTGTAGCTATCACAGCACATCTAATTTCAAATTGGTAGTTAGCCACTAACTACACTTTTGATTGAACAGAAAATAATATCCTAAGAAGCTGACAAGACAATGTCTCTATATTTGAACAACCATGATTCAGAACAATCATTTTTATGAGAGGAAAGCAAAACTTTGATAACACAGCTAAATTACCATCAGTACTTAGGACTCTTATCAACTCAAAGTCTGTCATTGATTGTAATATTTATAATGACCCTCATGGTGCATGTAGTTTTTAATAGATTTCAATGCATTTTTGAAATAATCTTTGAAACAAATGGTTTAAATTTTGTTACATTCCCACCTGCCCAACCATCTTCTGTTTCAATATCCAGCTGATCCAGTTCTTTCAGATCATCAGGATTAATGATGGCAGGTCGGTCAGCAGGCTCACCAGGTCGCCGAGCAGGCCTAACTGGGCGTACAGAACGAGAAACTCCACGGGGATATCTGAAGATAACCACAATCTGAATTAAAGGATGGGCCACCTATGCAGCTTGGCTCATGCTTATTTATTTCTTAGAGACAATAAAAATCAAACATTTGCAGTATTAGGAGAGCAACTTTAAGGAAACAAAAGTGAAATATCGAAACAAGTGATCACCACAGTGATCTACATTACTATGTACAGAGCTTAGGCTGAATGAACTATCTAACATAGACTGACTAGGTTTATGACTATGCAAGTATTCTTCAACTTAACATTTTATGAATTTTCATTATAACGCAATTGACTCTTCTGTGCACCCTTGTGATGAGGCCATTTCACTGTAATGGACCATGCTTAATGATACAAAATAAGCTTCAACTGAAGTCCCAGGCAACTAAAATCCTACTTCAGCAATCTTTGTTGATACAATTACCCAAGAATTGGTGGGGTTAGGAAAATGGAATAGGAAGTGAGGAGAAGGCGGAAGGGGAAGCAAGGAGAATGTGGAAGGGGAAAGGTGTTGGGAGAAAGGCAAAGGGAATTTAGGGAGAGTAAGGGGAAAACAGAGTGGGAAGTTGAGACTCACAGCAGAGAAAACGTGGACAACAAGAGTTGAGAGTGTGGTAGAGGACAGAGTAACAGCTGTGTTGAATAGAGAGGACCCAACAAAAGAGATAGGAAGCTAATGAGGTTGTAGTTTTGGGAGGAAGTGTGGAGAGAAAGAGGACCAGTGAGAGCCTGGGGAAAGAGAAAGAGCTGGCAGGTGAAGTGAGAAGGAAGGCAGGGAGGTTCAGCTGGATCTGGTGGATAGAGAAACAACCACCAAGAGAATCGGGAAGAAAATCAGAATCAGACAGCTTTATCATCACTAACATTCGTTGTGAAATTTGTTATTCTATGGCAACAGTACAATACAATACATAAAAATTACAGTAAGTTGCAAGAAATAGTGAATCCGAGATTCGGTCAACATCAATGGAGTCACTGGCGTGTGTAAGCTGGGAGACAGAGAGCAAAAGATAGCAGGGAGAGAGATATCTTGTTTGTTGCAATTATTTATGTTTTTACCACTTGATTATAAAATTAAACTATTAGCAAAGAACAATTTTACTTTGAATTTATTTATTGATTTTGTTTGTGTTTGCATATTTTTGATTAAAATCCTTTAGATTTGAATCACAGAATTTTTACATGTTTAATGGGAAAAGCTTTATCAATTTATAAATTTTCACCTCATGCAATTATCTTCCAGTAACATATCCTCTGCTGAAATTGAGGGAAGGCAGTACAAACTTCATCACACAACGTATTTGTTTAAAGGAGAAACTAATTTTTGCAGTTGGAAATGTTTTAGACAATCACAGAATATTCCACTGTATTCAATATCAATAATATACAAACATACAAAATATACTGCAGAGATTGCAGATATCCTTACTTTATTGGCTCAGGTGGCTGGAACGGGTACTGTAAAGACCCTTGTGGACCAAGTACAGGGGTAGACTGAGGTTGTGATTGTGGTGGGCACATCTGTAGGAAAAAAAGAATCTACTTTAGATACTAATAGAGAGAAGTAATAATGAGTAGCTCCCGTCTTCAACCATCTCGTCCTGTGGAAGATAATCATAACAACCACCTTCACCCATTCCCCGTGAGTAACTCTACTTACCCTCCTTAACAAATAATTGAAAACTACCTAACCATCACAACCAATAAGACTAACCCTATCCCAAGGAACCACCTCAATCCTTGTCAGAAAAAACAATTCCTCTACCTCACCCTCTCCACAAGAGGGTGTATGACCCTGACATCCTCAAGGGTGAACATTAACCCATCAGAGTAACCATAACCCTAACTCTGATTTAAAAAAGCACCACTCTGTTATCAGTAGAACAAAGTTACGAGTCACTGAACGTAACCATTACACCCCTGAGAGGAATCATCATTCCAACCCTCATGAGGGAGAATCTATTCTTGACTCCACATTAAGGAATAAAGTCACTAAGGATGAACAAAGCTCTCAATCCACAAGAGAAAGCACAGCAGTGACTCACCAGAAGAAACATACCTTGCATCACATGATTCCTTACTGAGAGAAAATAAAACCCTGTCCTAAAACTCCTACGAGCAACAGTAGAAACACCATGATTTTTTTCCTTCCCCGCTCTTAAGTGTGAACATTCAACCACGTTAATCTCCACAACACATCATGTCAGTTACTAACAGAATTGACTGAAAATAAGAACGCGATTCACCAAAATTCCAATTTGGGAGGAAAAAGAATCTTAACAAATTATGAAATAAGAAAGGAGAAAAAAGTTTCTAAAAAGTCACGACTTGCACTTGGAAGAAAATTGACTAAAGGTTTACAAATATGAAAGAAAATGCAGGGCTCATTTCTCATTTATTGGGGGGGTGTTAACAGTATTATCCCAGTTGAAAGGTAAAAATTGGGAACTAAGTCATGTTAGTGTGAATATGACCAGATTTAGAACACTACAGTTAAAATCTAAGAATAAATCATCACTTCAAGAAGTAGGTAGTCAGAATTAAACTGTCAGGAGCGAGACTGAGAGCACCCAGATGCCTTTTCCTAATTCCCAAAATAAAGAATCTTCAAAAATACCCTAGGCTCTTCATTATTAAAGAGTAACTGTAATCTATTATCCATATGAAGTATAATAAGCATCAGCTAGAAGGTCATTTATTTTAAAAAGGTTATCATTGTTTCAGCATCAATCGTCTGCTTATGATAGCCCAGCCATCATGAATGAGCAAACAAATCACAAGTGGCAGCTGGTCTTTCCTTGCTCCTTTTTAAAATGTTAATAATACCTGCTAAATCCTGCCCACTCACCTTTATGTGCTTATTCATTTGTCAAAAAACAAAATCAGAATTGTGCTTTAGCCTCAGAATAGAACAGTGTCCCTTTAGAACAGAGATGAGGAATTTCTTTAGACAGTGATGAACTTGTGGAATTCAGTGCCATATACAATTAGGTATATTTAAATTGGAGGCCAATTGATTCTTGATTAGTAATGGAATCAAAGGTTACAGGGACAGGGCAGGTGAATGGGATTGAGAGAGAACACAGCCATGATCGAATGGCAGAAAAGACTCAATGGACCGAATAGCTACTTCTGCTCCTATGTCTTATGTAAACACTTTTTATTTGATTACACTACACTATGTCAGCTATTACAATTTAGCCATAGCCCTAAACAACTTGCAGCAAGTTTCTGAATTTCCTGCTGGCTCCATTGCAAACTTACGTACATTAGCACAAGTTTGGAGTACTACAGTAGCGTAGTGCTTAGCGTGACACTAGTACAGCTTGAAATGTCAGAGTTTGGAGTTCGATTCCAGCGTCCTCTGTAAGCAAGTTTGTACATTCCTTCCCATGTGCGCGTGGGTTTCCTTTAGTGCTCCAGTTTCTTCCCACATTTCAAAGATGTACCAGTTAGTGGGTTAATTAGTTATTGTAAATTGTCCTATGATTAGGCTATGGTTAAGTTGGTGAGATGCTGGTCAACACGGCTCAAAAGACTGGAAGGGTCTGTTTGAACTGCATCACTAAATAAATAAATAACTGTGTTGATCATCACTGACAACTTAGAAAATTTGCAATCAACTTACAAATGTAGGCAGCATATCACGGTAGGTAGGTGGGAACTGGTGAGACCCAGTCTGCAACATTCCTGATCCTCTCCTCAGTGGAGTAGCAGGCCGTAGGGAAGGTTCTTTTGGCTCACTTGATGACACTGGCACATTTACCGGTTCATCTTGGCCTGAGCTTTTGGCTTCCATCTCTGGTGGTGATATAGTTGACGCTGCTGTGGGGTTTAGGTTTCGACCACCACCCTCCCTCCAAATAGCTACATCTGAAAGAGAAAACATCACAAAGGTCCTGTAATGTGGATTTCAAGCCTAAAATGTCTCCATTAAAAAATCTCCAAATAGATGACAATTAAGTCAATCTACTATGTTATTTTCAGGTCCCAGGACAAACCAATTACTTTACAAACAAATTAGATTCACTTACCTATGCAGGCTAGCTTTTGGCAAAAGAAACACTTAAGGTGACCTAGATGTTTTCAAATTACTTGCTAGGATGATTAATATTGACATCTAATCATGGTACTGTGCAAAAATCTTAGGCACATATAGACTACCTATAAAAGATATTCAACCCCCTTGGTGGTTTTCATGTTTTGTTGCTTTACATCATCAAATCACAGTGGATTTAATTGACATATAGGTAGTATTTGGCACCCTACCTATATGTCTACGACTTTTGCACAGAACTGTATAGATTCCTGTAGCTATAATTCTATAAAACTGGTTTTGTTTTTCCTTCTTACCTTTTTTTTCCCTTTCTCTTACTTTATCCTTCTATAATATTTCGCGGGTAGATTAGTTTTGGTTTTCTTCCGATTTTCTCTGTATTAAGTTGTATATCTCGGCAGAAGGTGTTCTAATCTGTAGTTATGTTTCCTAGTGCATAAACTAGTTACTGTTTGTTATAGCATATATACGGAACTGCTGTCAATGACACAGATCTGGAAGTTGTATTTGGGTTAATTTCTTTGGTAGAGCTAGCTACTTGTTTTGGTAGCCGTCTAGTTTTGGGTTGTGTGGATGGGGTGGGTTTTTCCAGTTCCAACATTTCTTTATTGGTTAGGACATGTTTATATTTTGACCTTACGAATCTATGTTTACATCTCTGCTCCCAGACTGCTATTGTACCGCTTGATTTTTTATATGCCTGCTGCCTTTTATGCATTAGTAATTGATAATGGCTAGTGCACTTAAATTTGTGAGCTGGAATGTAAAGGGACTGAACCACCCTGTTAAAAGGAGGAAGGTATTCTCACATATTAAACAACTCAAAGCTGACATTGCTTTCCTCCAAGAAACTCATATTCGTTCATTATTCAGTTCTCAATTCGGATTTAAAGTTCCATAAGATCTGGGGGCCTTTTATCGAGTACTTTCATAACCTTCCTCTTGACTAGGGTTTTTTTTTTCTTTTCGGTCCCTTGCTTTCAGCTCCCTTTCTTTTCTGGTAGTAGGCATTATTATCCTCTGTTGCTAAGCGTATTCACAGTCTGGGAGTTTGACTGTCCGGACTTATACTCTCTATATTGTGTGGTGGTTGGTCTGGAATTGTTTTTTTTTCCTTGTGTTGTGGGGTTTGGGGAGGACACTAAGCTCACTTGTCTTTAATTTAGGTGCTTTTTTGTTAAATTCTCTTCCTCTGTAGCATATTGATATTGTATGCTTAACCTTGCTCTGTATTAATGCTCCTCATTGGGATTTGGGGTTTTTAATTTTGTAAAATGTTTTGAAAAACTAATTTAAAAAAAAATTTAAAAAACTGGTTTTGCACTCATCAAATGCAAGTGCCACAGGTGAACATCTCTCACTTATTTAAGCTGTATTTTACACACCAGAAGTAAAATGGAGCTTATTTGAAATTAATTTCATATTTGAACATTAGTTTCAATACCCAGCATCAATCAGCTCTATTCAAAACTACTTATAACAGCTGGATCCAATTTCCAACCAAGGGATCAGATTTGTTTGCTCTAAGAAGAATTGTATCTGTGGAAAAATAAACAACACTGTTCAAAGAATAACAGGATTACATTTTGTTCAGCAATATAAAATTGTTTATTTTAGACACCACTATGAATTAATGTGATTTGAAAATTTTCAGTGGAGGAGGCAAATTTTCAGACTTCAAATTATATTTATTTTATAATCCAGGATTAAAAAACAAATCAAAACTGGCACTAGATAGGGAACTACATAAAAATGTTAAATCCTGACATGAGCGGTTTAAACTAGTAAAAACTACCACGCTATCATGTAGGTCAGCACAGTTGGGCACCTAGTAGAGCTGCTTCCTCACAGGTCCAGTGATGCATGTTCAGTCTATTTTCTCTGATGTCGTCCATGTGGAGTTTTGCATTTTCCCTATATATTTTAGAAATTCAAGGTAACAGTCTTCTTCCCTGAAAACTCCAATCACCCCCATATTCAGCACATTTTCAAATCCACAGACCACAAATCTTTTCCAGTACGTGTCATCACACACGAGCAGTTTTACCTTCTCAATTACTGTTGTGACTTACTTTGTGGGCGGAGGCTTGGTCCTGGCCCATATGACTGATCTGTGGTGTCCTTTTCTTTTCCAGCCTTTTCCTGGTCTCCAGCTGCTTTCAGTGTTGGAAATTCCTCGTGAGAGAATGGTAACTGCTTGTTTAATCCCTTTGTGCCTAAATCAAACAGCAACAATATAATTCTCAATCAGCTCACAAGCATGTTTATTACACTTTTCAAATTAGTCCCAGCTTTTCAACATGTCAGGTTTCTCTTCAGCAATGTTGGTTATCATTAGCTATGGAATTGAAGGAAAATGGGAGAATTTGAAAAAAAGTATTTTGCAATGCAGCAAGGTGGCTAAAGCCTGCAATAACTGATTAAGATGACATGAAAGACATGAAAAGTGTGAAAGTAACTGCTGAGATAAAATGGAATAAAGAAAGAAAAATATTTACATGGCTCAAATTATGGGCCTGGTGAGTGAAAGATTTAGCACAGAAAGGAAAAGGAGTACAGTTGAAATAAGAGTTTATGAAGCATTATTGGATATTTCAACATAGACTGCAGTCATTTTGTCTTAAGGTACCAGCTCTCCTTTAGATCTGTAGACCAGAAAGCAATTTCCCTGATTTTTTTTCCCTCAACCCCATTATTGGCAACAATGACTGCAGAAAGATCCAAAGAAGGTTCCAGTTAGTCATAATGCTGGCTCAGTATTCTAAAATCTAAAAACTTCTCAAAGAGCATGCTCATTTGTTATGACAAGATTGAGAGTAAACTAAGTCTGCATAAATAATGGACTTCATTTGTCTTTGGAGCAGTAGCTATTGACACTCAGTGTTCATTATAAAAACCTGCTTGCTACCATTTCTTCCACTGCAAGTCAGGAAATGGCATGGAAACTAATTATATACCAAAAGGACCAAGGCCCCTGTGCCAAATATGATGACTACATCAATGCTTACAAAAGCACACAGTTCAGTAATGTTGATTAAGACCGGGAAAGTAGCAGGTACGTTACTGGAAAAGCAAACCAGATTCGTACTGATAATTCCAACACACTAGTACAAATCTCATCATAGTTGCTGGGACATTTGAACTTGGTTTATTAACTATGACTGGAACAAAAAAAAAGGCTAGCCAAAGCAATGATGATTGTGAAATTACTGGACCTATTTCATAATACCAGAGCAGTTAACTAAATTACCATGCAATTTTATCAGACCGTCATGAAGGACGCTGATAATAAAATCAAGAGAACCATCCAGTATCAACTCAGACCACCATACCCAACTGCAATGCTTCCTATCCTTTGGTAACTAAACTTAAATTAGGGGAGTGTACATATAAAATAACAATGCAACAAGTTGATTTATGATATTCTAAGAATCTTACATATCAAGCAACATTGCAGCTTCTTAAATCATCATCGAGTATGGTCTTTTTGTTCCCACCTGGGTATGTTTGGAATGAGGTTGCAGCAGATTGGTGTACAAGAAAGAAAGAGGACCCGGGGAGTCCTAACAATGATCCCAGATGCCACAAAGCATAATGATCTCACATTGAGCATGAGCAATAGAAAGTATCAACTTTACTACTGTAAGATATCTAAAGTACTTTATCAGCAAATGAATCACTACAATTCTATACTATGAATCACTAGGAGGAACAGAGAGTAACCAAGTCACAGAATGTACAATGGATGCAGGGCTTCAATATCCATCAGCAAGAGGAAGCGTTAATGCTGACTGTGTTGGCAAGGTCTTGAAGAGCATTGCACATCTTCAGCAACAGCTCTGTTTCTATCTTTGATATCTCAACCTCCCCCCCCCCATGTTCTTTTGAAGACCCTGACCTGGAGTTACACGCTGACTTTGGTTCTTTGTGGAAATGGGACCCGTTCTCAGGGCCTCATGACTGGCCACTTTTTGATATGCCAAGGATGCGGCCTGGAAGGCTAGCACGCTTTCAGGGTGCCGGATTTTCGTGGTTCTGGAGGTGGGCAGATTCAAGGCCACTGCCACAGCCTGATACGTCGGAGGAAACGGAAGATTGTAAGCAGCAAGCTGGCTGCCGACTATGTGCCCAGAGACCTGAGCTCTTTGGGAACAGAGCTTGAAAATAGCGACGCAACAGACTTTTAACACCATAAATCAGTGAGTTGCTTTGTTAAGTGTCCCCGTCACTGTGTAACGGGGACACCTCTTTTTCTCTTATTAGGGAGAGAGAGAGCCTGTCGTATGTTGAGTTACCGGGTGAACAAGTAGTCTTTGGGGTACTACAAGTCTGTGTCTTTACTGATGCTTTGCTGCATGCTTGAATGCTCGGTGAGGGGTGCTGATGCTTTTTAGCTGGTGGTGGGGGGTTGGGGTCATTGCTTTGCTACTTATGCGTGGGGGTGAGCTGGGGAGGGGCTTTGGGGTTCTAACATTTAACTGTCATTCATTCTTTGGGGCACTCCTCTATTTTCGTGGATGTTTGCGAAGAAAACGAATTTCAGGATGTAAATTGCATACACTTCTCTGACATTAAATGTACCTACTGAAACCTGTTGGTTCATAATCTACTAATACCATTAAGCCAGATATGTTTCAGTAAATACTATAGTGAGGAAAAAAATAGGGGTAACTAACTTAACAAAAAAAAGAGCATTGTTTGTTTTCCCACAACCAACAATGAAATTCATAGTTCTGCACATCCAATTGTGATTTGTAAACAACACATGGTAAAAGGTGCTTCCATAAAGATCCCTATGCTTCATAGCTAGAAAGTAAACCATGTTATTGTTACAACCAACAGCAAAGCAACAACCATATTCAGACAGAAGTATACTGTTACAATAATCCTATTTACCCCAGTCAAATTCTCCATCATTACAGAAGCTAGTGGTTAGTCCACTGATTCAGATCCTCTGAAACCAGTAGATATAGCTAAGTTTTGAGCTTTGACAATAACACAGCTTAAGATCCAGAATGGTCCCTCTTCTCAAGATGTTCCAGTACTAATAATAACTTCTACAAGAATAGAACTGCCCAAATGGGACCCATTTAAGTCACTGTTGTTGAGGAACAAAACAGCCATCCTTAAAAAGGCTGGCCCATTTGTGATGACAAATTTACCACATTTGATTGACACTTAAATTACAAAAATGTACAGCTGAGGTTATTGGATCAGCCATGATTTTATCAAATGGTGGAGACAATTTGAGGAGACCATTCCAATATTTAACGTCTGCCACTCCCATCAAAATTCAAAGTAAAATCTATTATCAGAGTTCACCACATACAACCCTGAGATTCTTTTTTTGCAGGAACACGTAGCAAATCATCCATAAGAAAACCTTGCTATGGCATGCATAACAGCACCTCACAAATGCCTGATTGTGATCATCTAGAAGGAACAGCAGTAGCAGGTGCATAGAAAGACTACCACCTGCACATAGTCCCATCCAACTCAGAATTGTATCCTTATTCCTTCATCAACACTAGGTGAAAGTCTTGAAACTCCTACCTAACAGCAATGTGGGATGTTATCACCACATGGAACATAACAGTTCAAGCATGCAACTCGCACAACCACCTTAAGGACAATAACGCTTAAAATAAATGTTTACTTTGACACTGACAAGCAGATCCCAAGAAAATTTTTTAAAACTTATCAAAGTCACAAAACGAATCCACTTGATTCACAATACTTGAATACATCAAATTATCTCAAAGGGCAATTAACTCACCAGCTCCAGGCCCTGGTCCTACTGGCTTTGCTTTTAATTGTGCCCACGACTTTACTCCACCTTGTGTTGAATTTGTGCTCTGTTATTAATTGAGCAAAATGGGTTATATTTAACCAACCAACAGTTCAAACATCAGAGAAACGATACTGATCAAAGCAGAATTTTGATAGATTGTTTTCTCTTCGATTTGATAAATATTTGTCAAATGCTCATCTTACCTCTTGGACTGGAGCTGCTTTTGCCACATTGGAGGCAGACATTTGTGAAACTGGCTGTGACAGCGACTCCGGCTGCTGTGCTGCTGATACGCTGGTACTGTAAAATATAATGTTATCATCACACGAGGCAACTTCAGGATTCTTCAGAAGTTTAAACAATAAAACTGAAATATCCTTTTGTCATGTAACAGAGGACAAGTAAATTCTACTAGACAATTGGGCAAGTAAAAGGAACCATTTACATTATGGCCAGTAAAAGTTAGATTACTGGACCAGCAACCGAAGTCCAGAGGCAATGAGCAACACCTGAGTTTTGGGACAGCACTGAAGACAAGTGGCCTTCTGTGCTTAAAAGACAGTAGTGGAGACAAAACACCCTATGGGTTTAGTGTCGTATGTCCTGAGTGAGGATGGCAGCTCCAACAGGTGCTTCCAATATACAAGATAAATCCAATTTCATTGGTATGGAAATCACACCAATCTTCCACAGAAACTGACAAAGTTAATAGGAATTTCTCAATGCATGACAAAACAACTCTGAGCAACTAGCAGATGATGAGACTGAAGAAGAGGGCAATTCATGGTCTACCACTTCCAATATACTGCCCCAGGGGTATACCACTCACTCCTCAATCTTGGTGTTCCAAGACTAATTATCTATTTAACCTTCTATTCCCACTAACTGAGGCAGAGAAGTTGCTCTGTAGGGATGTCAATTCATGCAACAGTGGCAAAAGAGGGAAAGCTCAATAGTTTCCCCACTTTCCACTGAAGCCATAATGGGCAATACCAGAGACTTGTTTTTAAAAAAACCCTCCAAGTTAAATAAGTAATGAAGAGATCTTACTTCTTTTGGTCCGGCTGCTCCTGTTTGCTTGCCCATCCTGTTCCGTCTTTTGGTACAATTGTCACGTTTGGATCGTTTCCTTTGTTTTCAGCCTTCAAGCTGGGAAGATTTGCAGGCGGTGGCATGCGCCGAGCAGCAGCCACTTTACCAAGACTTTGCAAGCCATGTCGAGGAACAACTGAAAAATAAAACAAACTTTAGGGTGATCTGGAGAACATAGGATTATGTAGAAAACTCGTACTCAATACAAGAAGGAAATTTAAAAAAGCAACCAGGAAATGTACAATGAATAGAGCAAATACACTACAACAAATTCTGTTGACTTATTTCTGGGGGAAAAATGCTTGTAATCAGTAATGATGATGATGTTGAAAGCACTAGGTTGTAGCAAAAACCCAGAAACAGTTCTACTGTGCCTTCTAAGGGAAAAAAAAAATCTGCTGTCCTTAACCACTCAGTTATTTTTGGGACATCAATGACAGCAACTTAGTTAGTTCTGAAGTAGGTTAGCAAAGCATTCATCTTAAGGGTAAATAGAAATGGCACACATCCCATCAATGATATATATTTTAAAAAATCAGAAAACATACATCATCTCCCTGCCTCAAAATGATTTGTTTCTTTGTTATTCTCTCCTATATGCAACTGGACACATTTTTGTGATAACACTACTTGGACTGAAAAAGGACTAATAATAGAATCATTCTAGATAATAATGGCTGTTATATGTACATTAGAAAATGACAAGTCACCAATAAAACCAGGACCCAGTATGGCCTCCCTCCAAGAGGACCACAACCTTGTCGTTAGGTTTGGAGGCTTGTGTGCCTCAATAAGCCCCAGAGAGCTATGTTGGCTGGAGTCAGGACTTTATGCTTTAGCTCTTAGAAGGGGCATGACTG
Source organism: Hemitrygon akajei (assembly GCF_048418815.1). NCBI lineage: Eukaryota > Metazoa > Chordata > Chondrichthyes > Myliobatiformes > Dasyatidae > Hemitrygon > Hemitrygon akajei. The sequence goes on along the minus strand of NC_133130.1, from coordinate 162,045,327 downwards.
ACTGTAAACCAAGAGGAAGCACCTCACTCAATGAAGGAAGCTGTGAATGCTGCCAGAGACAGATGACCTTTATTGCTGCTCTAAATGCCAGTGCAGTAATAGGGTAGTGGGTAGTGGCGTGACGACATGAGTCCCGGGCTCAGCTGGCTCCGGCTGACAGTACCCGGTATGGGCCCCTATCCAGGGTTACGGATCCCACTGCCTTGTGGGCATCTTCAGGAGAAGAGAAGGCTAAAGAGTAAACCCTACACAAATCCGGAGTGGAGGCCCTAAGGCGGTTGGATGACATATCACGTCACCTCCCGGCAACTCCTGCAACCAAGCTGATGCCAAATGTACTGCTTCGCATTCCTTTGGACCACATCCATGCAAGGCCAAGAGACAGCCCAGGACCTCCATATTCATCGCCCAGGTGTGCGCCCCAAACTACTTAGACAGAGCCGTTAATTAATTAATAGCAGTACCAGTACGGCTCATCACCACCAGGAAACAAAAATGGTGTTTCTTATCCTGATTCCGAGGGTTTTCCCAAAATACAGAAAATCATAAACCCCAGAAAACACCATATCTGGTAAAAAAAAAACACACAAATTCTTTCTTGTTACTTACCTCCTGAATGTTTCTGGGTTTCTAATGACTTTCCTTTATACTTATCAAACAGACTGAGGGAGGAGTACTTCGCTTTTCCATCCTTCCCCTTGGTAGTTGGCCCCAAACGCTCTGACATCGCGCTGGAATGTCATCGAGTACCCTGGTTGTTTTCAGCACCGCTGAGAACGTGCCGCTCACTGAGAGGGTGCAAGGGGAGGAAAATCAGAAACAGGAACAAATAATGTTCTTTGCTCAGTTTCAAAATGAGACTTTTTAAATTTCACACAAAAAAATTACTCTTTCAAAAAGGAAACAAAGCAATGATAACATAAGGGCTTATAAATAGTAAAGATAAATTGATTAGCACAAAGTCGCATTTGAGGGAGAAGTTATTACCTTTTATGGATATGTACTGGACATAACTAAGAGTTGTAATTTGAATATATCTCAACAAACTTATGACCAATGTACAAGCAGGGTTCTACACATCACTCAAGAGCAAAAGTGAGGATTAGCACAAAGGAGAATAGAATTAGTAAGCTAATGAATACTAGTTCCACAATTCAAAATGATCCACCTCCTTCCATATTCAAGTTGTCCAGATCGGGCAGCGAGAACAATATGAAAAATTTATATCACTCATTATCCTTATTCTCAATGAGGATGGATATGGATTTTCATATTAACTCTTTGAAACCCGACTACAGCTGCTCAAGGGATCAGCAGCTTGATTCTGCTGAATTCTGATCTTCATGCCCCAGCACAGAGTTCAAAACTGCTCATCCTTTCACCAACGAAAAATCAAGGATTGCAGTGATGCAAACTTTGCTAACAGTTCAGAAAGTCAAAGTGGCAGATAGTGAAGTATCCAGTCAGGACCTGTGCTGTACCAATATTCTCTTCAATGCTCATCTGAGAAATAGGTGATGATGGAGTGACTCATCTGTTCAACTTCAGATCCCTCCAAGGTAAGTTGAAAAAATAAATTTAACACAATTGGTAACAAGTGGGTTACCATGAGAAAATGATAATGAAACCTAAACTGGCTCATTAAATCCTTGACATTATCATTGTACCAGATCTGATGTAAAGGTGACATCAATCCTCCATTGACCAGTTCACGGTTCAGTTAATACTGTCAGGATAAAGAAGTTACAAAGCTAGAAATGTAAGTTATATGTTCATCAATATTGGATCAATAGTGATGAAATCAGACAATACCGCAGGAGCGAGATTGGACCATACCTTATAAAATTCCCCTTAAGCGTTTAGTTCCTATGCACAACGATCTGGAATTCTACATAAATTATGAACTGTTGTCTGGAGATAATAATTACAGAATCTGGAAACTGATCATCACTGGATTTTGCAGCCTTGCATGCAGTTGTTGTAACACAAAATCCATGTTATACATTTAAACATTTTCTGAGCTTTTTTTTTGTTTTTATTGTTTTATTTTATTGAGATGGCACATGGAATGGGCCCTTCCAGTCCTTCAAGCCATGCCGCCCAATAGTCCCCAGATTTAATCCTAACCTAATCACGGGGCAATTTACAATGACTAATTAACCTACCAACCGGTAGATCTTTGGACTGTGGGTGGAAACTGGAGCACCCTGAGGAAACTCACCACCACGGGGAGAACATGCTAACTCCTTATGGGCAGCAGCGGAAATTGAACTCAGGTCGCCTCTACTGTGAAGTGTTGTGTTAACCACCACGATACCGTGCCAACCCATTGAGCAAAGCGTCCTCATTGGGCCACTGGAAGTTCTACCAAGCTCTAAGATTGGATACATTAAGCTAGCAAGCATGGCATCTGCACCTGGTAAGTACAGGTGTGGGACAATACATGATGATTTTTTTTTGCATAGACCAGCTTAGCAAGATCAAGACAATTCATTTGAGCAGAATCGGGTTTATCATCACCGGCATGTGACGTGGAATTTGTTAACTTAGCAGCATTGGTGAGCATTGAAAATATGCAAAAGACAAACTACCCAAAATGCAAAATGACAATTATTTATAATTTCTGGTCATCCAGTCACGATTCTCCTTCAACTCCCAGGCAACTGTCCTGAGATCAGTAGCAAAATAAAGAGAGATCTGTTTATTTATGTTTGTGCAGCCATTTAACTGCTATCATGACTAAGGTATAGAAAAAAAAATTCTTAGAACAATGCACAATTAAGCCCCTGCAAACTTGCAGTAATATAAATAATGTGATTAGAGCTCAATTTTTAACAGCTTCAAAGGGTGGTAGGGAGGACAGGAGGCTAGAAAGATGCCTCATTCAACTATGAGTTGCTATTCTCACTCACCATAATTGCAAATACTTCCCTTAAATCTCCTCCACCTAATCTGAGGTACAATATTAGAATGCATCCTACATGAAAGGATGTGCTCATTCAACCTCTAATACCACTTCCTACATACAAGATGCTATTCATAATGCTGGCTCTATAATAAAGTTTTGACACCACTGACCTTCAGAGCTTTACAGAAACTGTTTAAATATCCCCCAAATCACTGCCACAATTAGACAGGCACCACTGATTAATCATAATTTCATCTAAAAGGCAATTTTTTCCCATTAAAGGACAGTGTTCAGGGTCAGCAGTTCATTCTAAGGGAAGCAACAGAAATTGTTCTTCAGCAAAACCCACTGCAGGAACTCAATGAATCAGGCAACACCTGCTGAAGGAAATGGACTGTAAACATTTCAAGTCAAGATGCTTCATTTGAAAGGAATGTCAACTGTCCTCTCCGTCCAGAGATGCTGCTCAACTTGCTGAATCCCTCCAGCAATTTGATATTTTCTTGCCCCAGATAACAGTATCTGCAGTCTCATGTCTTCAAAAAATTGCTTCTATGTTTGCCTTGACTAAAGTCTGCCTTAACTTTATGCTTTGCAAATTATTTTTGATGTTTAGTCCCCTGTTGTGGTTGGAATATTGTCTCAACATTTACAGTTAAAGACCACAGTGAAACATCATCCTATTTCTTTGCTGTTTCTGCTTTCCTGTACATACCTTCACTGTCAAAGCACAGAAAAGTGTATCTAACCAACGTCTGACATCCAGAGTTTGGATAGGCTCCAATTCCTTTGGAATATCAATTTAACAGATCTGGCATGAGAAAGAGGTCACAGTTTAACAGTTTGGACTTCAGCACTAGCAATGCAGTCTACATTTCTTTTTCTTCTTTGTCCCTCAGGCTCAGGGAAGAATTGCTTCCATTCCAGATCTATAGGAACTAAAACGGCTGAAGAGACCTATATTGAATTGCCAAGCTCTGTCACACCTATCAGACCTATAGGTGATAGGTAGTTTTAGCATCTTTTCCTTCTGTAAGTGGATTCCACTTGCCCTTGCCAGAGAAAGTTGAGTGTGTTCCTTTCAGTTGCTCCTCTGTTCTGCAGTCAGACCCTCATGAACATTAAACATGTATTCTGCATTTGACATACTACCAAGGAGACAGAAGAATTTTCCTTTGAATAATCCTCAATGTCTTCGAGGAAATCTCTTTCATGACAGAAATTGGGCTAGCATGTTTGCCTTGAGAGTGCTGTTGAGTATGTAAACATTGTGGCCAAACCACCAGACTAATCAAGCACAACCAAGTCTCGGTAGTGGGAATATTGACCCAAGAAAGGCAATTGATCTTGGGATTTTTCAGAGACAGCATTGGTATATTTATCCAGTGTTTTAGTGTAGGTTGCCCACCTTCACAATATTCAAGAGGACAGAGACAACTGCTGCTTAGTCAATCAATAGCTAGCTGCTGAGCTACATGGCCATGGTCTACAAATATCCCTTTTCCTCAACTAAACAGAAGTACTGGAAGAACTCAAGAGTTGACCAATTTGGTCAAGGGCCTTTCATTAGAATTAAATAAGTGTTCTAAGATGCAGAAAGCATGAGAGTAGAAAACAGAGAGAATGATGAGAGCACAACTTCAAATTATCAACTTCCTTTTTTAGGTCCAAATATCCAATGTTTGTCAATTTTTTGCTCCACCCCTTTCTTCACTTGGCTATAGGCTTTGCTGGGATACAAACTGGTGATGCTCTTATCAATGGCTGCTTTTGCTAACCACCAACTCCAGATATACAATTACATGTACAGTTGATTCTGGTTAATTGGGAAACATAGGGACCAGTACATTTTGGCCCAATTAAACAGCTGCCCCAATTAACCAAAAGTTTCAATGATTGTATCCTCCAAATCCTCATTCTCATTGTAACTGAAACACACTGGTTCTGTCAGCTGCATAAGTCTAGGGAAGAAACGTTGGCCTCGCTAAACATGTGAGATTGAGGTGTAAGCCCACCCCAAAACCCCATTTGTGTGGATGCTGTGTGATTTGTTACCGTTACAAATCAGTACCACGAAATAACAGACAGTACACCGCATACAATTACACAATTTAGCTTTATAATTCTTAATTTGTCTAAAGGGTTAGTAAAGAAAAAGCAAAAATAAAATGGCCCATTTTAATGAAACAGTCTAATGTGCACAAGTTGGAGCTCACGGTTTCCCCTTCGTCGATCCTCCTTCGATCTCCCTGGCCTTCGTTGGATCATGGCCCCGCTCCAGGTCAACTCCTATGACCTCTTCTCTCCGGCGTCTTCTCCCTTCATCTCCCGCTGAACCAAAGACCCAGCTCACACACCAGTGTCAGGCACACAACACAAAAAACACACTCCTTTCATTGGACGGCTCACATTCCTGTATTCTAACCATTAGGATGATTGTCAATGCCATCAGATTCTTCAGTTTCTAACTTGAAGCAGTGAAACTGTTTGATTTCCACTCCCAGCTGTTTGTCATCTCCATGCCTGAATGCTAAAACCCACAGTGAGCAAAACAGTTCTGAATTGTGTTACTATTTCTCACCAACTATCAGTGACAAAAATAATTGTGTTTTTTTTTAAAAACACAAGCACACACACACTGACACTATTTTAAAACTGCTCCAGGCACAGTGTAGTGTCTAATGGTCACGCAAGCGCACATGACTAACGCTTGTTAGAAACTGTTTGACAAGTCTCCTGGCTATTTTCTTGATTGGTTTTTGTTCTTTAAGAGTTGTCCCAAATAAGCAACAAGTGCACCAATTAACCAGAATCCACTGTATAATCAAGTTAATTATAATTTTAGCTAATGGAGTAAAGCTGAAGGCAGATTCTTTTCTTGCTAGCCCTGTAGATTAACTCAACTCCAGCTATAATCAAATTGAAGGCTAGATGCACTATTGCTAAAACAATGGAAAAGAAATGGATTTGGGTCTGTGGTGGACTCATTGGTTGAGATCTTGGCTTGTATGTAGAATCAGAATTAATGACCAGGGAAGATCAATATGGAAGGCTTCATTATAAACCCATGTGATTAGTGGTCTTAAAGAATTTTGTGATATTGCAAAAAAGGCCATACAGTGGTTGGTGTTGACCTCTATTTCTCTTGGGGTTGTCACATGGTAAAGATTATGCTCATTGCAACCCTGGCTGGGCAGAATCAATGCTGTGATACTGAGAGGAGCTCTTTGACCATTTGGAGAAGACATGTGAAGAGGATCCCCAAAATGATTTCCCCCCACACCAGATAGCAGGATTATTATCTGTAATTACCACAATCAAATTTGTCACTGTTGTTGAAGAAACTCATTGTTAGCAAGTCTGAGGTTGGTGTCGTGATCCCCTCTACCAAGGTGAACGAAGTGAGGTGCCAATATATGCCAGAAGTACTTCTCTGCCAAGTTTTAGTACTTTGGCAGGGGTTTCTTCTGTGATCTTGAGGCTTTAAAGGTTTTCAGCTGCTGGAAGGCATTTTTAACCTATTGCCAGTCTGGATAGTGCCAAATTCTAGGAAGAGCTCCTTCCAGCAGAGTCTGATGTACCTCTATTTTTGATAAGCTTTCCTTAGCTCCTGAATGTCAGTAGGGATCTTTGGGTGTTTGGGCATCACAGTAGAACCACCAATTGAATAAGGTACTTTACAGACCATGAGCTTTGTATTGTTTTATTCTAATTGTGTTCTTTCTTCTAAAAATTGTGCTGAATTTATATTTTTCTTCTGAATGCTGCTACTTACTGCTGCAGGCATATTTTTCATTCCATCTGTGCATATGACAATAAACTCAACTTCTGACTTTGTTTTTGTGACTGTGAAATTTAGCATGGTACAGAAAACAATCCCTCAAAAGCAGCAAAGATCCCCAATCATACCTCTGAAGATGCAGTTTGAGGGGAAAACAATGAGAAAGAGTGAACTGCAATTTCCCCAAAAACGTTACCTCAGGAAAATTGGAGAAATAGCCCAATTTGTGTTTCCTTTCCATACAGTACAGGTTCAAATAATGAGCCAGTAAAGACTTTGCATAAGATCAAAGAAATTTAATCAAGATACATATAAACCTTTGGCAGAGTAAGTATTGGACAGAATTAAAGCAGAGCACTTCAAGAATTATTTCCTAAAGTGTATCTTTCATACTGGAGCACCAAAGGTGTCTGTTTAGTCCACCGAGATTGCACTTGCTTTCTGTGAAGCTACCTGCTCAGTCCCAATCCCACACCCTTACTTTATAGTCATATCATTTTCCATCCATTATGTTCTTACCAAATAATTCAGATTCCATCACCCCTACAGACTGGGAGATTAAGGTCATTAACACTTACTACAGAGAAGGCTTTATTGTTTGTATTCTGTATTTCTCCTGCATTCTTTGCTCATCACTTTGTATTTTTGTCTTCTGGTCCTTGAATTACATTGTAAATGGAAAGGTTTACCCAATTAAATGACATTGTTTTGTACACTTCTATCAAATCTTCCCTCAACCTTAATCTGCTCTTAAGGGAGAGTGACCACAGCAGCAGACTTCTAGAATGTCTCCTCTCGTCAGAAAAAAAGTGGGTGGGGATCATTAGAAACTTTTAAATAAGATAGATGTTGATTTACTTAAGTAACAATATTCCAGACAAGCAGTCGTGACTGCTTGGTTATCCCTGATCTGTATGATGACAGATGCATTTGTTCTGTCCCTATAAAACATACTAAAAGCACAAAGTGGGGGAGGAAGAATTGCACATTGTGAAATATGCATGCACCAGACATCATGCTCATAACTGGGTACAGTACATCTGTTGCCAGGACTGTGTAGATTCGCTCCCAGCAAAGACTTGGCCTTTTGCTGAAACTGGCACCTCTCAGGACAAAATTCTCAAAAAAGGCTTACCACAATCTACTGCTGCCAGACAATGTACAGTTAACTGAATCACCAAGGTAAGAAATGTTGGATGGAATGGCAAAAGAGATGAGGAGGCACCTACCCAGTAGCTCTTAATAAAGGATCAGAACCCAATGGAGTTCAGTCATCACTTCTGGTTCAGATGGACCCAGCAGTGATGTATGTCAAGAATAGCTGTTTTTGTAGGTTCATAGGGATGGCTTTGGAACAGCGCAGGGAGTTAGGAGTCAAATCAGAGTTTATGGACAGGGATGAGGGGGAATTAGATGTCAGGCTGAAGTCTAGGTTAGAGCGCTTTGTGGTCAAACATTAGCAATTCTGCAGACAGATGTCAGCTCAGCAAGTGTTGTAGCAAAGACCAAAGATCCTCATGGTCAGTGACCGAGGTCGGTGGGTCCGTGCAGTGCAGGCAGGAGGCATGAGAGCCGGTGACTTCCTCTCAGGTCAGAACTTCCCACCTTTGGAGGTCCATATGAATCCAGAGTTTGAGTCTTGGAAATCAGGAGAACCATCATCCGTGAGTCCTGAGGTCAATACCAAAGACTGAAGACCGATGTTTGCAAGTCGGAAAGTCGAGATCTAATGGTCAAAGTCCTGGGACGGCATGTCCAGAAATCAGAAGCCCAATGCCTGCCAGACTAACGGAGGCTGAAAGCCAGAGGCTGCTTGTTCTGAGGCATGTGTGTGAGAGTCGGTGGGTGGATCGGAGGAAGGAAAGGGGCTTGATTTGCTGTTGTTTTGCTGTTCTGTTGAACACTGTGACCAAGCTATGTTGGCGCCGGAACATGTGGCTGCTCCCAGATACCTTTAGATTGCACACACAAAATACTGGAGGAATTCAGCAGGCCAGGCAGCATCTACAGATAAGAGTACAGTTGACATTTCAGACCGAGACCCTTCAGCAGGACTGATTTCCAGCATCTGCAGATTTTATCTTGTTTGTGATTGAATACCTTTAGGTTGTGCTGGTCGTTAACATAAACAACAAATTTCACTCTATGTTTCGATGCATATGTGATAAATAAATACATTGATTTATTTAGCCTCTCTTGGGAGTGTTCCATAAAATTACTTCCTGCAGCTACCAACAAGACTCCTCAATGCTGCACAAGACAAGTTCAACAGGCACTTACAGCTCAAAATAAAAGACGTGAATTTTTACAATGCGTTTCACAATCCTAGAATGCTTCAGATACTTTGCAGTCAATGAAACAATGTACTCGCTATACAACATAGTAAGTACAGCTGCCAATTTATACACATCAAGCTCCTTTAGAAAGCAATGAGATAATGACCAGATAACCTGACCGTGTTTAGTTACATCAGTTGAGGAATACTGTTGACAACTTCCTCTACTATAAAATGGTGCCTGGGGATCTCATCTACTTAGCAGAAAAACTCCTGGTTTAAGGACTGATGGGATCCCAGAAATACAGCAACTGAAAAATCAAAGAAGATTCTAGAAATCTAAAATAAAAGCTGGAAATGCTGATGAAACTCAGCAGGTCAGGCTGCAACTGTAGGAAAAGAAATAGACTTAAATGTTTCAGGTTAAAGACCCTTCAGAAGGCATTGAGCTTGAGCTCGACTCTGGATCAGAGCTTTAACTTCCGTCCTTCTCACTTACACACCACCAGTAGTGCAAAGAATAGAGGAGTGTTATCAGCATGTTTCATCTCCTAGCCAAGGGAATGAAACTTGAAACCCCACTCAACTCCTCAATCAGTGCAGGTACTGAGAGACTGCTCCACTGTCAAAGGTAATTCAAATTAAACATTGACAAGGTACTTCAGTTACTCCCGGAACAGTTTATTTTTTAAAAATCAAAATATACTTTATTCAAAAATAAAATTATATACAATAAACCATTCAATGACTCTCAGTCCTTTACAAATGTTTCCATTAGTCTTTACATTTCCACACTTTAGCAACCCAGGTGGCACTCTGTTACTTCATATTTACATACACTTGTATACTGGTATACACCCCCACCCCCCAACTGCCATGGGAGAACAACCCTAGACTGTGGTCCTTCCCCACTGCGCCCTTGCGGTGGCTACACCAAGTTTGAGTGCGTCCCTCAGCACGTACTCCTGCAGCCGAGAATGTGCCAGTCAGCAGCATTCCCCCATGGACATCTCCATGTGCTGGAAGACCATCAAGTTTCGGGCCAACCAAAGAGCGTCTTTCACGGAGTTGATGATCTGCCAGCAGCACCGGATGTTGGACTCCGTGTGCATCCCCAGAAACAGCCCGTAGATCAGAGAGTCCGCTGTTACGCAGATGCTGGGGATGAACCTCGACATTGTCCCTTCCATCCTCCTCCACACCTTCTCCGCGAACCCACAGTGTGCGAAGAGGTGGGTCACCAACTCCTCCTCACTGCAGTCCTCCTGTGGGCAGAGGGGTGTGAAGACGACATTCCGGGCGTACAGGAGGGATCGGACTGGAGTTTATAATCAAGAGCAGAGTGACACTATCCCAAATACCCAAGTTCATGTCTGAACTCAAATACTGTCTTGGTGGAGTCTGCGTCGTCACCCAAAAGTTAAAAGTCCTATGCTACCAGAAATCATTGAACAGGTTGTCTTAAACTATCTACTTTTACTATCACCAAAACAGATGAACTGATCATGAACATCAACATTATTCCTGCCTTTGGATGAAAATAATGCAAATTGCAGTGAAAGCCAGATTTGTTAGTGTAGTGACAAAGGAAAAGACCAAGAATATATAACTCCAGAACAGCAATACAATAAAAACCTAAGAAACTGGAATCAGAGGTTATTTGGCTCCCGGTGTATGTGATTCTTGGCCTCAGCTTTGCTTTCCTCTCTGTTCTGTTGACAAAAATTCTTGGCTTGCAACTTTCTCAATGATTCACCTTACACAGCTCTCTGGAATGGAGAATTCCAAATATTCACGAGAATTTAGCCTAGGTTGATATGAGGTGGTGGCAACTGTTATACTCCTGATCAGACTGGTGGGAGTCTAGCGAAAATCCTCCTCACAAGTCTTAAATGAACAGCCCCTTATTCTGAAACCAAGCCTCCTATTTTAGATTCTCGTGTGGGGAAGACACCCTCTTAGCATCTAGCCTATCAATTTCCTTCAGAATGTTTTATACTACAGAAGTAATGTTGCTCATTCTCCTATATTCCAATGAGTATAGGACAAAAGTACTCAATCACTCCTCATAAGATAATCCTGTATTCCAAATCCACCTACTCAATGCCAGAACACACCTCCTTAAATAGGGAGAGCAAAAACATGACATGCTCCAAACATGTCCTCACCAAACCCTAATAAAGCTTTAACAAAATCTTACATTTATGCTCCATCTTCTTTACAATGACCAACTTCCCAATTACTTACTCGATTTGCACACTACCCTTCTATTCCATGCACAAGGACAGCCTTTGCATCACACAATTTCCGCATTTCTATTCTTATCATGTCTCATTATTCTCATTATACCCAACTAAACCTTTGCACATTTGTATTTTTTTTTGCTCTGCACCCTCTTCATGAATTCCTCATAACTTGTTTTTCAAGCATCTTTAGTATCAGCAAATTTCACTACAATCACTCAGACCCGTATCTAGATTGTAGATTGCTGAGGCTCAGCCCTTATTGCACGGAACTCCACAAGCTGCAGCCTACCAACCTAAAAAAATCCAATTGCAAGGACTCTGTTAATTAGCCAATCTTATAAGTCATGTCAATAATACAAATCTGAACATGTTCGTACCTTATGCATTTCAGTGCTACTCTATTTAATGACTTTGGAAAACCCAAAAAGAATACATCCAAGTGTTCACTCCAATTTACTTTTTATAAAATGATGCTCAATTCACTTAGTTGTGTAATGATTTTCTAAATGGCCTGCAAGTGTATCCTAGCAATTTCCCAACAGGCATCAGACTAACTACTGGTTTCTGGTTTGTGGCTCTCCCCCGTCCTAATTCCAATGTTAACTACCAAAAAATAGAATTGCTTTGCTGAAAGACAGAGCTAAACACATTAAATCTTTTATCACAAATCTTGCACCCACCTTAAAAGCAAAACCAATCCCACTCTCATGGACTGAAGGAAAACTGGATGCCATCCAGATCCCCCCCCCCCCCCACCCCACAACCCTATCAAGAAAAAAGTGGCCACACCCAGGACAAGGGTAAATCAGGCAAGCTCACATGTTCAAAGGGGAAACCAGGCACACCTCCCCTGAGTCAGGGGTAAAAAAAACTCCCCAAGTCAAGTTTAAATGAGATGCTTTTAGACAATTTCTTCCTCAGAAACAGGTCAGTTTCTACCTCACAAAACAGGCAAAACAGACCTTCCATCAACCAATATACAGTCAAGGGGAAATATAACTCCTAAGAATCTGCTAAACCAGATGCCCTACTCCCACCAAACTGGTGAATGATAAATCTGAAGACCATCTTCCCAGGTTCAATGGTAAACTAGATGAACACACTTTATGTTATGAATAAACAATGTTCTCCTAATCAAGAGTGAACTAATGGAATCAGTCTCAAATTTGGAAAAGTCAGGGGAGTGGAAAGCTTGGTATCCACATCTGCCCAAGGCTGGGGACACATGAAGTTCACCAGGCTCCCAGGTTAAGGAAATACTTGGAGCCCCACAACCTCCTAGAGCTAATAAATGCTCAGGCAAGGGTGAATATGACATCCTTTGACCTGCAAGATGAAGGTAGACCAGATAACTTTCCAAACCTGGGCATTTGCTACATCCTTGACATCCTAGACTAAAAGTAAACTAAATATCCTCACAGATAAGGGGATTTGATAACAATTCTTCTGTAGTTGGTGATGATTTGATTTAGGAGTGAAGTTTAAAATCTTGTTGAGTGTTGCCACAACAACCTCTCAACGTCAGCAAAACCAAAGAGCTGATTGACTCCAGGAGAAAGAAGTAGGTTCATGAGCCAGTCGTCATTGGGAGATTGGAGGTGGAGAATTTGCCTACTGTTACAACTATGCTATTTCATTGGCTCTTCACTCAATCATGGAACATCTGAACAACAAAGCGGCATACATCCGTCTTCACTGACAAACAGCTTGGCATTCAATGCTATCATCTCCACGAAGCTAATCAAGAATCTTCGATTCCTAGACCTCAATACCTCCTTCTGCAACTGGATCCTTGATCACCTCACCTTCAGATCCAGTCACTTCAGATTGGCAACAACTTTGCCTCCACAATCTGCATCAGCACAGGTACACAAGGCTGTGTCCTTAGCTCCCTGCTCTACTCTATTTATACTTATGACCGTGAGGCTAAGCACAGTTCCAATGCCATATTTAAGTTTGCTGACAATACCACTGTTTTAGGCAGAATCAAAGGAGGTGACAAATCGGCATTTCAGAGGGAGATTTAAAATGGTGTCACAACAACAGCCTCTCCTCAATGTCAGCAAGACCAAGGGGCTGATTACTGACTTCAGGAGGAGAAAACCGGAGGCCCATGAGCCTGTCCTCATCGGGGGATCGGAGGTGGAAATGGTCAGCAACTTTAAATTCGCCAGCGTTATCATTTTGGAGGATCTGTCCTGGGTGCAGCACACCAGTGCCATTACAAAGAAAGCACAACAGCATTTCTTTCTTTGTTGTTTGCAAAGATTTGGCAAGAAGTCTAAAACCATGACAAACTTGTATAGATGTGCAGTGGAGAGTATATTGACTGGTTGAGTCACAGACTAGTATGAAAACACCAATGCTCTTGTATGGAAAAGCCTACAAAAAGTAGAGGGTTTGGCCCAGTTCAACATAAGTAAAACTATCCCTACCATTCAGCACATCTACAGCAAATGCTGTTGCAAGAAAGCAACATCCATCATCATGGCCCTCCACCATCCAGGCCATGCACTCTTCTTGCTGCTGCCATTAGAAGGTACAGGGGCCTCAGGACTCACATCACCAGATACAGGAACAGTTGTTACCCTTCAACCATTAGGCTCTTGAACCAGAGGGGATAACTTCACTCAATTCCACTTGTCCCATCTCTGAACTGTTTCTACAAACAATGGACTCACTTTCAAGGACTATTTATCTTATGTTCTCAACATTTATTGCCTACCGATTTATAATTTCTCTTTCTTTTTGTATTTACAGTTCTTTTTTTAAAAGCACATTGGCTGTTGTCTGTCCTGTTGGTTGTGGTCTTTCATTGATTCTATTGTGTTTCTTGTATTTACTGTGAATGCCCACAAGAAAACTTTGGCAAACTTCTGGAAATGCACATTGGAAAGTATCCGAACTGGTGCACGACAGTGTGGTATGGAAACACCACAGGAATGTGGTCATGCCCAGGAATGGAAAAGGCTTGGAAAGATTATGCAAAGCCCTCCTCAACAAGTGCATCTACATGGAACAGTGCCACAAGAAAGCAACATCATCAAAAACCTCCACCAAGCAGGAAATGCTCTCTTCTCATTACCACCACTGGGCAGGAGGCAAAGAAGCCTCAGGTCCCAAACCACCAAGTTCCAGAGCATCAATAACCTACAACCATCACGTCCTGAACTGGGACAGATAATGCTATTTTGAACTGATTCTATGATCAAAACTGTAACACACTGCATACGCACCTTGGTGATGATTTTATTTTACATGTTGAACTTAAACCTGATGACCCCCAATCCCTGATCAAAGGCAACACACATCAAATTAGATGAGTAAATCAGATATCTTCCGTTACCAGTCACACACACACACCAAGGGTACACCACACTGCCCCATTCCGAACTAATGGTACACTACATGATGAGTTTGGACACACCAGAGTGCCCCAGCATTGGGTTAAAGTCACTAGGTTACCCTGTTGTGTACAAGTACACCATTCAGTATAAATCATTTTGAAAGGACACTCATTATACTACTCCAGCAAAGGATACTCAAGATGTTTCCCATCTTAGATCCAGGGAACACCAGACAATTCCATTCTGGGAGTGAGCAGACATCTGCCTCCAGAATTAATAACGTTAACCCTGACGAGTTCAAAACCCCTAGATTCATTGTGGTGTATAAGGCGAGCACACCTTCACCTCGCATGAACATCCTGAGTGAACACCATCCAGTGCCCAAGATCCTCAGCTGGTAAAGGAGACACAAATCCCTACCAAAATGTACAGTAAGTGGCTTCTCCTAGATCGAAGGTAAACTAAACACATCCCCAAGCCTTGCTTGACACAGCACGGTTAATCAACCACATCGGTCACCGAGAGGGTAGCAAACACCGCCGCATTCCAATGCAGGTTAAACCAGACAGCCGCACTCGGATTAACCAGACGGCGCCCGATCCCTCAGTCTCTCAATGTAAACAAAATATTCGCCTCTTCCCTCTCCTTCCCCCCCCCCCCCCCCCCCCCCGCCATCACCGTCACCTCCCTCCATCCAGAGCAAGCCAAACACACTCAGGTCACCGTTACCTACCACCTCTCCTTTCCTCCTCCCACCATCCCAGACCCCCGGCCACGGAATTGCCCTGTTCGTGCATCCCCCCCCCCCACTCCTCCCCGGTCGGTCAAACCCAGCGGGGTTGCGGGGAGAGGACGAGAGGACACCGAATCCCTCGGCCTCAAGAAAGGTGAACCCAAGTTCCAAGCGGATGGGGAGGCCGGGACCCTCCATCTCCCCACCCCCAAACAGAGACCGTACAACCGGCTCCGGAATTCGCAACCAGCACCCGATGCCCTGGGCCCGGGATTTGCTGTAGGCTCAGGCCGGCCGGCAGGCAGCGGCCCGGCCTTGTCCGCCCGGGGGTCCACGGACGGGACGTAGGGGTCGGCCCGGACTCGACAACCTCCCTCCGTTCGACGCAGCCCAGGAAATCAAGCGGAAGAGTCTGTGGGCCGGGCCGGCCCGGCCTCCACTCCCGGAGCTGAGGGTCCCCACACCTCCCCCCGCACTCTCTGCACCGTTTTGTGGGGAATGTGAGGAAAAGATGGCGGCGGGATGCCGCCGGGAACAAAGCGGGAGAAAACCTCCGGATCGCAGCCTAGCGAAAGCGCTTTACCTCAGAAACACCAACCTCGGCTCGTTCCCAGGGCTTCCGCAGCCTCAACTACAACGGGAAACGGGGATCGGCGCCGAAAGACAGCCCGATGGAGGCGGATGGAGAAGGACCCAGGGCCTAAGCAAAAGGATTGAAGAGAAATCGACTCCGGCCTCGGAAACCGGGCTCAGAGACTGAGCCTCCGTGCCGGGCGACATCTGGCGGCGGCTCTGGGAACTGCAGCCGCAGAAACTACGCCGTGACGACACCTGGCGACAGTCCCGGGAATTGCAGCCGGGGAACGGGCGCCGTGGCGTCTCTTGCGTAAAAGCGATGATTTGCAGTAAAGGAATCAGACAGACAGACAAACTTTATTGACCCCGAGGGAAATTGGGTTTCGTTACAGCCGCACCACTAAGAATAGTGAAGAAATATAGCAATATAGAACCATAAATAATTAAATAATAATAAGTTAATCATGCCAAGTGGGAAAATAAGTCCAGGACAAGCCTATTAGCTCAGAGTGTCTGACACTCCGAGGGAGGAGTTGTAAAGTTTGATGGCCACAGGCAGGAATGACTTCCTATGACGCTCAGTGTTACATCTCGGTGGAATGAGTCTCTGGCTAAATGTACTCCTGTGCCTAACCAGTACATTATGGAGTGGATGGGAGTCTTTGTCCAAGATGGCATGCAATTTGGACAGCATTCTCTTTTCAGACACCACCGTCAGAGAGTCCAGTTCCACCCCCACATCACTGGCCTTACGAATGAGTTTGTTGATTCTGTTGGTGTCTGCTACCCTCAGCCTGCTGCCCCAGCACACAACAGCAAACATGATAGCTCTGGCCACCACAGACTTGTAGAACATCCTCAGCATTGTCCGGCAGATGTTCAAAGACTTCAGTCTCCTCAGGAAATAGAGACGGCTCTGACCCTTCTTGTAGACAGCCTCAGTGTTCTTTGAGCAGTCCAGTGTATTGTCCATTCGTATCCCCAGGTATTTGTAATCCTCCATCATGTCCACACTGACCCCTTGGATGGAAACAGGGTTCACCGGTGCCTTAGCCCTCCTCAGGTCCACCACCAGCTCCTTAGTCTTTTTCACATTAAGCTGCAGATGATTCTGCTCGCACCATGTGACAAAGTTTCCCACCGTAGCCCTGTACTCCGCCTTATCTCCCTTGCTGATGCATCCAACTATGGCAGAGTCATCAGAAAACTTCTGAAGATGGCAAGACTCTGTGTTGTAGTTGAAATCCGAGGTGTAGATGGTGAAGAGAAAGGGGGACAGGACAGTCCCCTGTGGAGCCCTGTGGAATCAACGCCAAGATGTTAATTAGCTGCTGAAAACAATTGCAACCTTTAAAAAATACAACCGTAAATACTGAAAATCTGAAATAAAAACAGAAAAAAGCTTAAAAACACGCAGCTAATAGACAAAATCTGTAAAAAAAAGTTAGTTATACCCCTTGGTTCAGTCTCTTCCCACCTATATTCACAGCTTCACTTTCTCTCCATCTCTTCAACAACTTTCAATTCCCTGGCCCTGACCACCTTATTTTCACCGTGGATTCCAGTCTCTGTAGATTTACAGTGCTCCGCTTCTTCCTCGGCAACAGACCCAACTATTTCCCCTCCTCCAACTGGTTCTCACCCTCAACAATTTATCTTCCAGCTCCTTGCTCTTCCTCCAAAGCAAAGCTCTATCAATGGGCACCCCACCAAGGCCCCAGCTATGCCAGCCTTTTTGTTGGCTATGTGGAGCAGTCCATGTTCCAAGCCTTCAATGGTAGCACTCTCCAACTCTGTCCGTATTGAATTGACTTTATTTCTTACATCCTTCACGTACACGAGGAGTAAAAATCTTTACGTTATGTCTCCGTCTAAACGTGTAATCATAGCAATTTATAATAAATAGAACAGTCGATTCAACATAGAACTACACTCAAATCAGTGTGAGTTAATCAGTCTGATGGCCTGGTGGAAGAAGCTGTCCCAGAGCCTGTTGGTCCTGGCTTTTATGCTGTGGTACTGTTTCCCAGATGGTAGCAGCTGGAACAGTTTGTGGTTGGGGTGACTCGGGTCCCCAATGATCATTCAGGCCCTTTTTACACACCTGTCTTTGTAAATGTCCTGAATAGTGGGAAGTTCACATCTTCAGATGCACTGGGTTGTCCGCACCACTCTCTGCAGAGTCCTGTGATTGAGGGGGGTACAGTTCCTATACCAGGCAGTGATGCAGCCAGTCAGGATGCTCTCAATTATGCCCCTGTAGGAAGTTCTTAGAATTTGGGGGCCCGTACCAAACTTCTTCAACTGTCTGAGGTGAAAAGGGTGCTGTTGTGCCTCTTACACCACATAACCAGCATGTACAGACCATGTGAAATCCTTGGTGAAGTGGATGCCGAGGAACTTAAAGCTGTTTACCCTCTCAACCCCAGATCCATTGATGTCAATAGGGAGTTAGCCAGGCATTAGTAATCATCTTTCAAGAATCATTAGATTCTGGAATGGTTCAGAAGACTGGAAAGTTGCAAATGTCACTTGGCTCTTCAAGAAGGGAGAGAGACAGAAGAAAGGAAACTATAGGCCAGTTAGTCTGACCTCAGTGGTTGGGAAGATGCTCGAGTTGATTATTAAAGATGAGGTCTCAGGGTATTCAGAGGTGCATGATAAAATAGGTCATAGTCAGCATGGTTTCTTCAAGGGAAAATCTTGCCTGACAAATCTGTTGGAATTCTTTGAAAAAATAACAAGTAGGATAGAGAAAGGAGAATAGGTTGATGTTATATACTTGGATTTTCAGAAGGCCTCTGACAAGGTGCCACACAAGCTGTTTAACAAGCTATGTGCCTATGGTATTACAGGAAAGATTCTAGCATGGATAAAGCAGTGGCTGATTGACAGGAGACAAAGAGTGGAAATAAAGGGAGCCTTTTCTGGTTGGCAGCCAATGACTAGTGGTGTTCCACAGGAGTCTGTGCTGGGACTGATTCTGTTTGTGTTGTATGTTAATGATTTAGATGATGGAATTGATGGCTTTGTTGCAAAGTTTGCAGACAATATGAAGAAAGGTGAAGGGGCAGGTAGTTTTGAGGAAGTAGAGAGGCTACAGAAGGACTTAGACAGGTTAGGAGAATGGGCAAAGAAACAGCAGATGGAATACAGTGCCGGGAAGTGTATGGTCATGTACTTTGGTAGAAGAAATGAAACGGTTGCCTGTTTCCTAAATGGAGAGAAAATACAAAAAAAGCTGAGATGCAAAGGGACTTGGGAGCCCTTGTGCAGAATCCCTGAAGGTTAATTTACAGGTTGAGTCTGTGGTGAGGAAGGCAAATGCAATGTTAGCATTCATTTCAAGAGGACAGGAATATAAAAACAAGGATGTTGTGTTGAAACTTTATAAAGCACTGGTGAGGCCTCACTTGGAGTATTGTGAGCAGTTTTGGCCCCCTATCTTAGAAAAGATGTGCTGAAACTGGAGAGGATTCAAAGGAGGTTCATGAAAATGATTCCAGGATTGGATGACTTATCACACGAAGAGCATTTGAAGTCTCTGGGTCTGTATTCACTGGAATTCAGAAGAATGAGGGGTGACCTCATTGAAATGTATTAAATGGTGAATGGCCGTGATAGAGTGGATGTTTCCAATGTGGGAGAGTCTCAGACCAGAGGACATAATCTCTGAATAGAGGGGAGTCCTTTTAGAACAGAGATGAGGAGGAATTTCTTTAGCCAGCGAGTGGTGAATCTGTGGAATTCCTTGCCACAGGCAGTTGTGGAGATCATGTCTTTATGTATGTTTAAGGTAGAGATTGATAGATTCTTGATTGGTCGGGGACAGAAAGGGATTTGGGGAGAAGGCAGGAGGTTGGGGGCCAAGAGAAAATTTGGATCAGCTGGTGATGAAATGGTGGAGCAGACTCAATGGGCCAAATGGTCTAATTGTACTCCTATAACTAATGGTCTTACCTACCACCCCATGAACCTCCACTTCCAGCACATCATTCTCCACAACTTCTGCAGTCTTCAACAGGATCCCACCATCAAACACATCTTTAACCCCTCCCCGTACTCTTGGCTTTCTGCAGGAATTGCTCTCTCCGTGACTATCTTGTCCATTCACCCGTCCCCACGCATCTCTCTCCCGGCACCTATCCCTGCAAGCAGAAGAAGTGTTCTACCTGCCCGTTCAACTCCTCCCTCAGCTCCATTTAGGGCCCTGAACAGTCCGTCCGGGTGAGGTACTTGTGAGTCTGTCGGGTGCTCCCGGTGCAACCTCCTCTGATCGGGGAATGGTTTGATCGAGCTCCTTTGCTCTGTCTGTAACGAGCAGGATTTCCCGGTACCCGACCATTTTACATCCGATCCCCATTCCCAGTCTCTCACGTCGGTTCATGGCTCCTCTACTGATGAGGCCAAACTCAGGTTGGAGGAGAAACCCTTCCTATTGCCTCCAAACTGATGGGATGAACATTGATGTCTCTAACATCCAGTCATTTTTCCCCTTCCCCATTCCCTTGTCTCTCATTCCCCACTTTGGCCTTCCTTTTATTCCCACCCTTCTCCTCTCCTGCCCATTGCCTCCCTCTGGTGCTCTCCTTACCTCACTTCCTCCCATGGACCGCTCTCCTCTCCTATCAGATGCCTCCTTCTTCTTCACGGCCCTTAACCTTTTCCTCCTATAAAGTCCTCTTTCCTTTCTGATTCTGGCTTCTTCACCCTTCCTTCCTAGCCCCAATGAGACGCCATAGCCCAACACATCAGATACTCGTTCCTCTCCATAGATGCTGCCTGGCCTGCTGAGTTCCTCCGACATTTTGTACGCATGTTACTCTGGATTTCCAGCATCGGCAGAATCTCTTGTGTTTAAAATGTGACAGGTCTGAGACCTTTAGTCAGAACTGGGAAAGAGAGAAAACAAAGTTAGTCTTCAGTAGCAGAGAAGGTGGGTGGGGTGGATGAAAACACGGGAACATCTATGTCCGATTATGTATCAAAGTGAAAGTGTCTGCAAGTGTGTAAAAAGTGGGAAAAATAGCCCCTGAGATGGAATCAGAGCATGAAGCTTCATAATGATTCACATTTCAGCCAGATTGACTTCTGAATACTGGAGCCCAAGAACTGATTGTTGTTAACAACTTGTCACATGTGAAGATCCAATTTTTCCTGTTGATTGTTTTCTGACTGTTAACCAACATTCATCCCGTGTTGGTATGTTAATCACATGTCTCACTTTGTTCAGTAATGGGACTTCATTAATAAGCTAAAGAAAATCCAAATGCTTCAAATCCCCCGGCTCCCATCTACTCTACCTGATAAATTCAAAGAACTCTGGTAGGATAGCTGAACCTCATTTCCCATTCATCAATCAACATTGAATTTGATCAATGATAGTTTTACTATCAAAGTGTCAGTTTCAGACTTGTTATCTTGTCTGTAATACCACTTTATTGACATTAATTTCTTTATATTGCTTATTTGTGTGGATGCTTTATTCTTCAGTATTTCTGAAAGTTTTTTTAAATGTCATTTCCCATGAAGACAGACACACTACATCAGTATACTCCCTCTTACTACTGATGGTGAGGACGTGGATGTGGTGAGGACCTACAGTACCTGGGGGTGCACCTGGATGACAGATGAGTGGAACACCAACACAGAGGCTGTGTACAAGAAGGGCCAGAGTGGCCTCTACTTCCTGAGGAGACTGAGGTCCTTCGGAGTATGCAGGCCTCTCGGTCACATGTTCTACCAGTCTGTTGTCACCAGTACAATCTTCTATCTGGTGGTGTACTGGGGCAATGGCATCAACACGGGTGATGCTAACAGGCTCAATAAACTGATTAGAAAGGCTGGCTCTGTTATCGGAGTCAAACCAGACACACTGGAGGCTGTGGTAGAACAAAGGACCCAACGGAAAATCCTGGCAATTCTGGACAATGTTTCTCACCCTCTGCATGCCACCTTGGCTGAACAGAGGAGCACTTTCAGCAATAGACAACTGCGCTACTCCAAAGAGCGCTATATGAAGTCATTCTTACCCTCAGCCATTAGGCTCTATAACGAGTCAACCGAGAGCCGGGGAAGTGATGACCTCTCCTGTTAGACTGTTTGAAGTAATATTTTGTTTTCTTTCTTACTTCTTTTCTAATATTTGTATATTTGTATTATCTGTGCACTTGTAATGCTACTGTGACACTGTAATTTCCTTTGGGATCAATAAAGTATCTATCTGTCTGTGTAATGCCTCTGCTTTCTCCTTATTCTCCCGTTATAAATTCATTCCATTTCCATCCGTAGGGATGGAGAATTACATCCTACTTGGCTTATCTCCGGCACCTCTCTCCCTCTCTCGGAAGACAGATGATCAAGTTCAAGTTTATTGTCCTTTTAACCATAGACGTGTCTACCACCAAATGAAACAACATTCCTTCCAACCAAGGTGCACAGCACATCACACACAACACATAAACTCATATAACCACAAATAAATTAACAAATAATGAGGTGCATCTACAACTCCAATTGAGAAGTAATTTCAGGACATATGCCAGTGATATTAAACCTGATTCTGGTTCTGAAAGTAAATAGTATATAACGCTACTGGCCCTTCATAAGTGGTGAGACCCGGCAGGTTGCGGGGAGTCCAGTAGTCTGGTCTGGTCTGGGGGAGGGGAAGCTGTTTCCCATTCTGACTGTCCTTGTCCTAACATTACGGTTCCTCCTGCCTGACGGTGATTATTGGACGATGGGAGGGATGTCAATGCTGAGAGCTCTGGGTGAGCAGTGCTCCTGATAAATACCTCGGATGGGGGAAGAGCAACCCCAAGGATCCCCATAGCAGACCTCACTATCCTTTGTAGGGTCTTGGTCAGGACCCTCTCAATGGTGCTCCTGCAAAAGTTGGTTAGCACGGTTGGGCAGGGAGCCTCGCTCGCCTCAGGAAGTGGAGATACTGCTGTGCTTTCTCAACTAAAGAGGTGGTGTTGAGGGTCGTCGGTTACGTGCCCTCCCAGGAACTTGGCGCCCCTAACGCTCACCATGGAGGAAGCGTTTATGAGCAGTGAGTGGCAAACCCGCACCTCCCCAAAGTCCACAATCTTCTCTTTAGTCCTGTCCACGTTCAGACTCAAGTTCTGCTCGGACCGTTCTGCTGGCCCCTCCTTCTCGGCTCTGTTAGTCGTCTCGTTGTCATTGTTAATGAGACCATCTTGATTCGGTCTGAACCGGATCTAGTGGTACAGTCATGCATCAACAGTGGGCCGAGCAAATAGCCCCGAACCCATTACAAAGAGGATTTTCGCTTTTACTAATGTTTTTCCCATATAAATCAATGGTTCTTGGCTTTATGCCATTTTGGCTTAAGAAAGGTTTCATACAAACACTCTACCTTTGTAAAGGGGGGGGGGGGGGACTCCTGTACATTGAATAGATTAAAAAAACATGTAAAGACAAAAATACTGTATATTAAAAGAAAGTGAGGTAGTGCCCAGGGGTTCAAAGTCCATTTAGGAATCAGATGGCAGAGGGGAAGAAGCTGTTCCTGAATCGCTGAGTGTGTGCCTTCAGGCTTCTGTATCTCCTTCCTGATGGTAACAGTGAGAAAAGGGCATGCCCTGGTGTTGGAGGTCCCTTAGTAATGGACGCTGCCTTTCTGAGACACCACTCCCTGAAGATGTCCTGGGTACTTTGTAGGCTAGTGCCCAAAATGGAGCTAACTAGATTTACAACCTTCTACAGCTCCTTTCGGTCCTGTGCAGTAGCTCCTCCATATCAGACAGCAATGCAGCTTGTCAGAATGCTCTCCACGGTACATCTATAGAAGTTTTTGAGTGTATTTGTTGACATACCAAATCTCTTCAATCTCCTAATGAATATAGCCCCCATCTTGCCTTCTTTATGACTACATCGATATGTTGGGACCAGGTTAGATCCTCAGAGATATTGACACCCAGGAACTTGAAACTGCTCACTCTCTCCACTTCTGATCCCTCTGCGAGGATTGGTATGTGTTCACACCCTTCTCCACTTTCCACAGGGATCTCTGTCTCCACAAGGCCTGTTTGTTTAGGCCTCCCTAACAATCACACTCCAGGCACCCAGGCAAAATCTCCCTCCTCCCTCAGCACCAGTCAGAGCTCTAAACAGCCCTTTCAGGGGAGGCAGGAGACTTGCACCGTGAATCCACTGGTGTCATCTACATCTCCCGGTGCAGCCTCCTTCACAGCATGAGACCTGGCACAGAGCGGGGGAGCACTTTGTCCAGCACCTTTTGTCACGATGTGCGCTGGCAATGTCGGAACCCTAGTGCGGAGGAAAGACAGACTCCAAGGTAGAGACAGCGACTGAAGTTTGAGTTCCAAGAAAACATCTGTGGCTCGGCCGAGCGACACCACAAGACATAACATTCTCAAAACTAGGACACCACAATTAGCACTAACTGGGTGCTTGCTTAAAGAATACAGGAGAGGTAAAGGTTAAGGTTCCTCCTGCACCTCACTTGGCGCATCGGGTGACAGCTTTGCCGTTTCTTTAAGTCTGATTTATAGTTGTGCGTACTGGCTATGCCATAGGCCTGATTTTCACTTCTGCGTCGCTCTACGCCATAGCGAGCGTCCGTTGGTGTGTGTCAAAACGCTAGTTGGTGGTGGGATTTCTTCATGAGAGACATGGTCGAGGAAATGTATTTCAAACATTTTCGCACGTCAGCAGGTAGATTTGACGATTTGGTTAATTTACTTCACATCGGTGTACAGACGTGGTGGAGAAGAAGCAACCAGAAATGCATAGGAGGAAATGCGGTGCTACCAAGCGGACCGATCACAGCTGTTGTGGTCTGCGTCGCCGCGATATGTGTATTTTTGGGGGAGGTGCACATCATCCTACGGCGTATGGTATACGTACCTACGGTGTAGATGAGGCGCAGTAGTATAATCTTTTTGAGAAAGGCGCACATCACCCTACGGTGTAAGGTACGTGGTACCTACGGCGTAGATGAGACGTAGAAGAATACTCTTGACTTTTGGTGGAGGCGCACGTCACCCTACGGTGTATGTACGGTGTAGCTGAGAGGCAGTAGTAATTTTTTGAGAAAGGCTCACGCCACCCTACGGCGTATGTACGGCGTAGCTGAAAGGCAGAAAGAGTTGAGAAAAGCGCACGTCACCCTACGGCGTATGGTACAGGGGCGGCACCTGCTGGAGAAGCAAGGGACTGCAGCTGGGAAACTAGGCCACAGCGGCACTTGCAGGAGACACAGGAAACTGCAGCGAGAAATGGCGCTTGGCGGCACCTACTGGAGGCACAGGGAACAGCAGTAAGGAAACGGCATCGGGGCGGCGCCCGCTGGAGGTACGCGGAACTGCAGCCGGCAAACGGCGCCATGGCGGCACCTAGCGGCTAATCTGCGGATTGTTGTAGTTCTCATCATTAACATTTGTTTTGCTTTTGACGTAGTCACTCACGAAGCAAAAATTCCGTTAGTTAATATTTTCCATTATTTATAATCGCTCCAGAGCGCCATTAAAAAAATTAGAATGACCTGCATCTAGTGAACAGCGCTGGGAAGGAGCTGAAGGCAATGCAGGAAGATTACCCCAGGGAAACCAATCTGTTCATGTTGAAGGCTGCAGTTGTGAAACGGCGCTGGTCGTATATGGTGACTGTGTTGCCTTTAAGGCATTTGTTTAAGTTTATTATATTTTCGCTTTAGTAATTCGTTTGTAATCGTTTTCAAGTTAAGGTGGTTTAAAATAAATTCGTTGCAAGTATTTATGATGTAAATGTGATGTCAAGAAGGAAACAAATACTGTATATATTTTATATTGTTTTATCAACAGTTTTCACCATACGTTAATGTGGAAGAGTGAACAGTAGACGGTTAATCTTACTGGGACCGCCTTATTGACTGGTTTATGCTTGGTGTTTAGTTCAGAGTTCTTTTACACCTGTGCAAGAACACTACAGTGACATACATGTACTTCATCCCCATGCCTGCCTCCCCCTCCCCAATTCTGCAGCACTGTGGTTTCTGCTGCCTAGGACCAGCATTGGTTAATTATGTCCTGTCCCCCTTCTCAACTCAAGTTTCATACCCAGAACCAAGCTGCATCTATCTTAGACCATGAGATTCTCAAAAAACTACACAAAACCAGGCCACACACAATATTCAACCAGTACCTGTCAGTAACTCCAGGTGAACTTTGTCTTTTTGTGTGTTTCCCCCTAGCTGTCAGTCTGTGGTTTTGTATTGCCATGTGCTCTTGTTTGTTTTCATGCCCCGTGTGCTTCTGTCTCACTCCTGCTCTACTCCAGCCCCTGTGTCACTGAGTACCCCGCCTCCCACCTGTTTTTCATTGTTACCTGTTTAGCTGCCACTTGTGTCTCATTGTGCTCCACCTATCATCTGCCTCTCTGGTTATTGCTCAGTGTATTTCAGTCCTGTGTTTTCACCTGTTTGTTGCCAGATTGTGCCAGTGAATTTTCCTGGGCCTTTTCCAGCATTCGTATCTGTACTCTGTCCGTCTGAATATCGACTCTGCCTGTCCTGGTTTTTGGATTTCTCTGGATGTTTTGATCTCTGCCTGGACTTCGACACTGATTTTGTTTGCACCTTGGGATTTATTACTCAATTAATATCACTGCGTGCACAGTACTGGGTCTGTGATTGAATCCCTGCTCCAGCGTCCTGACAGGACCTTATTAATGGCTTCATTGGGGCTTGCTATAAATCAAAGATATAAAAACTGAAAATGCTGGAGGTCTGAATAAAGTGAGGAAAATATTAGAAATAATTAACAAGTCATGCAGCATCTGTAGAAAAACAGAGTTAATGTTTTAAGTGTCTGAAGGGCCTTCGATCTGAAATGGTGACTGATTCTCTCTCCAAAGATGCTGCCATTTTGGTGTTAATCTTTTACTTTTGCATATTTCCTTGTATATTTTTCCTCCCATTATGGAATCCAGATTTGTATGTTCCTATTAATAGAATCTTTGGACTAATCTTGCTGGCTGTGACTGTGGGTAGCTTGCTGAGCCACCAACAGTTAACTTTGCCTACACAAGCAAGTCCTAGATTTCTGTACATCCCAGATAAACTGACTGACAGGTTCCCCTGATCCTTCACCACCAGAGTTGGGATGAGACTGAAAACCCCGTTCACTTCAGCCTGGGAAATGGGATAGGTTGGTAATATTAAAGTATTTTAATTCTATTTAATATTTTATTGGTGTGTGTGTGTGTTCATGACTTTCAATAACTTTATATTTTTGTAGTTTTTTAAAAAAAAGAACTACTTCAATGTTCTTAATTTATAAATGTTATTGAGCGTCAGAGATTTAAAGTGTAAAAAGCCTTTCCCAGCCTGGGGTCCACAGACCCCTTGTCTAATGGTATTGGTCCATGGCATAGAAAAGGTTGTGAACCTCTGTTTTAGCAGGAGATGGTGCTGCGGTCCAGATCGTTCCTGGAGCAGGTTGTCAGAACCAACGACCCCAGGCCTAGCGGTCTCTGGAGTGCAGATAGCCAGCACAATCAGATCTCCTGACGAAGGGTCTCAGCCCGGAACGACGACTGCTCATTTCTACGGGTGCTGCCCGACCTGCTGAGTTCATCCAGCTTGTTTGTACGTGTTGACAATCAGATCTCTCTGCACGTGGTTTAGGAGCAGATGGGGAGGGTGTACGGGCAGCAAAACGATCCAGAGTGGGAAAATGATGACAGTGTTTACTTTTATTCAATGGATGTTGCAGGATCAGTAGTAACAGCAATGTTATCTCAATTCCTGAGTGGGTGTTCGCATTATTAGTGTTCTCATCATAGGAGCAGAATTAGTCCAACCCGGTATTAATATGTCCCAGTGATAAAACTAACAGTGTTCATCCCTGCAGTCAGTGTTCCCAGTTCTGGTTCTCCTGATGATGCTCCCCATTGTCTTTGATGCTTTCAATTTGCTGCTTCTGTCCTGTTTGACTGCCAGGAGCCCACGACTGCATCAGTTTGAGTGAGTTCAGAGCCTGTGCAGGCTGCCGCCCATGGTCATTAATTATACATCGGGCAGATGCGAGGAGCTGGCACCTGAATTGTAATTTCAGACGTCGGCCTCCCCTCCTCCCCCTGACCTCTGGTTTAACGTTTCCTCTCTGCCTCTCAAGTCTAACTTGCAAACAAGTATCATGCAGGCTGGGCAGCGACCGGAGTAAACAGGAAGGTGTGAGGGAGAGTCTGCTGAGGGTTCCACCCCTTTGCCCCGGCATCTCGGACTGGCTGGGCATTTTGCCTGTGCCCGCTGGTCGTGGAAACAACCCTCAGTGAAGGAGCCGTCATCTTCTGCCATTGGCTGCCGTGCAGAATCATCTCCCCCAGACCTCAGCAGCCAAACCTCCAGGACCGCCTAGAGTCTCTCGGGATCAAAGATTGTTCTCCAGGTCACTACGCTGGGCAACACCGTAGACAGACCATAATCTATTTGTGATGCAAAGGGACAATCTCATTGGCTTGGAAGGGCAAGCTATGATGATTGACAGGTTAGGTGACCAATGACAAGAATAAATTGATGGAAATGGGAAACCCAAGAATACGTCCAGGTTCCGTACGGTTGTCGTAGCCGGGTGGAGACAGTGGGGATAAGCTCACTATCTATTGAATGCTCCCAATGGTGTGTGTGTGTCTCAGATAGTTTTAGGGCTACTGGTGCCTTAAAACCAGCCGCTTCGGGCGGATGGGGTTTGGCAGCTCATCAAAGAGAAGGAAGTCTCTGATCTCAAACCTCCGCTGCCTGGCGGTTATACCCACTCATGGGGAAGGCTTCAGGAGTGAACCCCGAGGGGAATGTCTGGAGCTAGAGTCCCTAAGGCAGTCCTATGTGTACTGGCAATTCCTGCAACGCCGCTGGTGTCAAACTGTATCGGTCTCTGTCATACGAGAGGCTGGTGCCCACGATGGAGCTGACTACTCTCCGTAGCTTATTCCCATCCTGTGTAGTAGCCCTACCCCCCAGACGTTGATGCAGCCAGTTAAAATGCTCTCCGTGGTACATCTGCAGAAATTAGTGAGTATCATTGGTGACATACCAACTCTCCTCAAACTCCTAATGAAATACAGCCTCTGTCATGCCTTCTTTGTAGCCGCATCGATATGTTGGGACCAGGTTCGATCCTCAGAGATGTTGACACCCAGGAACTTGGAACTTCTCACTCTTTCCACCCCGATCCCTCTGTGAGGTTTGGTTTGTTTTCCCTCGACTTACCCTTTCTGAAGTTCACAATCCGATATTCGGTCTTAATGACTTTGAGTGCAAGGTTATAGATGGTATTTGAGCTGTGCCTAGCCGCACAGTCATGGGTGTACAGAGTAGAGCAGTGGGCCAAGCACACATTCATTCGCGTTGATTGTCAGCGAGGTGGAGATGTCGTTTCCAATCCACACAGATTGTGGAGCTTTTCGATCAGAACTGTAGGAATGATTGTGTTAGACACTGAGTTATGGTCAATAAACAACACCCTGACACAGGTGTTTATATTGTCCAGGTGCTCGGCAAATTTCAGTGGCTCCAGTCCTTGCTGAGACAGGAGTTAAATTAGATCAGATTGGATTCAACTTTATTGTCGTTGTGCCGAGTACAGACACAAAACCAAATGAAATGCAGTTAGCATCTAACCAGAAATACAAAGGATAGTGTTATTTACAAAATAACTGTGAATAAAAAGTAAGTGCTACAGCACACAAATATAAAAGTACTGAAACAGTACAGTATGGGTGCAATACTGTTTAGCGCTGTGATGTGAGGTTCAGCAGGGTCACAGCCTCAGGGAAGAAGCTCTTCCCGTGCCTGCTGGTGCGGGAGCGGAGGCTCCTGTAGCACCTACCGGATGGGAGGAGAGTAAAAAGTCCATGGTTAGGGTGAGATGCATCCTTGATAATGCTTTTCGCCCTGCCCAGGCAGCGTTTATGGTAGATGTTCTCAATCTAGCCATGATCAATATCTCAAAGCACTTTCTCACCATAGACGTGACTGCTACTGGACATTAGTCACTGAGGCAGCTCACCCCTGCTCTTCTTGGGCACTGGTAAGATTGTTGGGAACTTCCCGCTGAAGCAATGAGAGATTGGAAAGGAACACACCCACCTGTTGGTTGGCACAGGTTTTCAGAGACCTTTGGGGCCTGTTGCCTAGCAAAGGGTTCACCCTCTTGAAAGACAGTCTGACGTTGGCCTCTGAGACAGTGATCACAGGGTCACCAGATGCTGCAGGGGTCATAAGAAATAGGGGCAGGAGGAGGCCATCCGGCCCATCGAGCCTGCTCCACCATTCAATAAGATCACGGCCGATCTGGCCATGGACTCATCTCCACCTACCCTACCTGCCTTATCCCCCTAACCCTCAATTCCCCTACTGTGCAAAAAAATCTATCCAACCTTGTCTTAAATATATTTACTGAGGTAGCGTCCACTGCCTCATAGCTGTAGTTTTATTCTCCCTTTCAAAGTGAGCGTAAAAGACGTTGATCTCAGGTAGAAGCAGAAGAAATCCCAAGGTACTAATTTAGAGAAGAACAGAAGTATTCTCCTGTGTGTCTAAACGTACTGTGTTGAAGACACATGATCTGGTTTTTGTCACCCTGCTGTTTATTGGAGCTTGCTGTCTGCTTTATACTCGACACTTGTATTTACGTTGGAAAAATGTAGTTGGTTGTGAAACGTCTCAGGGCTATTTGAGGTTGTGAAAACATTGTATTGATGCAAGTTTGTCTTTTTAGTATTCTCGGATGTCAGCACATCTTTTCCTCTGGTTCTAATACTCAGCTTCCACTGTGAATCTTGCAGAGACAACCTCATCATGTGAATTCTCACCAGTGAAGGGCATAAAAATGGAATTTGTATTTAGGTTGAAGATACTACAAACGTGGATGGAAGCTTTCTTTGCCGGTGATGGATTTGCTTTATTTTCCACTTATCCCTGCGACTCTGTTCCCCTTCAGGGAGTGACCTTTCAAAACCAAATAACGTCCATGTGCATCAACAACAGGCTGGGTAGATCAAATGATCTCCCTTGTCTGCTATTGTCAGTCTCTTTGTGCTCTTATTATAATCCTCTCTAAAGGAGAAGCCCACCCAATACAGCTTGTTAAGTTAATTTTCTTCTTATATAGGGTTAAAAGTTGTTCTACCCCAGCCTGGCTAGAATTTGATTCAAATTCTCTCAAGTTGAACTCAGACCATATTTACTGGTAACTCTCTGTTCCTGCACTCCATTTTATGGGCCCGGCTGATTTGCAGGCTGCCGTATAATCAGCTAATATAGCAGAAAATGAAAAGTGAAGCTGCTATTAGTACATTCATTCCACAGCGTTCACTTTAGGGAAGAGTATGATTTATGAATTTAATGGATTGAATGAGGTTGAAAAGATTGGACACTGGGAGCTGGGCCTTAACACAACACTGAATGTAAAAATGATGTTCAAATATGTTCCCCAAGACCTTAATTCAACAGAGTTAGTAACTGCACCTTCAGGGAATCGCGAGGGATCTTAGCACAGTTTACATTTTGAGAGAGACAGAGACACTATTTGCAGAATGTTCCTAGAAGCAAATTATTTACAAATATTCTCCGCAATATGTATATTATTAGTAATATACTGGTGTGGTCTTTGCTTGCTTTTGCATTAATTTATTTTAGTATACATTTCCTATTGTAATTTATAGTATTTTTATGTACTGCTGCTGCAAAACAACAAATTTCGAGACATACATCAGTGATATTAAACTGGATTCTGGACTGAGGGTTGGTTAATGGACAGAAAATACAGAGCACATTGATATTTGTCAGTCTTCATCCATTTACGTATAGTTCTTTCATAAAATTCTATTCCTTACCTGTATGTGCCTGCAAGAAAATGTACCTCAACTTAGTGTATGGTAACATATTATATAAAGTATTCAACCCCCTCCCCCCCACCCCGGAAGTTTTCATGTTTTATTGTTTTACAACATTGAATCATGGTGGATTTAATTTCCCTTTTTTGACACTGATCAATAGAAAAGTGAAAACAAATTTCTACAAATTGGTCTAAATTTATTACTAATATTAAACAAAATAATTGATTGCATAATTACTCACCCCCTTTAAGTCGATATTTAGTAGATGCACCTTTGGCAGCAATTACAGCCTTGAGTCTGTGTGGATAGGTCTCTATCAGCTTTGCACATCTGGACACTGCAATTTTGCCTCATTCTTCTTTACCATACTGCTCAAGCTCAGTCAGATTGCGAGTGAACAACCCTTTTCAAGTCCAGCCACAAATTCTTAATTGGACTGAGGTCTGGACCCTGACTTGGCCACTTCAGGACACTATCTTTGTTTTTAAGCCATTCCTGTGTAGCTTTGACTTTATTCTTGGTGTCATTGTCTTGCTGCAAAACAAATCAGCTCCCAAGTTGCAGTTCTCTTGCAGTCTGTATCAGCTCTTCCTTCAGGATTTCCCTGTATTTTGCTGCATTCATTTTACCCTCTACCTTCACAAACCTTCCAGGGCCTGCTGCAGTGA
This sequence comes from Hemitrygon akajei, assembly GCF_048418815.1. Lineage (NCBI taxonomy): Eukaryota > Metazoa > Chordata > Chondrichthyes > Myliobatiformes > Dasyatidae > Hemitrygon > Hemitrygon akajei. The sequence goes on along the minus strand of NC_133130.1, from coordinate 162,012,926 downwards.
AGCATCCCCACAGCATGATGCAGCCACCACCATGCTTCACGGTAGGGATGGTGTGTTTTTGATGATGTGCAGTGTTTGGCTTATGCCAAACATAGCGTTTAGTCTGATGGCCAAAAAGCTCAGTTTAATGAGGCTGTGGAAAATAATGTGGGGTCATGCTTTGGAGGAAAAAGGTGAAAAATGGACCTTATGTTAAGTGGTGAGGTATTTAAAAGTTTTAGTGCTGGGGGGGGGGGGTGGCTGTTCTTTTACACAAATCACTCCTGAAGTTAACATGTCGGTGCAACAAGCATTTAGGAAGCAAGTGGTATGTTACGGGAGAACAGAAATGTACAAGTGTAGATGCCCTGGGAGAAGGCCATGAGGAACAGGCGCTGGAGAAACCGTGCTTGACATACGGTACTAGTCTGGTCTCCTCACCCAAGGGTGAAGATGCTTTATATAGGAAAACAAAGGTTCATCTTATTGTTTCCTGGGGTGGGAGGGATTGTCTTGTGAGGAGAGATTAAACCGACTAAGCCTATATCCTAATCACAAACGAGAGAATATCTGCAGATGCTGGAAATCCACAGCAACGCACTCAAAATGCTGGAGGAACTCAGCAGGCCAGGCAGCATCTATAGAAAAGAGGACTCAACTCCAAACGCCCACTGCGCTCTTTTCCAAAGATGCTACCTGGCCTGCTGAGTTCCTCCAGCATTTCGTGTCTCTGTTGCCTAGCCTATATTCTACAGAGTTTAAGAGGTGTGAGCTGACCTTGGTGAAATGTACACAATTCTTCAAGGGTTTGAAAGGGTAGATGTAGGATATTGTTTCCCCCCGAGTGGTGTGTCCATCCTTAAATTAAAGCATCAGCCTTTCAACAGACGAAAGGTGAGGTGCCTCAGGAAACCTCGACCTGAGAGGGCTGTGCAGACTCGATGTATTCAAAGCAGTGAGTTTTCAAATGAATAATGGAATAGAGGTTAAGTGCAGGAGGTGACAATAAGGTGAAAGATCAGATCAGGTTTGGCTTCACCGTGGCTGGGTCACGTTTGATCTTTAGGATATCAGTATTTAGAGCAGCCTCCTCCAAAGCCTGACCGAGGAATTATCCCACTCCGCTTGGGAAATAGTGCGAGAATCGAGAAGGCAGGAGACGGGAGGAGGCCGAGAGAAATATATCGGGAAGAGACCGATAGTTTCCCAAAGACAGTCCTCACCCCCTTCAGAAGAGCCATAAGGTTTGGCTAACTTTAAAAATGTTGAGAAGCTAAATGGAAGCAAAAGTAGACGGTGATATACCTATCTCGAGAAATACTTATTATAATGTGGATTTTATATTACTTAGTTGTTATTCTTTATTCGCTCACTTACTCCTTTTTCCCCACCAAAATGAGAATATATATAATGTATATAATGTGTGTGTGTGTGTGTATATATATATATAAGGAGTACACAGGGAAATCTTTTCTGTGTAATGGATTTGTTCACTGACTTTTATGAATTCTGCAATGGGGGCCCTCAACTCACAAGTAGGAGGGGTTATCCCCCACAGCTAGACATTTCCTCTAGCTCAACGCAGGGTCATCTACTAGAGCCCTCAGCCTTGGAATCACACCTTCGTTGCCATTTTTGTTATTATTTGAGTTTCTTGGTTCTTATTTGTTCAGGGAGTAGATCGATTAAGTTTTATTCTAATTTCAATGATACATTGACAGATAAATACAGATGGCTAAGGACAAGGTAAAATTCATTTCTTTTAATGTCAATGGGCTATTAAATCCAATCAAACGTAAGAGAATTTTATCCAACTTGGAACAATTTGATTCATACCGGGAAAAATGGTTTAACTACATAATTCCTCATAGGCCTGATTTTATCCTCACAAATCAATGAATCTGTTGTAAAAATAAAAAGATCACTCCCTACTTGTACATAGTTCTTTCCTTTTGCTTGTTTTTTCTTTCCACTCTTTTCTATAAGTGTGTACCTCAGATAAATACTTTGTGGAGATTTGTGATATATATGATTATATGATATATATGTACAATGTCTGAAATACATCTTATGGAAATGTTTGTTTGATGATGAACTTCAATAATAAAATAGATTACAAAAAGAGCAGCCTCCTCCATCAACACTTCTCGAACCCCAGCGTCCTTGCATTTGACTCTCAGAAAGTGCGGAAACTTTTCAGACCATGCCGCGTTAGTATTCACGATGAATTGTAGCAGGTCTCGGGGACGGTTCTGAAATGTGTGGGGTTTACTGTTCCACTGTTAAGGTACACTGCATTTGTTCCCGAGCCTGAAATCAAAACTCTGCACCGCCCCCCCCCCCCCCCTCACTGCCACATGTAGGTGGGAGTGGGCAGGAACAAGACTGCTGCTTATTAGCCCAAGGAAACCAGGTCAATGACAGTTTCTAAAGCACTTCCACAGTCACCTCAGCACAGACTCGAGAGTTAAGCCACACGACACAGCTGGCTGAGTTTTAATTTATAAAACTGATATGGATGACGCGTCTGTGTCTCCAAACAGGAAAATCGGGGTCTGTAGCCATCCAAAGTGCATGATGTTTTATTACCTGAGAGTACCTCCACTGTCCAGATGAATAACTTCTCGAGAATGTTATGTAAGCATGTATATTTTTAAATTTTGATCAGTGTGGGGCCAATTGATGTGAAAATCTTCTAGGTTCTCAGCAAGATGTCGGAAGACAGTGTGACCTGTCTAAATATTCCTCTCTTTCAAACAGAGATCTGGCTCTCTTCAAAGTGCAGTCACTCAAAGACTGGTTTCCTATTTCCAACCAAACATGTTCCTCAACGTATTTAAAATATAAACCTGCTTTATCCCACAGTGGAATCCTGGATAATCTCTTCTCTTCCCTGCACAAATTGCTGGTCCAGAAGGGCCATTCCTCTCTTGTCACCAGCCTCTCTCCCACAGATACTTTGTCATTCAATCTTAAAACATAGGAGCAGAATTAGGCCATTCAGCCCATTGAGTCTGCTCTGCCATTCCATCATGGCTGATTTATTATCCATCTTAATCCCATTCTCCTGCCTTCTGCCCATAACCTTTGATGCCCTGACTGATCAAGGACCTGTCCACCTCAGAGTTGGAAGTTCGTGGGTTCAGCTCCCACTTAAGCAGAACCATCCCCAGCTGAAAATCCAAATACAGTACAAAGAGTGTGCCGCACTGTTGAAGGTGCCATTTTCAACCTGCTCTTGACACGTGAAATATCCCCCGACACTAGACTGAGCTGCTCTTGACACAAGTGAAACACCCCTCGACACTAGACTGAGCTGCTCTTGACACAAGTGAAACATCCCTCAACTCTAGACTGAGCCTGCTCTTGACACAAGTGAAACATCCCTCGACACTAGACTGAGCTGCTCTTGACACAAGTGAAACATCCCTCGACACTAGCCTGAGCTGCTCTTGACACAAGTGAAACATCCCCCGACACTAGACTGAGCTGCTCTTGACACAAGTGAAACATCCCCCGACACTAGACTGAGCTGCTCTTGACACTAGTGAAACATCCCTCGACACTAGACTGAGCTGCTCTTGACACAAGTGAAACATCCCTCGACACTAGACTGAGGAAGTGCATGAGAGTTCTCCCCATTGTCCAGAGGTCAATATTTATTCCTCACCTACCACCCACAGAACAGATCATCTAGCTATTAACATGAGCACAGCTACTCCCACTGGAGTTAAGTGCCACAAATCCATGCTAATAACTGTCCTCCAAAAGTACTTCATGGCTGCTAAGTGCTTTAGGATATAATGGCATGTGCAAAGTGTTATGCAAATAAAAAATCTGTTGTTATAGAAGGAGCATTTAATGACTGCATACATTTTCCATTAAATCTTCCTTATGGCAAATCCTGAAACTCTACAATGAAGTGAATGTGCACTGTTTTTGTATGCTAACACCTCAGAAGACTTTTCTCTTTCCAGACTATGAAACTCTCACCATAAATACAAAATTGGAAATTTGTCTTTCTTTCTTTATCCCCCCCAAACTAATTAACACAGGGCAGGTGGGTGGGGGGGGGGGGGGGGATGTGACATTTGACAGATACATCCATTATTCCACAGCATCAAGCAAAATTCCTTGCATTTCTATCGGTATCTGCCGAGGGACCCTCGCACAGGACGATTTACTTCCATTCCATTCCGTGGGCTCTAAGGTCAATGTAGGTCCCGCATATTCTGTGGCTGTTGAGCAGTAAACACTTGCGGAGCGAAGCTTCAAATTACATTTATCATTAAAGTACGTGTGCAGTACACAACCCCGAGATTTGTCTTCCCCACAGACAGCCATGAAACAAAGAGACAAGGAACCAACCCGTTCAAAGGAAAACATCAACCCCCACCCCCCCCACCAACTCCGTGTGCAAACAGCAACAAAAGAAAAAGGAGCAAAAACACGGAATATAAAGCAGAAACTCAAAAGGCATATTTCAGCTCGGCTCATTGCTCATCCGCTGGCTGTCTGTCCCGACTCAGAAGTCGCCCAGAAGTAGCAACAAGATGAAAGGAGCAACCGGAACTGGGACAGGTGGGCATTTTTAGGACTTTGCACTCTCCTGCGGCCTCTTGGAGGGCCTTCTGAATGTTTGCGCTATCGTCTGGTATGGAAGAACGAATGCAGAGGATCAAGGAAAGCTGCGGGTGTTTGTAAACGCAGCCAGCTCCAGCAAAGGCACTAGCCTCCCCACCACTGAGGACACCCTCATAAGGCAATGTCTCAAGAAGGCAGCATCCATCATTAAGGACCCTCATCTCCTAGGACATGCCCTTCTTTCAGTACTTGCATCAGGAGCCTGAAGCCACACACTCAGCATTTCAGAAACAACTTCTTCTCCCTCCGCCATCAGATTTCTGAACGGTCCATGAACCCTGCCTCACTATTTTGTTCTCTTACTGCACTACTTATATTTTTTTATATTTCTTGTTGTAGCTTGTAGTAATTTTTCACCTATTGCACTGTACTGCTGCTGCAAAACAACAATTTTCACGACAGTAGTGCCTTTTGTGGATAGCCTAAGATGCTTTCAGGAAGTCAGGGATCACTGCTGATCAATAGAGCATGATGTTACGTTTTGTAACTTCGAAAGAAAAGCACAGAATCGGGAATAACGTGTATGCTTCTTAGTCTCAGTTTTAGTGAGATGACATGGTGGTGTGATAACGTATGCCATTCACATACTTTTACATATAACCCATAATGAATTATGTAAACAACAAGGAATGCATAATCAAACAATATATTTATAATATTTCTCAAATATTATTGAAATATTAAATACACTACACTCTTCCGTGCTTAGTTATAAACTTAGTTATATATAACTAACTGCTTAGTTATATATATCTACTATACAGACATCCACTGCATAGTAAATTTTAATTTGTAGAGATTTAATTGCTGTAGAGGATTTCTTACTCTTGTGGGATAACATCTTTCCTGACATGGGAGATCACTCTGCTTGGCAGGTGAGACTTGTGGCTGTGAAACAATCTCATGTTCTGGGGCCTCCTCCATGCTGGCTATAGGAGTGGACTCTGAGACAGCTCTGGGTACCTTTCTTCTCTAACAATTGACGCTGCTCTCCTCAACTGATTGGTGTGTCATCTCCAGCTGACATCAGATGCAATCTCCACCGTGTAGGAGAGTGGTCCAGTTTGGTCCTTAATCTTTCCAAGCACCCACTTTTGATCACCTCGGTAGTGATTGACAAATCCTAAAAAGGACCCCACATGCGATATGTCCTTTGGCCTTGAGGTGCTCAGCACATCTCAGCACACTTGTGTAATTCTTGTGCATCGATGGTGTGACCGCAGTAAGTAATACTTGGTTTAAAGAATTTACACTTATTGTGTCATGCTCTGAGCCCATAATCTTCTAGTCTTTTTACAACTGTCTTGAGATTTTGTAGATGTTCCTCGTTATCCTAACCAGTAATAGTGAGTGCCTGGGGAGCCTTGCAGCACCTGTTCCTTGGCATTCAGACAGAGTGCAAATGCAGATACTACTTCAGAAATAAGCCCATTATAGTGATAAAGCCATTTGTGAGTGTTTACAGTGAGATAAGCTTCTAGCTCCATCTCTAGGTAGGCCTCAGCTAAGTCCACTTTGCTGAAGTGTTATCCTTCAGAAAGCTTTGCAAAGATATCTTCTACCCGGGGCAGAGGGTATTGATCTACTCTCAGTACTGGGTTGATGGTGACCTTAAAAATCACTGCAGATCCTGACTGACCTATTCTTCTTATCTACTGCGACCACTGGACTCCACTCAACCTTGGGAAAAATTCCTTCAGTCTCCATGTGACCCAGCTCATTTTTCAGCGCATCATTAAGCCCATTACTGAAGTGACGATGCATGGACAATTTCTTCAATTCAGCCACATACACTGAAATGGACTCCCCTTCCTTTTGATTCCACTTATGAAAGCTAAATTGCTCTGCAATCATCAGTGGTTTTGGTTCTAAATGTTCCTGTATTACGTTCATGATATCAGCAAAGCTCGTATCAGCTGGTTTGTTGGAGCAGTTAAACTTCTCAGCAAATTGTATTATATTCAGCAAAACTGGCACTCATATCTTATCAGGCATTCCATTTGTTTTAAAATACTGCTCAGTTTGTTCAATATACATCATCCAGCTCTGCAATCAGACGTGTCTATCTTTCTGATGTACCAGCCACTTCTACTTTTTAAAAAAGAATGTATTGTCGTTATCAGCTGGTACTCACTGTTTCTGAACCCGTGAATCTCATCCATTTTCTGCTTCTTTTTTTTTTACTCGACTGTCTCTCCCCTTTTCTGAAGAGACACATGTTGCACTATTTTTAAAATCTCAATCCGTCTCTCAATTCTTGTGAAGAAAAAAAGTGTTGTGCTTCAACAGGTTCATTTTAAAACTTCCTTGTTGCCACTGTTATGTTTTGTAACTCCAAAGCATAAAACTAATTGAAAGAACATGCAGCCCAGAATAACGTGTACACTTCTTAGTTTTGCTTTTAGAGAGGCACGGGCTTATGTCATGGTGGAATTGATGACGTATGGCATTCACATACTTTTACATATAACCTGTAATGAAAATGTAAACACCAAAGAATGCTTCATCAAACAATATGCTTATAATATTGCTCAAATATTAATGTAATATTCAATACACTCCAAGTTTGCGGATGACACGAAGCTGGGCGGCGGTGTTAGCTGTGAGGAGGATGCTAAGAGGATGCAGGGTGACTTGGATAGGTTAGGTGAGTTGGCAAATTCATGGCAGATGCAATTTAATGTGGATAAGTGTGAGGTTATCCACTTTGGTTGCAAGAACAGGAAAACAGATTATTATCTGAACGGTGGCCGATTAGGAAAAGGGGAGATGCAATGAGACCTGGGTGTCATTGTACACCAGTCATTGAAGGTGGGCATGCAGGTACAGCAGGCGGTGAAAAAGGCAAATGGTATGTTGGCATTCATAGCAAAAGGATTTGAGTACAGGAGCAGGGAGGTTCTACTGCAGTTGTACAAGGCCTTGGTGAGACCGCACCTAGAATATTGTGTGCAGTTTTGGTCCCCTAATCTGAGGAAAGACATTCTTGCCATAGAGGGAGTACAGAGAAGGTTCACCAGATTGATTCCTGGGATGGCAGGACTTTCATATGAAGAAAGACTGGATCGACTTATACTCACTGGAATTTAGAAGATTGAGGGGGGTTCTTATTGAAACGTATAAAATTCTAAAGGGATTGGACAGGCTAGATGCAGGAAGATTGTTTCCGATGTTGGGGAAGTCCAGAATGAGGGGTCACAGTTTAAGGATAAAGGGGAAGCCTTTTAGGACCAAGATGAGGAAAAACTTCTTCACACAGTGAGTGGTGAATCTGTGGAATTCTCTGCCACAGGAAACAATTGAGGCCGGTTCATTGGCTATATTTAAGAGGAAGTTAGATATGGCCCTTGTGGCTAAAGGGATCAGGGGGTATGGAGAGAAAGCAGGTACAGGGTTCTGAGTTGGATGATCAGCCATGATCATACTGAATGGCGGTGTAGGCTCGAAGGGCCGAATGGCCTACTCCTGCACCTATTTTTTATGTTTCTATGAATGACTTCTGGACTGTGAGGTGATAATCTTCAAGCCATCCTTTCCTCAGACCACAATGTCTATGCTGGTGCTGTCTGCCTTCACCAAGAGTTGGTTCCTGAGATATGATAATTATTAAAAGCATAATTATTATCATAATGGAATACACAATTCAGGAAGAGCTGTGTGAATTAAGCAATGTAGTCAGAGGTGCAGAATCTTTTTGAGAGAGTGTGCCAAATCAGCGATAATTTTCTAGAAAATCTCTTGTATTCTATATTAATTTTGTGACAAGACTATCACTGATTAATGAATTAGTAACAATAATTATGTACTTAAAGGGAAAAAAAGATGAGTCCTGTTGTTTACTTACTTGTATCATCGTTTTACTATTAGTAATAGCAGAACAGACACAGATTGAAATAAAAGAAGCATTTTAGAAAAGCTGTTCAAAAATAATTGATATGAATCTTTCAAAGAGACAACTTAAAAATAACAATTTTACGTGGCCATTTTCTGTCCAAATGCTGATGTGTTCACCAGGTCTGCAAAACGTATCATCCAATGTCTCGTGCTATCACAATGTCTAGCTGATGCCAAACCAGCATGAGCATTTCCTGTAAAAACATCTCACTGCTCTTGAGTTGTATAACATCATTTGCTGCATCATTTAGCATTAATCATTTTATATCTTCTTAGGGTTTAAAGAATCAAGGGGCATCACTGCATGCTGAGTGCCAACAGAATTTTTGCATGTACCACCTTTGGCACACGTGCCACGGGGTTCCCCATCCTTAGCTCTGACAATGGCTGGTGATGTCTGTCCAGCATAATACCACCCTGTTAGAAGGGTTGTAAGGTCTGTGGAAGACTGCAAAGGTGATTTATGGGAATGATACCAGAGGTAAGGAATGTTGGGACCAGGGAATGTTAAAGGAATATTTAATACAGGCAAAGTCTTTTGAAGACGAGTTGGGATTTAGAAATAAGTAGAAGGGTTAGTATCACGATGACATAGATTTATCTTATGGTGAAAAAGGCTCCAGGAAGATTTTTATTTAAACAGTCACTCAATGGGTGGTTATGATCTGGAAAGGGCAATACTTTAGATTCATTATAATTTTCATCAGGGAAATAGATAAATATTGGTTGCATTGGTTGCAAACTCCCTCAGAGTTTCAGGGAGCTGGGTTCAATTATGCTGTCAGAGTGGAGTTTGTATGTTCTCTCTGAGACCTCATAGATTTCTTTCTGTTTCACCAAAGATGTGCTAGTAGATTAATTAGCCATTGCAAATTACCCCTTGGTGCAGCTATCTGGGAAATAAATAATCAAGTCGATGGGCATTAGTTGCAGGGAATATGTTGACAAGGAGGGCAGTGGAATAGATGGGATTGCTCTGCTGGGAGATGGCATGGACCCACCAGACCAACAGCTCCGGTGTTGCAATAAGTATCAAGAATAACGGGGATAAGGGATGGCTCAGCAAGAACCATGCATTCTGTATGGTTCTTGATTGTATGAATTAAGAATGATAAAATTTGAAGTGTTCCTTTGAATAATTGCCAGTTTTCATGCGTCACTGGAAGGCTGACAGGTTTTGGCCGTCACTTCTCGTCCTTTATGTTGGGCCTTTGTGAGAAAGTACATGCTGGATTAGAAGGGTATTTTTCTAACACAATTGTGAATTTAAACTATGGCCAAACATAACAATGGTCCAGAACTTAAGGGTCAGGAAAAAACATAGCTCTACAAGTATTAACTTCTGCTGAAAGCAAAACTGTCTGAATAAAGATAGTCAGAATTTGTGAAATGAGATAAGCCAGGGACAAATGCTGGAAAGCAGCACAGTGAATGTGATGACTGGTTTCATTTTGGGATGATAAATGAGTCATCGTCTGGTGTTTTATAGCAACTGCCTCATTGCTGGGATGTTTTGTTCTGAATAACTATACCAGGACATAATGAATCATATTGGACACTACACTCACAGCTAGAGGCCCAGAGACATTTTAAGCTTCCTTTCATGACTTATAGAAATGAATAACAGAAGACTTAAGGATAACAACAACTCCCCCAGGAAACACAAACTACTATTTCTCAAAGACATTGGACAAATCAACAACATGTTAAACACAAGAGTTGCAAATCCATTTCAGACGTGAGATTGGAAGCCCCTTGTACCCTGTTCAGGAACGTTGCGATCAGTGCGATCAGAGGGCGTTCCGGGATTTTGACCCAGTGACAAGTGGTCAATGGCTGTCTAATCAGGCACCGTGTGTAAGCTGGTGGGAAATCAGATGGAGGTGCTGGTGTTTACATGCACTTGCTGCCTTGGTACCTTTTAAGTGAAGGAAATCTTTGACGTGGTTTGAAGAGGGCTGGTTGACACACTGAAATTACTTTACCTTCAGAACTGCTCCATTCTTCTGTTTAATCTTGGGTGACCTCCTCCTGGCCAGCTTGGTGATGATGACATACGTGCAGCCACCACACAGACTTGTATGGATGACAGAGGAGTTGTAATGTGGTAGGAGATACCAGCTCACCAAGGTAAAGCTTCTTTTCCCACAGATGCTCTTGCCAGTTACCATATTCCTCCTTCCAACTTTCGGCCAGGTAGGCAGAGGACCAGTCAAGAATTCTTCAAACACTATCCTGATGTTACAACAGTGAGAGGCCTCCAGCTTTCCTATTCCCTCCTCACTTCCTTGTCAACATCAGGGCCAATGAAAGTGGGACACCAAAGACCATGATGCTTCATCCTGCTAGCTCTGTCTAGAAAACGGTAAGTAACTAGTCAACCACAATCTTCCGGGAAATGTGATTAATAAGATCGCCTGGTGAAGAACAATGACAGGTAGAAAAAATTGGCCAAAGTTGACCTTTCATTGTGTATACAATTCAAGTCATACTCAGTCACTGAACAAGTAATGACTTTTCAACATTGCCCACTAGTCAGAAGGAAGTCTGGTCATGCCTGTAAACTATCGATGTAATTTAACCCACTACCATTAAAGATTTAGAAGACAGTATATGTCTATTTTGAAAAAATCTTGTGCTTAAAAATAAATCTGAGCATCTTAAAAAAAGATTCACATTTATATGTGACCTCAGAATGTCCCAGACACTTTACAATCAGTGAAATACTTTTAAAATGTGGTCACTACGGGAAGACCGTAGCCAATATTTGCCCAGCAACCTCCCACTAACAATAACGTCGAAACTCCTCAGCACAGAAAGAGACAACAAATCAGTGACAATTTCTGCACCTCATTGGTGTGTCTGAGGCTCTCCCACACCTACCTGAGGAAGGGAACCTCTGGAGTTCTATCAATGCTGGACTGACCAGTGCAAGACACTGCACTCCTAGGCTGACTGCTCCTCTGGCCCACCTATCTGCATGTCCTTCCTGTAGGGGACTGTCTTACCCTGTTCTAGGCCCGTGATGAGCCAAATGAAATCAACCAGTGACCATGTGGATGACTTGCCAACTGCCGTTGGATGATCTGTGAGAGCTTTTGACATATGAATTTCCGTTCCAGCCATCGGTCAGCTAACATGTCCATTTGCATCTTTCATACCAGCCAGAAGATGACTAGAACTGTTAACTGACAAACCTTGAGTCAAGCAAACTTTTTTTATTCTCCTCAACGTATTTCTCATTGCTCTGACCAAGTTAACTGGAGCACCTGGACGAAATCTGTGTGGTTCCTCTATGCAGATAGCACCCAAGGTCAGGATTGAACCAGGGTGTCGGGCGCTATGAGGCAGTGGCGTTATCAGCCGCGCTATTGGGCGGTCCCTAAAGGAGGGACTGTAAAGGCAACAGCGCCCCATCCTGCAAAATATGGTCACTTGATTATAGAAAGCCAAACCTGAAGGGGAATCTTACAGCACAAGAACTGGACAGCTAGTCCCCATCTCCTTCTATGTTGATGTCAATATAACCCAACTTGAGACATGGCCTTTATACAGCGGCTTTAAAATGTTGTGACCAAACAGACATAGAGGAATCACATCAGATGACCAAAAACTTGGAGAAGCAAGTTTGTTTTAAATGATTTTCGATGAGAAAGGGGAGTTGGAAAGCGGACAAATCTAGAGAGAGGACTCCACGGCTGCCAGTGGTGCAGTGAGGAAATACAGGGACGTACAAGAGTTCAGAGACCTTAGAAGATTAAAAACGGTGAAGGCCAAATGCTGGAGGAATTTGAATGGGTAAATTGGAATCTGGGGGGAACATAGGTCTGTACCTGCAGGCGTGGCAGTAAACTAGTCTTTGTCAGATTAAGGGCAAAAGCATGTCAGAGTAGCTCCTGTTTATGGTGGGTGGGAGTGCTTTAAGATAATTTTAGCTGCACTTAACCAAAATTTGAGCCGCTTTGTAGAGCATTTCCACCGGGCACTGGCTGACTTGGCTGTTTTAATTTTTATATCCAGTGTTTTGTTTTGATCACACTGTACAGTTATAATAGTAATCAATGAAAGCTGTAATTTACTGTTCGGGCAAGGGAGGCAATTATGTTTCATAATAAACTGTTTCAGAAATAGTTTGAGATCTCTTATTTTAAAAAAAAACCCATTTCATAACCTTAGACTTTTCCGAAGTCTGTACACGAAACTCTTGTGTAGATTGTTCAAACTGGGATTAATGACTCAATCTTGAGCTGAAATGGATTCTATAAAGTAAGTTTTGAACTGAAGTATTAGTTTGTGAGATTAGCTTTTGTTATCCTGAGTAAGCCATCTTCTTGCCCCGGCCATGGATGTGGAGTGAGAAGAGTTTTGTGATGCTGCTGGCCAGTGACTACAAGGACTCTGATCCAACGGCAATGAAGGAATAGTGATATTTTTCCAAATTGGGATGTTGTGTGGCTGTAGAGAATCCTGTACGTGACAGTATTTCTCTACAAATGAATATTAGAAGGCTGGGTTTACTCAACTCCAATCAAACGTCTGCAGCCTGAGGTCACTGTTTTGAATAGCAGCAGAGAGTTATTCCCAGAAAACAAATGATTGTACTGAAGTTCGTTGGGGGTAAGCTGTGGAGAAATGGCTGCTGCTTTCAGTGCTGTTGAGCCCGTTTTAGAAATGACCTCTTTTGTGAAGTGCTAAAGGCTTTGACGCGGTGGTGGAAAGTGCTTTCGAAGTGTGAGCTCTTTCTTCCTTCTGTAGCAGGAAGTTCTTCCTGTGTCCTGGGCCAGTACCCTTTCCCTCACCACCAGAGGCAGACTAAATGGAAATTCAGTTTACTGCAAGTGGACTCTGCTTGGGCAGTGGCAATAACTGTTCTTAATGGCAATCCCTTGCCAGGCACTTGAGAACTTTCTGAGGCACACAAGTATACGACTGCAATCAAAGCTTTACACGGAAATAATCCACCCAATATCCCTACAGAATACAAACACGTTTAATGCATCAAGGCTATAAACAAGAAAATAGTCATGCTTATTCCAAAGGGTTACATAATTGCGGTCTTCCCACAAATCCCAGTCATATTTGTACCACTGACGTGCAGCTCCCCCCATCGCCCCATTCAGAAACAGCGAACTGCATTAACAAGGCTCGTCACATCACTTTATGGCTTTTGGATCACAGCTGGCTTGTGACGGCCAGTGGGCTTCTTCCAGCTGTCTTCGTGTGGCCGGCGGTTTGGAAGCAGATGGTCAGTGGGAAGCCAACACCCATTCAAGCCCACGAGGTTTTAAATCCATGATGAGTATTCATTTATTCACCTGCAAGTTACTTTGCAACAGCAGACCACGCTGTCAGTAAGATATAGATGAAGCGATGGCAAGAACAGCCAGTTTTTGACGTCGGTCGGAAATGATAGCACCCTTCCCACATTTCTACCAGCTGAACGTTCCAGCATTTCCTATTGAACAGACTCTGGCATCCTTCACTGTTATTAAAAGTCTCATTCATGGTCTTTTGATAAGTTGAAGGTATTGCGATATTGGCAGCCAATGCAATGTCCCACCCACCCATCCCCACAACCCAGCAAATATTACAAGCAAATATTTTGAATTTTTCAAATGCAATTTTGAAGAGTTCTATCTTCTAAAGAATCTAAAAGGCAGAAATGTCTTCCACTTTTCCAAAAATGCACTATTGAAGGGCTGCAGGAGGCATTGCAAATTCTAGTTCCACCATTTCACCAATGCAGGTGCTGGTGTCCACCCCAACATCCAGTGCCCCATACCCATCTTTTATCTGCTTCATCCTTGCAGCTCCAGTGTCTGTCATATTGGAATCACTGATGCCAGTAATTGGCAGGTACCAAATGGTAACCATAGCAACTCCACAAAGTTGAACTGTAAATAGCCAATGAGAAACCCGCAGAAGACGTCAGTCAGGTGATGTCGCCCAATCATCACACGAGAGAGGCCGATGACGCCAGCCCAGATAACGAGCAGGATTCGCAAGGGCACCGCTAGGACCAGGTGGTTGAGGAAGAATCGCGTCACCATCGCTGCTCTGCTGGCCTGAGCAGCTGGGAAAGCAAACACATCCATGACGACGTAATCCAAAATCCCCCGAGTCACCTCAGAAGGCCCTTTCCTCTTCACTAGCTTCTGTACTCCTGCCCCCACCAGCATGTCGAGGATCAAGGCTGGAAAAGTAAGCATTCACACGGTCAAAAACTTTTTGTCAAAACACATGAGAGGAAACAACTTATCCAGATGTTAAATACATCATTATGTAGACCTATTAGCATAATAATAGTCTGAAGGCAGGACAGCTGCGTGAGAATGCTGGGTTTATATATGGTAAAGTTTTATATCTTTCTTTCAATGTATACTGCATAAAGTTAAAATGTCTATCTTTCTTCAGGCAGTTCTCCTTACGTGATTACAAAAGCTTGTGTATTCATGTTGGTGATCTGGAAACTAACCTTTAATTGCTGGAGGTTCCAGGGTAATTCTGCAATGTCGGAAAGCTCTATTCATGGACCTGCTTCAGCATCGTTCATGGAGAAACAAGCTTCCAGTAAGAATAACAAGAAAGTTCGAGAATTTGAAGAGGTAACCAATGAGGAAAGGAATAAACAAAATGTCATTAGGGTGTCATGAGATACACAGAGTAGAGGAAGTTTGTGGTGTATTTTGCTGATTGGTCCATTATAAACTCATCTGATAAAGTGGAAGATGGACAATCTACACTCTACCACTGTCAATTGAACAGATCCAGAACGGATAGTTCTTCTTTTTGTAAGCTCATATGATACTGGCCTGGTGTTTGACGGAATGATGGTGGAAATTGCTGCAGCTTTGAAAGACTACAGCTTAAACACTTTAGCAATACCAAAATGTTGGACGGAAAGTTGAGGTTTGAAAAAATATTCTGTGACCTCACTCTAATATTACCAGCTTCATCAGATCAGATTCTGATGAACCCGATATTTTAGAACGTCTGGCTTTTCCCATGACTTGTAAATAGCACATACAGCTATTTTCAGATAACTACTGCTATATATCCTTAGAAGGATGCCTTGGGTTGGGGTTTTTATGAGATGCATTAACTTTCTAGCAATTGTATTTTACCAGTTTTTGGGTAGCTCAGAATTGTGCCAAATCAGATAACCCTGCAAAAAGGCAAACAGAATTAGTCAAAAAGGCAGTTGAAATAGCTTTAGGGTGAGTTAAACCCAGAGAAAAATACTATATATGACTTGCAGTTTCCAACAGGACCATGCTCAGTGCAGCTGACTGCCTGCTGGACAAGCATCGGAGAAGAGGACAACTTCCCCAGGGTAACAGCTTGTATTATAGCCGCCGTGCAGAGGGAGCTGAGGAAATGGAGACAGTTCCAGGACTTTTGCAAGTGAGATAAAGCCACAAGCAAAATGCTGTGTGCTGGAGTTGGGGGTGGGAACAAATGGGCAAGAAATCCCAAGTGGACAAACAAAAAGTGTTTGGCAGGAGTGACAGGAATGGTCTCCTCCAGGAGGGAGAATCGCCAGACAACAATGGAAGAATGTTACAGAATATTTCATGTTTTCACTAGATATGTGGAAGTGAACCAAACCAGAATACAGACACACGCACGTACGCACATGGAGCTCCTCTACCCACAGACCACACATTCCAATTAGCCCCTTCCCGCACATGAAAGGTGAAACATTGCTCCTCAAGCCTTCAAATATATTATAATGAAATAGTTTAAGGCAGCACCTTCCATACTGCCCAACCACTTGGCCCATCAAACATCTCATGCTTCGCCTCTGTGTGGATCTCACTTTGGCCTTGTTGAACTCACAGGACTAAAATGGAGGTAAAGTCATCCTTGACCTCAACTCAACAGCTGGCTGCAGCATGGCACTAGATGTGCTGAAGGGGTCCACACATCATATAGCCCCCGAGGTGGCCCATGGTCTCACCTTCATCCGACACTAGGCCAGTCTACCTTCCAGTTCATTGTAGATAAGTACATATAAAGCATTGCCAAACTTCTATAAGGAGCCCATGTCTTCTCCTCTATAGCTACCCTACACATGCCTTTTTGTCATCTGTTTATCTCCCACCCCAAGACTAAAATGCAAATCTACACCAGGCCTCCTGATGTCATCTCCTGGGGACTCATTCCAAAAAGACCAAAGCAGTTTTCACGAGTATCCCAGCCAATGCTTATTCACCATCGAAATTATCCCCAGTGTGGGTTCTTGCTATGAGCAAATCACAGACTGTATGTCCTTCAACAGTGATGACACTTCATAAATATAATCATTGGCTGTAAGCATTTGTAGAAATGCTGAGCTGTGGCACCATTTTATTGCTACTTCAGGATTGAAGTTGCCAAAGTGTCTTTTTGCAGTTTTTTTCCCCCTTTCTCCTCCCTCACACATGCCTTCTGTTTTTCTACTTCCATTCAGGCTCTTAGATACCAAGAGAATTAAGGAAGATAAGGTAAATGCAGGAATGAAGGGTTTAGCTAGAAGTTCAGATGGAATTCCCATTCTGACACGTCGGTCCATGTGCCCAGATGAGACCACCCTCAGGGTGGAGTATTCCATCTGGGTAACCTCCAATCTGATAGCATGAATATCGATTTTCCCTTCCAGTAAAAAAAATCCCTCCCTCCTGGCCTCTTAACTCTTCTCATCTGCCTATCACCTCCCCTGGGGTGTCTTCACCTTCCCTTCCTCCCATGGCCCACCCTCCTCTCCAATCAGATTCCTTTCTCCCCAGCCCTTTATCTTTCCTATCCACCTGGCTTCACCTATCACCTTCTAGCTATCCTCCTCCCCCCCCCCCCCACCCCCCCGGCATCTTTTCCCCTTGCTTCCCAGTCCTGAAGAAGGGTCTCGGCCCAAAATGTCGACTGTTTGATCATACCACGGATGTTGCCTGACCCGCTGGGTTCCTCCATCATTTTGTGCAAGTTGCTCTGGGCTTCCAGCATCTGAATTTCTTGTGTTCAGATGGAATCTGTCTGAATGGCAGGAAGAGGGCAGAGCTGGTCTGAAAGCTTAAAGACTTTAACTGGTGTGAAGGATTGAATATCCTGGTGCCAACATCTGCACTGGACGTGAATAATTGTCAATGCAAAAGAATCAGTTAATAACCTGAGATGTGCACATGAACATTATTTCATTAATTTTGTTTTGTTTATTTTTACAGTAATAACTCATTTACCAAACTTGTAGCATAAGTCCTTACTTTACAATTCAAACATATTGATAGTTGGGCAATGGGTAAAGCAGCTAACAACTTAAGCTGTCTGGTAGGCCAACACATTTATCTTCAGCCAACAGTAAAGCTAGATGTTATTCAGAAGATCAAAGTACATCCATGTCACCATATGCAACCAAGATTCATTTTCCTATGGACAATCTCAACTAATATAACGGCAAAGGGTCAGCCAGAGTGCAGAAGACAACAAACTGTGCAAATGCAAATATAAACAGCAATAAATAACGAGAACCTGAGATAAAGTGATAGAGAGTCCTTAAAGTGAGATCGTTGGTTGTAGGAACATTTCAATGATGGCGCAAGTGAGTGATTAAAAGGGTATTTCAAGAGCCTAATGGGTGAGGGACAGTAACTGTTCTTGAACCTGGGGGTGCGAATCCTGAGGTTCTTGTACCTTTTACCTGATGGCAGCAGCGAGAGAAGAGCACGGCCTGGGGGGGTGAGGATCTCTGATGATGGATGCTGCTTTCCTGTCTTACAACCATGTCATTGTTCTGTGCTGGATCTTTGAGAGATTTAAGCAATATCCCACTCCTCCTACCTTTCCCCAAAGTCCTGTAAACCTTTCCCTTCCAAGTAATATCCATTTCCCATTTTAAAGTTATTACTTCACCTGCATTCCCACCCTTACAGCGCAATCCAGATAACCTATGTATACAGTATACTTTTTTCAAGTTCAAGTTTATTGTCATCTGACTTGTACCTATATACAACCAAATGAAACAACATTTCTCCGGACCACAGTGCACCCACAAAACGTGTACTACACACAGCACATAAATCAAAACATTACCATAAATAAGTTAATAAAATATAATTTAAAAATACATGTAGTAAACCACAGCACTGGTAAACAGTAAACAGCTCGCTGTCCTAGTGATGAGACCTTGGTGGTGGCAGGGTATTCACTAGTTCACAGTCTGAGGGAAGAAACTGTTACTCATTCTGACAGGCCTGGTCCTGATGTTCCTGTACGTCCTCCCTGACGGTCATGGGTTAAAGAGATGTGGAATGGGTGGCAGGGATCCTCAACGAAGCTTTGGGCCTTTCGTCTACAACGTTCACAGTAAATGTCACTAATGGAGGGTAGGGCGACTCCAGTGACGCTCCCGGTGGTTTTTACTGTCCTCTGTAGGGTCTGGTGTTCCATACACAATGATGCAGCCAGACAGGACTCTCTCAATGGTACTCCTGTAGAAAGTTGCTAGAATGGGGGTGGGGAGCCTTGCACACCCCAATCTCCTCAGAAAGTGTGGGCACTGTTGTACCTTCCTAATTAATGATGAGGTGTTGTAGGTGATGCACCATCAATAACTCACTCTGAGACGTAAGAAACGAGGTATCGGCTTTTATTGACTGGAAGAATGAACAACACTACATCCTGGGGAATGAGTCCGGGCACAGGCCTCAATCGCCTTTATACAGGGGTCTGTGGGAGGAGTCACAGGAGCAGTCAGCGGGGGTCTGTGGGAGGAGCCACAGGAGCAGTCAGCGGGGGGGGGGGGGTCTGTGGGAGGAGTCACAGGAGCAGTCAGCGGGGGTCTGTGGGAGGAGCCACAGGAGCAGTCAGCGGGGGTCTGTGGGAGGGGCCACAGAAGCAGTCAGCGGGGGTCTGTGGGAGGAGCCACAGGAGCAGTCAGCGGGGGTCTGTGGGAGGGGCCACAGAAGCAGTCAGCGGGGGTCTGTGGGAGGAGCCACAGGAGCAGTCAGCGGGGGTCTGTGGGAGGAGCCACAGGAGCAGTCAGCGGGGGTCTGTGGGAGGAGCCACAGGAGCAGTCAGCGGGGGTCTGTGGGAGGAGCCACAGGAGCAGTCAGCGGGGGTCTGTGGGAGGGGCCACAGGAGCAGTCAGCGGGGGTCTGTGGGAGGAGTCACAGGAGCAGTCAGCGGGGGTCTGTGGGAGGGGCCACAGGAGCAGTCAGCAGGGGGTCTGTGGGAGGAGCCACAGGAGCAGTCAGCAGGGGGTCTGTGGGAGGAGCCACAGGAGCAGTCAGCGGGGGTCTGTGGGAGGAGCCACAGGAGCAGTCAGCGGGGGTCTGTGGGAGGGGCCACAGGAGCAGTCAGCAGGGGTCTGTGGGAGGAGCCACAGGAGCAGTCAGCAGGGGGTCTGTGGGAGGAGCCACAGGAGCAGTCAGCGGGGGTCTGTGGGAGGAGCCACAGGAGCAGTCAGCGGGGGTCTGTGGGAGGGGCCACAGGAGCAGTCAGCGGGGGTCTGTGGGAGGAGCCACAGGAGCAGTCCAGACAGGTATATGTAGTTCACCACAGTAGGTTAGATCGTCTGTTACATGCACACCAAGGAACTTGATGCTCTTCACTCTCTCCGTGGCAGAGTCATTGATCTGCAATGAACAGTGGTTGATGTGTACCTGCATGAAGTCCACAATCATCTCTTTTGTCTTGTCTATGTTGAAACTCAGGTTGTCCTCACACCTTTTTACAAGCCTCTTTACCTCCTCTCTGCTTGCCGACTCATTATTGTTCTGAAGAGGCCAACTATCGTTGTATCGTCAGTGAAACTGATGATGCAGACTGAGCTGGGTTTGGCAGTGGAATCGTGAGCCAGCAGGGTGAGCAGCATTGGGCTGATCACACAACCCCGGGGGACACCAGTGCTCGGTGTGATGGAGCTTGAGATGCTGCTGCCAACTCAGACTCACCGGGGTCTTTCCATCAAGAAGTCCGAGATCCAGTTACAGAAAGGGCTGTTGAGTCCCAACAAAGACAGTTTACCCACCAGCCTCTGAGAATGATCGTATTAAGTGCCGAGCTGATGTCGTTGAACAACATCCTGGCATATGAGGCATTGTTCTTCCAGGTGGGACAGGATGGAGTGGAGGGCCGAGGCTATGACATCATCAGTGGACCAGTTTGAATGGTAGGTAAAAACTGGAAAGGGTCCAATGTAGCTGGAAGGTGGGATTTTATACGATCCATTACCAGCTGCTCAAAGCATTTCATGATTGTTGAAGTAAGTGCCACTGGGCGGTAATCATTTAGGCCAGTTACCGTCGCTCTCTTGGGTACCAGAATGATGGTGTCTGCCTTGAAGGCTGCTGTAGACTGTCTCAGAGCGATATTAAAAATGTCCATTAAGACTTCTGTTACCTGCGCCTCACAATCCCTCAGCACCTGACCAGGTGCGTTGTCCAGCCCCGCAGCTTTGTGTGGATTTACCCTGGCTAGGATTCCCCTCACCTCGACTGCAGCCAAGGGGAGAGGGAGCTTTCCCCAATGTCACAACACTCTTTGCTTCAAATCGTCCACGGAAGGCCTTCAGCCCACCAGGAAGGGAGGTGTCGCTGTCATTGGCGTGCAGCGTGGACGTATAGTTGGTTATGGTATGTACACCTTGCCGCATACACCAAATCTCCCTCGCGTCACAATGGTGTCTCTGGATTTTCTGTGCGCCTTCACCCTTTGCCTTCCTGATGGATCGGGAGAGCATAGCCCTTGCTGACCTTAGAGTTGTCCTACAGCCTAAACTGAAGGCAGTGTCCTGATCCCAAAGCAGTACACAAACCTCTGCGGTCAGCTATGGTTTCTGATTTGCCCTGGCAGTGTAGTGTTTAACCACGGAAATGTCCTCAATGCATTTTCCTATGTAGTCAGTCATCAAACCCGTGGGAATAAAAGGATCCTTGTCTGGTTGGCTGCCAGTGACTAGTGCTGTTCCACAGGGGTCGGTGTTTGGACTGCTTTTTTAATGCTGTATATCAATGATTCGGATGATGGAATAGATGGCTTTGTTACCAAGTTTGCAGATGATATGAAGGTTGGTGGAGGAGCAGGTAGTGTTGAGGAAACAGCTAGGCTGCGGAAGGACTTAGACAGATTAGGAGAATAGGCAAGAAAGTGACAAATGAAATATAATGTTTGGAAAATAAATGTGCAGACTATTTTCTAAATGGGGAGAAAATCCAAAAATCTGAGATGCAGAGTGACTTGGGAGTCCTTGTGCAGAACACCCTAAAGGTTAACTTGCAGGTTGAGTCGGTGGTGAGGAAGACAAATGCCACGTTCGCATTCATTTCAAGAGGTCCAGAATACAAGAGCAGGGATGTGATGCTGGGGCTTTATAAGGCACTGGTGAGGCCTCACCTTGAGTATTGTGAACAGTTTCGGGCTCCTCGTTTAACAAAAGATGTGCTGGCATTGGAGAAGGTTCAGAGACGGTTAACAAGGATGATTCTGGGAATGAAAAGGTTATCATACAAGGAATGCTTGATGACTCTGGGTCTGTACTTACTGGAATTCAGAAGGATGAGGGAGGATCTCATTGAAACCTTTTGAATGTTGAAAGGCCTAGACAGAGTAGATGTGGAAAGGATGTTTCCCATGGTGGGGGTAGTCTAGGACAAGGGAACACAGCCTCAGGATAGAGGGGCGTCCATTTAAGACAAAGTTGCGGAGAAATTTCTTTAGCTAGAGGGCGGTGAATTTATGGAATTTGTTACCTCAGGCAGCTGTGGAGGCCAGGTCGTTGGGGATATTTACGGTGGAGATTGATAGGTTCTTGATTGGACACGGCATCAAAGGCTATGGGGAGAAGGCCAAGGAATGGGGTTGAGGAGGGGAGAAAAGGATCAGCCATGTTTGAATGGCGGAGCAGACTCAATGGGCCAAATGGCCTAATTCTGCTCCTATGTCTTATGGTGTTATATTCATCAATGTTGATGTGATGATCGTAGGTAGCCTCCTTCCTGAGCATGCTCCAGTCTGTGCTCTCAAAACAGTCCTGCAACACCAAGGTGGCACCTTCTGACCAGGTCCTGATCTTCCCCCAAGATGGTTTGACTCGTTAAACCAGTGGTCTGTATGCAGGGATTAGGAAAATTGACATGTTGTCTGTGTATCCAAGAAGAGGGTGAAGGGTTGGGGGGGGGGGGCAGCCTTGTAGGCTCCATGAACATTGGTATAAACCAGGTATAATATATTTTCTCCCCGAGCTGCAAAGTTGACCTTCCAGTAGAACTCTGGAAGAACTGTTTTTGAGTTGGCATGATTGAAACATTAACAACAATGAACACACCATCCGGGTGAACGCCTTCAACATCGCGGAATGGCGCAATTCAGCTCCTGCAGCGCTTCCCCAGCACAAGCACGGTCGGTGGGGGGGGGGGGGGGGGGTGTAAACAGCAGCAATCACGATGGCAGTGAACTCACTGAGTAAGTAGAAGGTCCTGCACTTCACCATTTTATCTATGGCATGCAGTGGGTCATTATCATCGAGGTATCATCGCATCAGTTCTTAATGACATAGACACACAGACCTACTCCGCGGTTCTTGCTGGAAGTCCCAGCCTTTATGTCTCCCCGAAAGGAGATTAGGCCTTCTAGCTGAATAGGAGACCTGAAGCCATGTTTCTGTCAGGACAAGTGTGTAGCAGCCCCTCATCTCCTGCTGGTTCAGACGCAGGTAATTCAGCTAATTTTCTGGTGATCGGACATGCATGAGCAGAATCGTCAGAAGCACAGGTCTGCCGGGATCCGCTTTAATGACTTGCTCACACTTCTACATCCCTACACACCATTTCCAATGGCCACTTCCTCGAGTAGCTGTAGTAGGCAGCAGCATAGAGAGAGAGGGCCCACTCCACGCGTTAGACCGTTACTGTGCAACGCCTTCGTTATCCCATGAGCTGGACTTCAGTGTTTCTTATGATCAGCGCTGTTTTTTGATCATAGTAAAGACGAATAGGATGAGAAATTTCACCACTGATTGGAGCCACTGCAACCATGGGTATGGCCATCTTCTGATATTTTCCCCTTGTTCTTTTGCCAAATCTTATAAAGTTATGTCCTCTGACTACTGATTTTTTTGTCTTTGCTTGTCTCTACTAAATCTCACCTTAACCCTCTTTGCTCAAAGGAGAACACCGATCTCTCCAGACAATTTAAGTGCCTCATCCCGGATAAAACTCTGAATAAATCTCTTGACATTCTTCCTGAAGCATAATAGCCAAATTTGGACACAATCCTCCAGCAGGGGCTTAACTATTGGTTTTGTATGATTTATATTGTGTCAACAAGACATGTCGAATTTTGAGTTTGGCTGACTTTGGATACCAAAAATATGACTGGTAATTTTCACAGAACATACATTCCTTAGCTCAGATCTTGGCAGAAACATTAACCACCTTATCCTTTTAGGCACAGCAAATTTCCGGTATTTATACAAGACATTCTGAATGGAAACAGGCTGGAATCATTTTACTGATGGGACTGAAACTATTTGACAAAAGAACCATCACCAATGCATCTCCCTCCCACTAAAGTCAGTTCTTTTTTTAAACTCGTCCATTTCCTCTGCATAATTTTCAAATTTAAATTCTTCTACCCATACGTCTAAGTGAACTCTCACAATCTCGGGGCATCTCAAAGTGCTTTTCCAGCCAATTAAATACTTCTGAAGTATTGCATCATAAGGAGACATGGCAGCCAATTTGCACAGCAAAATATCTCCCAAACAGCAATGAGATACATACATGACCAGATAGATCAGCTATTTTGGTGATGCTATGTGAGATTGAAATTGTTGGCCAATCACCAAATATTAAACTAATACTAAGTGAAAGGTAAGATTTGCTGACTGTTAGGCTATATTGTGTTTTTAAATCATGCTAAAATGTTGCTGATTCATTAGTCCTCAATGATTAATGCTTGATACTTAGAGACAGTTAGATTCTAACATGTATTTTAATCATAGGTCAAGAAATCCTGCACAATACCAAATTATGTTCGTGAAGAATAGATAACAATGCTTTTCCCAAAATTGTCCACCGCAGGAGATTACTGATCTCATACCTGGGCCTGTTGCAGAATAACTCATAAATATTGTTTAGAAGGGAAATCAAAGACCGTTGCCATTGATCACCACATTGGTGGGATGACGAGCTTAAGCATTTACTACTCACAAATCCTTTAATTCTATTTTGTTTAAAGAAATACTGAAACAAACATCTTCTGCCCATTTCAATTTCTCTCCCCCACCCCTAAAAAACTTGCAGATGCAAGAAATCTGAAATAAAATTTTTTAAAAATGCTGGAAATGCTGCAGGCGAGGCAGTATCTGTGGAAAGGAGAAACAGTCGATGTTTTAGGTGAACTCAGCAGAACTGGGGGAATAAAAACAGATTGTAAAGTTTTAAGTTGCAAAGTAAGTGGCAGAAAGGATGGATAGGACAAAGGGAACGTTTGTGACGAGTGAGGAAGGAATGAGTTGTCTGATCATAAGTGTTAATGAGGGTAGTTAGAAGGTGATTATTTTAATTTAATTTATTTTACTGAGATACAGTGCGGAATAGGCCATTCCAGCCTGTCAAGGCAAGCCATGTAGCAATCTCCCAATTTAACACTAGCCTAGCCACAGGACAATGACCAATCAACCCACCAACCAGTACGTCTTTGGAATGTGTATTGTGTTTATAGCAGAACCATGGGACATGCCCAATTAGTCAGGTTATATGAATGGAGAGAGAAAATCTGAGCCAATATTTCAGATGGATGACTGCTAGCAGTGCCAGAAAAGGCAGGCTACTTAAAATTGTGAAATGCAATATGGAGTCTGGAAGGTGTACAATTGGAAGTGAGGGGTCATTTCTCAGGCTTGCATTGGGCCATGGGAGGCTATGAGCAGACGGGTCGGAGTGGGAATGTGATGGAAAATTAAAGTAGCAGAAACCTCAGGGTCACTCCAGTGGAATGAATGCAGGTGTTTCACAATCTGATCAACCAATCTATGTTCGGTGAAGGGAAAACAAGGACACATCAGAGGCACCCGTGTGGAAATTCTCGCTATCAAAGTGAATGTAATGGAGAAGGATGAACTGAGGGAATGGAATTGAGTCCTCACAGCAAGTATGGTTGGAGAAAATATAGCCAAGGGAGTGTGGGAGTCTAAGATGGCAGCGGGTGTCTGCGGCTGTCTGCGGCTGTCTGTTGCCTGAGATCAGCGGTCCCGAACCTTGAAGCCTTACCGAGCGGTTTGTGGACCCCAGGCTGGAGACCCCTGCCTGGAATGGAGATGGGCGTTGTGAAAGTGAAAGCGGGAAGGAAACTGGCAGCAAAGGTAGTGACTTTGTTGAGTTCTATGTGAATGCAGAAGTAACCAAGTGCAGCCACTGATGTATTGGTCGAGGTGTTAAGGGACAAAGCCAGTGGAGGGCTGAAAGAGACTGTTCCACACATCCAACTAAAAGACTTCGATAATGAGCTCATGTGAGCCCCCACAGCCACACCTTTGACCTAGACAATGAGAGAGGAGTTGCTTAATGGGGGGCAAATTCCCTCAGGTGTAAGAGTACACTGGTGAAGAGCCTCATTTCACGGAAGCAGCTGATGTCTGAAAGGAAGGAAAGAGTTGTCTGCTGCAGAGAAAGAAGGGGAAATGCCCAGAGTGAGATAGGGTGAGCTGACACAGATCAAGAGCAGGGCATTATCTGCGGTTCTCAGGTGCGATGAGAATAGTGCCTCAAGAAACGCTGAATAGTTTGAATTTTCCCGTCATCCTGGGTGGGTCTGAATTGTGAAGGTGGGACTTGAGATGAAATTCAAGGAGGATAAGCTAGAACCAAAGACATTTGCTAATGCAAGAGGCATGGCTGTAGAAGCGAGTTTCGGTCAATATCTTATTCAAGATGAGAGAGGACACAAAGCATTGAAGGTGAACGAGGCAAAAGAGACAGATGGAAGTCCCATCGGAGAATGGAGGAGAACTTTTCAAAGGTTGGCATTCTTGGAAGTTGCAGTGAATTTGACAGTAAATGAAATAAAAGCAGAAAATGCTGGAAAGATTCAGCAGGCCAGGCAGCATCTACAGAAACAGGCACAGAGTTAAACATGCATCAGAATTTGGAAAGAGAGATAAAAGAGTAGTTTCAAATTGCAGAGAAGGTGATGAGAGGGATGAATAGGTCAAACAGAACTCCTGTGAAAAAGTGAGGCCAGGACTGCCATGGAGATAAATGATTTGGTCAAAGGGTTAACAGACGTTGAAGTTATTTATGCTTCTTTTGCTTTACTATTAGTGGACTGAGGCACATTCCAGGAGGCCAGACTATGCCAATGGAGAGAGACAACCTCAGCCATTGTCACAAATGGCTAACCTTCAATAGAAACGGCCAGTTCTGATACACACAACGAAAATTAAATCCCTGAAGTTGGAGAACTTGTTATTGAGTCTGAGTAGCTGCAATATGCCCAGTTGGAAGATAAGATATTGTTCCACGAATCTGTATTGGTTCTTGTTGTGACAGTACAGGATGCCACAGACAGGTAGCTCGGATAGGACAATTCCTTTCCTCCCACAGATACTGCCTAACCCACTGAGTTCCTCTAGCAGATAGGTTGTTGCTTCAGATTCTCACACCTACAGTGTCTTGTGTCTTCATTGTACCACCCCAGTGCAAAGTTTCTTCAAGGTATCTCTCATTGCTTCTCCTCTGCTGCTGTCCAGCTTTTTAAACACCTTCTAACCAAGACATTCATCACCTGACACCCTCCTCAGTCCACCATCAATGTGGACTCCTCTCTCATCACTCCACTACTCAGCTCTATACAGGCCGTCGTGCCTCTCCCACTCAGTCCTGTTGCAGGGTATCAACCCGAAAAAAAAAAGTCGACAGTTCTATCCTCCCACAGATGATGCTCAACTCGCTGAGATCCTCTAGCAGTTTGGTTGCTGCTCCAGATTCCAGCCTCTTGTGTTTCTGGAGTCAGAGTGGGTGGGAGAATTAATCCAGGAGGCAACAGATAGGTTGGGATTGCTCTCACGGACTGAATGCAAATACTCTACAAAGCAGTCACCCAACCTGTGTTTGATTTCACCCAGACTGAGGAGACCTCATTGTGAGCAGCAGATGCAGTCCATGAAATTGGAAGAAGCAGAAGTGAATCTGTGCCTTTGTTGTACTTGCTCCAAAGATGAGACTTTCCAGAGGAACATCTGAAGTTCACCAGGGCTTTTCCTCGAACATTGCCAACAGCGCATTTGACCACATCTTTTCTATTTCCCACTCTTATGCTCTCTCTGCCTGTGCTCCTGGAGCGAGTTCCTCTGGGTCCTCACCTTACACCTAAAATCACATTTAATTTCTGTTGGTTCCAACGAGACTCCACCACCTGACACGTTTCCCTCCCCCCACCTTTCAGCAGTTTACGACAGTACAGCACGGGACAGTCCATTCAGCCCATGTTGTGCCGATCTTGACTGCAAATTTACACTAAATGTCCAATTCCCGTGTGTCTCCATAGCCACATGAATATGAAGAGATTGGAGGGTCATCTAAAAGCCTCCTCAACTTCAAACTACCCCTGGTAACCACTGGGGTGGCATGATAGCAGAGCGGTTGGTTTACTGCGCCAGTGACCCAGATTCAACTCCTGCCACTCTCTGTAAGGAGCTTATATGTTTGCTCTGTGACTTTCCTCCCACATTCTAAAGATGCATGGTTTAGGGTTAGCGAGTTGTTGGCCTGTTATGTTATTGCCAAAGGTGGGCCTCCTCTCTAGGGCATCCTCAGACAGTGTTAACTGTTGACACAAGTGCGCATTTCACTAAATGTTTTGATGTACGTGTAACAAATAAAACTAATCTTTAATGTAACACGCTGTAAGGTTTCACTGCTAACGTAATGGCTTCTCTGTAATGTTCCACTGCTAAGGAAATGGTTTCTCTGTAGCAGCAATGTTTGGGTTCTGACTAGAGATAACGGGGCGTGTTAGCCAATGAGCGGATGTTGTTCTTGCTTGTGTGTCTGGGAGCTGGGATTTTGTGGTCTTTTGCCAGGGAGAGATGAGGAGAGAAGATGCGAATGGAGAGAGTTGGCAGAAGACAAAACATGTGTCTGTGCTTCCATTACTGTGAGAATGGTCTTGGTTGGAGTTGAAGAATCAGATCTCATACTGGGTCACATCACCCCAGATCGACCTCGTCTTCTCCACCTGAGCCATGTCTCCCTTTTCGACCTCTGCCCGGATCATCTCGCTGAGCAGCTGCCACTTCCCCAGGACTCAATTCCAGGTCACGTCACCCACATACCGATGTCAGCATTGCCAGCTAATTTGTCTTCGGAGCAGTCAGGTTACAGTAAACTTGGGAAATGGCGTAATCAGAAGCTCCCAATTGATCCACTGCTCAATCCTGCCCCTCCTTTCCCTCTGCCCGGCCAAAATTAAGAAATCTCATTTGGGTGGATGCTGCGCGACGTGTCCCCGTTACAAATCAGTACCACGAAATAACAAACAGTACACAATATCCGATTAAACGATTGAGCTTTATAATTCTTAATTTGACTATATGGTCAGTAACAAAAAGAAGAAAAAGGGCCCATTCTCATGAAACAGTCTAATGCACAAACGTTGGAGCTCAATGATAAGGCTGTACATCCACCATCAACCTCCTCCGATCGTCACTGACCTTCAGACCCTCGTTCCAAGTCCTCTCCGTCCGAGGTCTACCAACTCTCCATTTGCATCTTCTCTCCTCAACTCCCCTTGGCAAAAGACCGTGAAGTCCCAGCTCCCAGAGACAGAAGTAAGAACAAGAATCTCTCATTGGCTAACATGCCCCATTATCTCTAGTCATAACCCAAACATTGTTGCTACGGAGAAACCATTACCTCAGGAGTGGAACATTACAGAGAAGCCATTACATTAGCAGTGAAACCTTACAGCATGTTACATTAATCTTTTAACTCATTCCAGAGCGTATTGGGCTCTGTGGAAAAAATACGCCCCTCACATTGCCTTTAAACATTCCCCCTCATCCTTAAAGGAATAGCCGCTGGTGTTTGACACTTCTATTCGAGGGAAAAGATCATTCCTGCCCACCTTATCTATGCCTAAACACCTCTATCAGGTCTCCTGTTGGCCTCGACACTCTAGGGAGAATAACCCAGTTTTGTCCAACCTTTCCCTAATGCCATTTTGGAGGGATCTCTCTCTCTCCCTTCACAACTTGCTGGTCCACTTTTCCAACCCAACAATTTCTCCGTCCTTGACGCCACAGGAGATGAAATGCCTGAAGTTTCACCTTTTGCACCAGTGTAATGCAAGACTTTTTACTGAGGTGCAGCAATGCAAGAACTCGTGCAATGAATGGGTCTGTATTGTGTGGTGTAGAGACAAAGAAGGGCCAAGGATTGTACAGAGATAACTAAAAGTGGCAGAAATATCAATAGGATGGTTATACAGAACATCCAGAGTGCTTTCCTTGGCTAGCCAAGGCATTGGACATGAAGGCAAGAAGTTTATTATACAACAACAATATTTAGCCTACATTGTTCTGATCACTACAATGCAGAAAAGTTGTCGCTGAGAAGAGATTA
Source organism: Hemitrygon akajei (assembly GCF_048418815.1). Taxonomy (NCBI): domain Eukaryota; kingdom Metazoa; phylum Chordata; class Chondrichthyes; order Myliobatiformes; family Dasyatidae; genus Hemitrygon; species Hemitrygon akajei. Next base: position 161,982,813 of record NC_133130.1, on the reverse strand, counting down.
CATGACTGGAAATTAAGTTTGGATAGGCTGCTGTTGTTTTCTTTGGATCAGAGGGGAGACTTAACTGAGGTGTGCAAAATTACAAAAGGCTCAATAAATAGGGAGGAATTATCTGCCTTGGCAGAGGGGTAAAGATAAAGCAAGGGACAAACTCATAGAAAGATATGAGGAAAGATGAGGATTTTAACCAAAGATTGTTAAGGTCTGGAGATCAATATCTGAAATCTTGGTGGAAGCAGAAATTTAATCATTATTAAAAAGGATGTGAACATGTGCTTACATAGCCCTGACAAGAGGGACTACAGACTAAGGGATGGTAAGTAGCCCTTTTTCAATGGGTCTACACATGACAGACCAAGTGTCACGAAGTTTCTATGATTCCCTGTGGATCAGTGTCAAATATTTTCTAAACACATTTCTGTGAAGAGCCTTGGAACTTTTAACTCTGATAAAAGCGTTATATAAATACAAGCTGTTGCTGTTGAAATCGGGAAGTGTATCAACACTCCTGATATATTTAGGGCCTGTTCCGCACTTTTATTTTCTGCCAAATTGATAACTCAGCTTAATTAAATGCACCATCTATTTTCTTAATTGACCGTAAATACACCACCCCCAAATTTAAACATCACCCACACACTCTGATCTAAGTCAAATTTGCTCCTCGTCAACTCTACATATTTCTTACACAACAATATCTTCTTATAGTTTATCTATCTATCTATATCTATTTACTTATTTAGAGATGCAGAACTGTCACAAGTCCTTCTGGCCCAATGGTCCCGCATCTCCCAATTACACCCATGTGACCAATTAACCCCCCCCAACCTGTACACCTGTGGGAAGTGGGAGGAATCCAGAGCAGAGGAAACCCACCCGGTTACGGGGAGAGAGAACAAACTCCTTACAGACAGTGGCAGAATTGAAACTGGGGTGCCTGCACTGTAATAGTGCTCTGCTTGGCATTATCAAACCCTGTATCTACCCAAAGGAGATATATTCAAAGGCAAAAGCCCACACTATGCCAATCTACCTCATCAGTGAACTGAGTTGTTTAAAAATCACTACCTGGATTCATAAGTATGCATATTTGCCCAAACGACAGAGAATGAGAAAGCAATGCAGCAAGTATGATGCAAGTAGAAGGTAGCGAAAGAGAGAAATAGTGTCATTTGTATGTGTATTTATCAGAGAGGTGACTTTGAGAGAGAAATGTGAGTCAAATAGAGGTACAGGAAGCCACCTTCTCAAGCTCTGATCACACAGAAGCTCAACCACGAGTAATGCATGGTGGTTGAAGATCTTTCTGCTGACTACAGTACAGCTCCGACCCAGGTCAATCACCAGCACCAGGAGCAGGCTGAGTTTGGACAGAACCTTGTCACAGTCGATGCTTGAGGGTGATGGTGCCCTTTCATGCGATTCTAACAAGCCTACAGCTGGAACCATGGAATTTTATACTTGCAGCCGGTCTGGACCTTCTCACAGAGCCAAGTACAACTCAGTTGACAAGCCGGAGATTCCCGGAATTGTATTTTGCTGTAGAGGAACAGATCGGCCATGTCAGCCGATTCAGATTTAACTGGTAATTATGAGATTTATAAGCCAATTAAATAACATGCCTAGCACTGTGATTAGCAACATACAAATATCTTGTATTACATATTTGCAAATTTTATGTGTAGGGTATATTTTTGGAAAAAATTAGCACAGGAGAGTGAGAAGAACCACGCTGTTATAAATGTGAGGGAAGAAAAATAGATGTATGAAATGGAAAAGTATGAAAGGTTTGTTAATGTGAAAACTAGGAAGGCTGTGATGAGGCAAGGAGTGGTGTGTGAGAGGGAACAAGTGGATGAGAAAATAGGAACAACATTTTAAGACTATATTGTTCCAGAGACAGGATATGTGAGAGATGGATCTGTGTGTGAAGAAGTAAACATAAGAAACATAAGAAATAGGAGCAGGAGTCGGCCATCTGGCCCATCGAGCCTGCTCCACCATTCAATAAGATCATGGTTGATCTGGCCATGGACTCATCTCCACCTGCCTGCCTTTTCCCCATAACCCCTTATTCCCCTACTATGCAAAAACCTATCCAAGCTTGTCTTAAATATATCTACTGAGGTAGCCTCCACTGCTTCATTGGGTAGAGAGTTCCACAGATTCACCAGTCTATGGAGGAGTTCCTCCTCATCTCCATCCTAAATCTGCCACCTGAATCTTGAGGCTATGTCCCCTAGTTCTAGTGGGTGTTTGAGTATGAGGGGGAAGTGTGGGTCTGTGGTGTGTCGGGCAGGCATGTAGAAAGAGGACAGAATCAGTAGCAGCATTCATTTACAACAGGGTGCTCTGATGCAGGCCATGAGCACGGGTGATGTCCAGCCTATCAGTGAGAGGTCAAGATATTGGATGTAGCAGTGAGTGAGAGACTCATGTGTGTATGCAAATAGAAGAGAATGGAGGCATATGTTTAGAAATTTGGCATCAAGGGCACCAGGCTTTGGGAAAGCAGTAACAAGGGAGTAAGGTTCCAGCAGCTGATCTGCGCTGGCTGCAGAGAAACCTTTTTTTCCCCATTCAGTTTGTGGGTGGGGGACGGTCGTCATCCTAAAATAACCGAAGCAAGCTCTTGCAGGTCGCTAAACCCCAGCCCCCGGGGTCTGGGAGCTGAGGGAGCAGCTTGCTGACGTGGCCTGCCCCCGCTCAGAGCCAGGGATGGGCAGCAAGAGCCACAAACATCAGTTAAATCCTGCTCCTCACAGTCTACAGCTGCAGCTGACCCACACCTCGACTATTGCTGCCTGCGGGACCACCCCCTGTATCTCAGACATACACAGGAGGAGGCAAGGGAGAGCGCCAACCCTCTCCCACCTGTAATGGATCAACATTCCTAATGCTGCCCATTAATGGTAAACCAAATGAATATTTAATATTACAGCTAATTGCGTACAAAGCTGGCTTTGTACGGACAGATTAATCAACAAATTGCAGAAGATTGCAAATTCCTACTTGCTCAGGGATTCAATTAGTGAAGTTGGAAAAGAAGCAGCCCGAACCTACTCTATCGTTTGCGGAGATGACAGCTGATCAGCCTCTCAACTCCTTTTAGTCTTTGCTCTCCTTCCTCTCCCTCTCTATAACGTTGGTACATTTGTTTGGGCCAGAGTGCAGCCTCAGCACTCAGAATGTGAGCTTTGACATTTTCAGCAAAAGAGAAAATGCTGAAACACCAGCAGGACAGGTAGCATCTGCAGAAAGAGAAACAGAGTTAATGTTTCAGGTGATACAGCCCACTAAGTTTCCTCCTAGCAACAACAGTAAGGCAAAGGTTCAGAATTAGGCCATTCAGCCCATCAAGTCTGCTCTGCCTTTTAAACATGGCTGATTTATCTTCCCTCTCAATCCCATTCTCCTGCCCTCTCCCCATAACCTTTGATGCCCTTATTAATTGTGAACCTCACAGCCTGTGTTTTAAATATACCCAGTGACCTGGCCGCCACAGCCATCTGCGGCAATGAGTTCCACAGATTCACCACCCTCTGGCTAAAGCGATGTCCTTCTGAGGCCGTTCCCCCCAGTCCAGCACTCTCCCACTATTGGAAACATCCTCTTAATGTCCACTCTACCTCGCCCTTTCAATGTTCAGACAGTTTCAATGAGATCCTCCAGTGAGTACACGCCCAGAGCCATCAAGTGCTCCTCATATGTTAACTCTTACATTTCTGGGATCAGTCTCATACACCTCCTCCGGACCCTTACCAATTCTGGCACATCCTTTGTTAGATACAGGCACAAAACTGCTCAAAGTACTCCAAATGCAATCTAAGTAATGCATTATAAAGCCTCAATATTACGTCTTTGCTTTCACAGTTTATTCTAGTCCTCTTGAAATGATCGCTAACATTGCATTTGTCTTCCTCACCACAGACTGAACCTGCAAGTTAACCTTTAGGGAATCCTACACCAGCACTCACACTCCTAAGTCCCTTTGCACCTCCAACTTCTGAATTCGCTCCCCGTTTAGAGTACACAGCTGTATCAATCCCATTTTATTCTCCACATTCCCATCACCTCCCTCGATATTCTCCCTCATCTACACACAAGGAGCAATTTACAATGGCCAAATTAACCCTCCAAACCCCTATGTGGGAGGTATTCCACGTGGTGACAGAGGGAACATGCAAACTCCACTCAGAGAGCTTTGGTGGGTAGGATTGAACATGTTTGCTGGGGTTACAAGGCAGCAGCTCGATTAGATCTTTTTCTATTTTTGGTTCATCTGCTGTCCTTTCAGAATTCTCATTTGACACTTTCAACTTGCCTCAAGCCTCAACAGCATTCTGAGACAAAGGTGTTGCAAATTTTCATTTATCTTTGTGCTGAAAAAGTGCTTCTAACATCACCTTGAATAATCTGACATTAACTTTAAGGTTAATTTCTCCCTAAATACCCCTCAGCTCCATCAATCATGTTAACTTCTATAGTATGATCACAATTTAGCTTCCGACACCTCGAGGAGAAAAGGTAAATGATCCTTCTAAGTTAATAATTTAGCCAATATATCATTCTGCATCCACTGTTTATGGACAGTGCAGATGAAAGCAGCTCTTTGCAAATACCGCAATCAGTTTCACAGGATTCAGCCACGAATACTGATGAAATCATTAAGAGTTTGACTAGTGCAGTACTATTAAGCTGGAAAATGACTCAATGTGTAATAAGGCATAAACATTTATAGAGCCAAAGGAGATCTTTGGTGAAGCAGGAGGAAAGTTCGAGAAGGAAGTGACAGCGTGCCGAGAGAACTGTGGATCAGGAAGTGTGACAGTGAAAACTAGTGGGTCAAAGGGAACGAGGCACAGTGCTGGATTGTCAGAGAGCTCCAAGGGTGTTGGGTATGAAGAGAAGAAAGTTAAAATGCAGGTTTTCAAAGTTCAAAGTAAATTTATTATCATGTCACCATATACTACTCTGAGATTCATTTTGTCAGCCTCCACAGTAAGTACAAAGATACATAACAGAATTAATGAAAACCACACACAACAAAGACAGACTAACAACCAATGAGCAAAAGAAGAAAGACAGACAGACAGAAAGAAAATGAATTGTAGAGTCCTTGAAGTGAGTCCATTGGTTGTGGAATCAGTTCAGCGTTGCGGTTCATGAAGTTGAGTGAATGACTCTGAATGATTTGGTAGGGACATACTCATCCATGCTTGAATTTATAAAGTCTGTGAGAACTGTGGCGTTTTCACTCAGACCCTCCGATGAGTCCTTGAACGTACCCCAGTCTACTGACTCAAAGCAATCCCGTAGCCGCTCCTCGGCCTCCTGTGACCACCTTTTTGTTGCCCTTGTCTCTGAAGCCAATGTAGCTCAGTCATCTAATGAATGAATCATTTAAGGACAGAAGTTGGCTTTAAATGTCACGTCAGTAACATATGAAAAAGACAATACTTTCACACAAACATTCCACCCACAGACAGAGTGCAGAGCAGCCAGGTTTCAGCTGCAACGTGAGATGGAAACTTTTCACCAGAAAAAACAACTGGCCCAAACATCACTCAACAGAGATCTGATGCTAAGATAGACTGGATATTACTTTCAAATCTGCATTTCAGATCAACTCCTACTCTGAAGTTGCTGGGACTCTGCAGACATGAGAGACGATCATAAGATGATCATGAGATTGAAGTTCAAACACCCACAGAGGGAGCCCACAACTTCAGTCAAAGGCCATGTGGAGAAATTGAACACTCCAGATCACTCTTTACTTTCAATTGCATCAACAGCAGACGGGGTTCAAAGCTGTGGTCTGATATCCTGATAAACATTCAAAAACATGCTAGCATTTACATATCGTAAGGTTGCATTATATTTACCGAGGTAATGCTCTTCAGCACTTATTCTGCTATCTTTTATAAATCTACCGGTTCCTACAGTTAACTTGACAACATTCCTCCATCTGGCAGAACTGGTTCTCACCCGCAACAATTTTTCTTCCAGCTCCTCTCACTTTCTCCAGGCTCGAGGGGTAGCCATGGGTACCTGCGTGGGCTCCAGCTATGCCTGCCTTTTGGTTGGCTATGTAGAACGGTCCGTGTCCCAAGCCTTCCCCACTAATGCGCCCCAACTCTTTCTCTGCGACATTGACGACTGCATTGGTACTGCTTCATGCACCAATGCTGAGCCCCTCAATTTCATTAAGTTGCCTGGAAATTCCACCCTGCCCTTAAATTCACTTGGTCTGCCTCTGACTCCTCTATCCATTTTCTCGATCTGGAGACATCTGTCGGCCGACCTCTTTTATAAACCTACTGACTCCCAAGACCATCTTGACCTCTTCCTACCCTGTCTCCTGTAAAAATGCTATTCCATTTTCTCAGTTCCTTCATTCCCCCACATCTGTTCCCAGGGTGAAGCTGTCCTTACCAGGACATCAGAGATGTTCTCCTTCTTCAAAGAACAGGAGTTTCCTTTCTCCACCATCGATGCTGTCCTCATCCATATCTTCTCCATTTCTCAGACATCCACGCTCATCCCTTCTTCCCACCAGCTTAATGGGGTTAGAGCTCCTCTCGTCCTCACCTATTGCCACATGAGCCCCTGCATCCAACGCATCTTTCTCACAACTTTCACCATCTCTAAAGGGATACCACCACTCTTAAGAGCACCAAATTTCTTGGTGTTCACCCAGTGGAGAATCTCACCTAGTCCCTCAACACCAGCTCCATAGCAAAGAAAGCCCAGCAGCGTCTCTACTTTCCGCGAAAGCTGAGGAAAGTCCATCTCCCACCCGCCCCCCCCATCCTCATCACATTCTACAGGGGTTGTACTGAGAGCATCCTGAGCAGCTTCATCACTGCCTGGTTCGGAAATTGCACCATCTCGGATCACAAGACCCTGCAGCAGATAGTGAGGTCAGCTGAGAAGATCATCCGGGTCTCTCCTCCCACCATTACAGACATTTACACTACACACTACATCCACAAAGCAAACAGCATTATGAAGGACCCCATGCACCCCTCATACAAACTCTTCTCCCTCCTGCCATCTGGGGAAAAGGCACCGAAGCATTCGGGCTCTCACGACCAGACTGTGTAACAGTTTCTTCCCCCAAGCCATCAGACTCCTCAATACTCAGAGCCTGGACTGACACCAACTTACTGCTCTCTACTGTGCCTATTGTCTTGTTTATTATATATTGTAATGCCTGCACTGTTTTGTGCACTTTATGCAGTCCTGGGTAGGCCTTTAGTCTTGTGTAGTTTTTTTTCTGTGTTGTTTTTATGTAGTTCAGTGTAGCTTTTGTACTGTTTCATGTAGCACCATGGTCCTGAAAAACATTGTCTCATTTTTACTGTGTACTGTGCCAGCAGTTATGGTCAAAATGACAATAAAAAATGACTTGACTTGACACATACTTCCCCACTTTCTCTGCTTTCCACAGGGATCGTTCCCTCTGTGACTCCCTGTCCATTCGTCCCTTCCCACTGATCTCCCTCCCGGCATTTACCCCTGCAAGCAGCCAAAATGCTACACCTGCTCATACACCTCATCCCTCACCTCCATTCAGTGCCCCAAACAGTCCTTCCAAACGAGGCGATGCTTCACCTGCGAACGGGGCCACCTTTTGTGTTCGCTACCCCGATGCAGCCTTCTAGGCATTGCTGTGACCCGTCGTAAATTGAGCACCTCAGCTCCAACTGCCAAAAGCAAAAACTACCTTCCTGGCGGCCAAACATGTTAATCCCCATTCCGACATGCCGGTCCATGACCTCCTCTTGTGCTACAATGAGGCCACCCTCAGGGTGGAGGAGCAACACCTTATAGACCGTCTGGGTAGCCTCCAACCCGATGGCATGAGTATCGATTTCTCTTTCTGGAAAAAAAATACCCTCCCCCTCCCATCTTCTTCTACTCCACACCCTGGCCCTCCTACCTCTTCTCACCTGCCTATCACCTTTCGCTGGGGCCCCTCTTCCTTCCCTTTCTCCATGGTCCACTCTCCTCTCCTCATCAGAAACCTTCCTTTTAGCCCTTTACCTTTCCTACCCACGTGCCTTCACCTATCACCTAGCTAGTCCTCTTTCCCCTGTCCCCACCTTTTTATTCTGTTGTCTTCCCCCTTCCTTTCCAATCCTGAAGAAGGATCTCAGCCCAAAGCATCTACTGTTTATTCATTTCCATAGATGCTGTCTGACCTGCTGAGTTCCTCCATCATTTTGTCCCTGTTGCTTTGGGTTTCCAGCATCTGTAGTATTTTTTGCATTTATGACTTACTGAGGCAGCTGATTAACTTCAGTTCTCTGCAAAATTATTTCTGTGAATTATCACCTGGAGCAATAAAAATCAACGAGCAATTAGGAGGGCAAGAGGTATGTTGGCCTTCTCTGCAAGAGCAGAGAAGTGTTGCTGCAGTTATATAGGAGTATTGTGCACAGGTCTGGGCCATTCTCAGCTACACTTCCAGCATTTGTCCGCAGCTAGTCAGGTCTGGGCAGAAGCAAAGTATGGTGGTCACATCGTCCAGTGGCACTTGCATCCACAGTGATGACATGCTTTGTGAAGCTGGTCATGAAGCAAACACCAGGAAATCTGCAGATGCTAGAAATTCAAGCAACACACAAAATGCTGGTGGAATGCAGCAGGTCAGGCAACATCTATAGGAAGAAGCACTGTCAACGTTTGGGGCCGAGACTCTTCGTCAGGACTAACTTAAAGGAAAGATAGTAAGAGATTTGAAAGTAAGAGGGGGAGGGGTAAATGCAAAATGATAGGAGAAGACCGGAGGGGGGGGGGGGGGGGGGTGGGGTGAAGCTGAGAGCTGGAAAGGTGATTGGCAAAAAGGATACAGAGCTGGAGAAGGGAAAGGATCATGGGACAGGAGGCCTAGGGAGAAAGAAAGGGAGAGGGGAGCACCAGAGGGAGATGGAGAACAGGCAGAGTGATTGGGAAGAGAGAGAAAAAAAGGGGGGGGGGAGAAACTAAATAAATCAGGGATGGGGTAAGAAGGGGAGGAGGGGCATTAATGGAAGTTAATCCTGCTTTCTCTGAATTAAAATGTGTGGCAGGATCTCCCAGTGGCCACACATTTTAATTCCATGTCTCATTCCCATTCTGATATGTCTATCCATGGCCTCCTCTACTGTCAAGATGTCCCTTCTCCAGTTCTGTATCCTTTTTGCCAATCACCTTTCCAGCTCTTGACTTCACCCCACCCCACCCCATCCCCTCCGGTCTTCTCCTATGATTTCGCATTTCCCCCTCCTACTTTCAAATCTCTTACTATCTTTCCTTTCAGTTAGTCCTGATGAAGGGTCTCAGCCCGAAACGTCAACAGTGCTTCTCTCTGTAGATGCTGTCTGGCCTGCTGCGTTCCACCAGCATTTTGTGTGTGTGGCTTGGTCATGAAGCACATCAACTCCTGCCTGAGGAGTGACTTGGATCTGCTCTAATTTGCCTACCATCGCAACAGGTCATAAGCAAGTGCCATTTTATTGGCTCTTCATTCGATCCTGGAACATCTGGAGAGTGAAGATGCATACATCAGGATACTCTTCATTGACTACAGCTCTGTACTCAAGTCGATCATCCCCTCAAAACTAATCAATAACTTCCAAGACCTAGACCTCAATCCCTCCTTGTGCAATTGGATCCTTAGTTTCCTCACTTGCAGATCCCAGTCAACATGGATTGGCAACAATATCTCCTCCAAAATCACTGTCAGCACAGATGCACCTCAAGGCTGTGTGCTGAGCCCTCTGCTCTACTCACTTTATACCCATAACTGCGAGGTTAAGTACACTCCCAACGCCATATTGAAGTTTACTGATGGCATCACTGTTGTTGGTCGAATCAAATGTGGTGACAAATAGGCATGTAGGAGGGAGACTGAAAATCTGGTTAAATGGTGCCACAACAATGTCAGCAAAACTAAAGAGCTGATTATTGAGAACAAGAGGTCAGGGGTCCATCAGCCAGTTCTCATTCGGGGATCAGTAACTTTAAATTGCTTGGAGTTATCATATCAGAGGATCTGTCCTGGGACCAGCACGTTAGTGCCACTTCAAAGAAGGCATGGCAATGCCTCTACTTTCTTAGAATTTTATGCAGATTCAGCATGTCAACTAAAACTTTGGCAAACTTGTATGGATACACAGTGGAGAGCTTCCTGACTGATTGCACTACAGCCTGGTATGGAAACACCAAAGCTCTTGAAGGAAATGCCTACAAAAAAAATGGTGAATGCAGTCTACCTTCACAGATCACAAGAAATGCCCTCCCCACCATTGAGCACATCTTTAAGGAGAACTGTCACAGGAAATCAGCATCCATGAAGGACTCCCACCATCTAGGACCTGCTCTACTCTCGCTGCAGCCATCGGGAAGGAGGTACAGGAGCCTTAGGTCCCACACCTCCAGGTTCAGGAACAGTTATTACCCTACAACTATCAGGCTCCTGAACCAGCATGGACAACTTCACTCATAGCTTGTGTAGATTGGAAATAACACCTCCTCCTCACTGACACCCATGACTGTGTGGCTAGGCACAGCTCAAATGCCATCTATAAATTTGCTGATGACACATCTACTATTGGCAGGATTTCGGACGGTGACGAGGGAGTGTTCAGGAACGAGGTCGAGGGGCGTCACAGCAACAACCTTTCACTTAGTGTGGACCAGGAAGGGGAACTTGAGGGAACACACACTAGTCCTCTTCAAGGGATTCAGAAGTGAAAAGGGTGAGCAGTTTCAAGTTTCTGGCTGTTAACATCTCTGAGGATCTATCCTGGGCCCAACATATTGATGCAGTTACAAAGAAGGTATGACAGGAGCTATATTTCATTAGGAGTTTGAAGAGATTTGGTATGTCACTAAAGACACGATGTACGAGGGGTGATCGATAAGTTTGTGGCCTAAGGTAGAAGGAGATGAATTATTAACTTCAAACTTTCTGCATAATAACGCAGAGTTGAACTGCATGTGCATGTAACGAGAGCTGTATAACTCATCTCCTTCTACCTTAGGCCATGAACTTATCAATCACCCCCACTGTGGACACTTTCTGGAGGTCCAAGATCCATATGCTCCACGACCGCTGGACTAAGTGTGTAAATATAGGAGGGGACTATGTTGAAAAGTAAATGAGCTAGGTTTTCTAAAATTGACTCCGTCTACCTTAGGCCATGAACTTATCAATCACCCCTCGTATGTCACAAATTTCCTCAGAAGTACTATGCTGAGCAGGCAAGCTGGTGGCATCACCTTCTGGTGTAGAGGGGCCACTGCACAGGATTGGAAAAAGCTGCAGAAAATTGTCAACACAGCCAGCACCATCATGGCCACCAGCCTCCCCAGCATCGAGAAACCTTTGAAAGGCGATGCCACAAAAAGGCAGCATCCATCAGTAAGGACTCCCACCACACAGGTCGCGCCCTCTTCTCATTGCTACCATCAAGGAGGAGGTACCCTCAACATTTCAGGAAAGGCTTCGTCCCCTCAGCCATCAGATTTCTGAAAGGACAACGAACCCATGAACAGTACTTCTGTATTTTTCCAACCTTTTGCACTATCTCTTTAATTTAATGAGTGTGAATGTAATTTTTATTATTTTGTATTGCGTCGCACTGCTGCCACAAAACAACAAATTTCACGGCATATACCAGCGATATTAAACCTAATTTTGATTCACTTCAACACTGATCACTGAACCCAACCTATGGACTCACTTTTCAAGGACCTTACAACTCATGTTCTCAGGATTATTTATTTATTATTATCATTATTATTTTGTATTTACACAGTTTGTCTTCTTTAGCACTTTGGTTGCTTGACAGTATTTGTGTGTGGTTTTCTCATCAATTCTGCCGCATTTCTCTGTTCTACTGTGAATGCCTGCAAGAAAATGGATCTCCGCCTCGTATGTGGTGACGTATACGTACTTCGATAATAAATTTACTCTGGAATTTGAACATTAGATGTTTGCTCTGTGGTAACTGGCTTCGTGCTGCCACAGCCAAGTGACTGTGATGGAAAAGATACAGAGAGTGTCATCAAGTGGAAACTCATTTAATTAAAATGTTTGAGGAACTGAAAAACAAGCCAAGGATAGGACAGCTGAGACTACGCAGTGATCCTATTACAACTGCGCAGGGCTGTTCCTAGTGCAAGATGATCCTAACGCCCAGACCACACACGTATTTACAATGCCTGCTAGAATGAATATTAGGTACTGTTCTCACAGTCTTAGACCCAAAGTCTTTGCTCAAATTTGTCTTTTGCCTACTTTTTATATTCACACAGCTCCTCCCAAATCTACCACCTCCTCTATCTGGACCAACTTGGTCAGCAGCCACTCGGGAACACCATCAGCTCCCACCATGCGTCACCGACACTGAAACTCCTAACAAAGAACCTTCAGTACTCTGGGGCCAGCCATCAGCTCCTCAAGGGGAAGCCCAGCAAGGTCAACAAATGCCAGTGTTTCATTTATCCTGAGAATAAGCTTTTTAAAAAAATTAACAACAACTTGCATTGTTGTGCTGAAGGCAGTTTGATTGTCCGGCCTCGTTTATCTGTAAAGAGTTGGATTGAGGAAGTCTGGTGTTTGCTCAGACCTTCATGACCCAACTCTTGCAAAGTGCTTACTCACTTCCTATTGTCATCTGGACTTGATTGACATTCTTGCCTTTGAGTCAGAAGGGTGTGAGCCCAAGTCCTGTTCCAGAGACTTTTTATTTTATTGAGTTTTCAATGATTACAGAAGAAATAACAAAAAAGAGTGTTATTTGATATTTTGTATTTATTCTTTAATTGAACAAATTACATTAAAATACCTCCGTCAAAACAATCTCCTATATATCTAATCCCTTTTTGAAACCAGTTGTATAAAATTTGATTGTCCATTGTAAAAGGAATAAGTTTATATTGAATTAAAGATCTCTTTGCTAATAAAGATTTCCTCATCTCAACGTCAATATTTATTCTGTTCCAGAGACTTGACGAAATTTCATACTGACTCTGCTCCAAATGAGGCCTAAGTTAACCTCCCTCCCTCTGCTTTCAGGTGGGTCTATGTTGCAGAGCAGAAAGGTGTTCTGGCCTGTGTTTAGGTAGCACTGATTGTCACCAAAACAATGGCTGTAATCACATTGCTTCCGTGGGAGTCTCTAACACTAGCATAGCACTGCATTTGTTGTAGAACACATTGAGAAGTCTTGAGGTTTTGAAAATACTATATATGCTTTTCATTTCCTTTCTCTTATGAGATACATTATTTGTAAATATATACAAAATGGCATATGAATACCATCAGGGTGCCGACCCAAAACGTCAACTGTACTCTTCCATAGATGCTGCCTGGTCTGCTGAGTTCCTCCAGCATCTTGTGTGTGTTCTCAAATACTATCTGACCATTCTACTCTAGTCTAGCCCTCTGTCTGCAGGATTGGCTCCTTCATTTCTCAAAATCCATCACCTGTTATTTAATTTCTGATTTTAGTCAATTGTGCAGCCATGTTTCTAATAATCAGAGCCAGTGGTGGTGTCAGCACTGTCCCCACCTAGAAACAGATGTTAGCATCACAGTCCTCTACATTTTCCCTACAGATTTCTCCACCATCACTAGAATAGATGATCTGGCCATGATCGCATTGTTGCATGTGAGATGGGGCTTTGCACGAATTGGGAACCTTGTCTCCCTAAATGACGTGGGTGATCACTCTAAAGTGCTTTGGAGCATCTTGGCGAAAGATGGCTTAAAAATGAAATAAGTTTCTTTAAAAATCTTTTCATGGGCTTCTGGAGGTGATGCTGATGCTTAGCACAATGATTTTTCTTAATGTTTGTACCTGATAGTTCAGTGATGGATGTTAATTGTCTAGAAGCCTTGTGGTTATCAATGGTTGGTTATGAAGCCCAACAAATGTTCTAAGGTCCAGTGATTGGTTGGTTATGATCATAGGATCCTTGTGCAAAAGTGGGGTGGAAATGAGATTTTGAACAAGTTTCCACTAGATTGATCAAATTGATATAATCCTTTTCCATGGTACAGTGTAAATTAAATAGAAAATTTATCAAAGCAGCAGAATTCTTTGTCAGGGGCTGAGGATATACTTGTATTTGTTGAACACAGTGTGCTGGTGAAGCTGTGTTTAAACAAGTTTCTACAATACAAATGATTGTGTTCTGTTTGTAGTGCCTCTTTCCTGTGTGTTCTCAATGTCAGGGATCAAATGCGTAAATATTTAAACACCTTTAAAAGGTCACATGATAGCTTTGTGACTGACTGGGACTGCAGAAATTAATAGTTGATTAGAGAAGGAGTATCTAATCTTTAGGGCAGGTATGTAACCTACTGCCCAGCAGTGGAGTAATCGAGAAATGGCTACTTGGGGCTTAGGTGGCTACAGGCTTAAGAGGGTTCTGTGTTCCAAAATCAAGATGGAGAAACCGGACTCCATTCCTGTGCGCTTTAAATTTCACAAGGCTCCTGCAAAAGAAGAAGAGTCTGAATATCGCACCGAAGTCCCAGTCAGACACTGTGCGCTGTGGGGTTCTGGGCGAACACAAAACCCACAGCCTCTCTAAACCATTCTTTGTTTTTTTTATGGTTCGAGCTCCAGAAGGATACGTAGACCCAGAAAGAGGAACGGGAAGGGAAAAGAGGGTGGAAATTGTGAGAGAGGAAGGAAGATAGCAATGTGAAAAGCAAGGGGTTCAACAGGACATTTTTCCTGTAACTGCCGGAACAAAATGACTCATTGCCGCTTCCTCATTCTTGTTCCAAAGGCCAGTCTGTGTATCAATAATGATCTAATTGTCATTCAATTTTAAGACTTTTCAGATAGAAACCTTCCTCCTTCTGCCATAATCCGCGTGTAGTAACTTTGTAACTCTGCCAAGATGATAAGTTCTCCATGAGCAGGAAGCCTTAACTCTGCAATACCATGGAGCAGGGGATCCCAAGCTAGAGTCCAGGCACCCCTTGCATAATGGTATTTGGCCCATGGCATCACAAAGGAAAGAAACCCCAGCCACAGAGGCGTATACACATTTGTGTTATAAAATTAAAATGATATCTAGCTGAAAATGGGGAAAAAAGGGCAATATATTCTAATGATGTCACTGCTCTCTCATGGCTATCTCTGAAATATCTTACAGATTGTGGGTTAAGTGGAAGAGTTGTGGGGGTGTTAACAAACGCCTGTTGTGCCAGAAACCATAGAGAATGATAAATTTGTTATTTTCCACTCCTATTCATAATATAGTTTGTATGCAGTTACATCCCTTCAGTTATAAATCATTTCCTGTGCTGTGTATGCGTCTGAGTACAATGTTTTTATCTGAGGCTTGGAAGCTGCACTGGCAAAGGAGTAGCAGGCTGTTGAGAGGCCCCGGGCTGCTATTTATACAGCAACTTTGCATCTGTTCCTTCACTATCAATTGTTCAGTGTCTGGAAAGTCCAATCCAGACAATCTCTTAACTGATTTCAATTGTTAATGTTAAAAATATGAAGGGCTTGATCTAGTTGAAAACGGGAATAATCCACAGTATTGTCCCAAGTATCCCGCAAACGTTGGGGAGGAAGTACTCTGTGGGCTGGGAGTTGCCACATTTTGGATCACTTTAATCTGTCAACATGATAACTCTTGATGACTTCCAATCAAACTCACTTAGCCAAAAATTAAATAATTGCAAGCGAGGATTTTTTTGTCTTCAGATAGCGATTTCTGTGGATATTTTTCAGAAAGTACATTTTATATTTAATTTTTTTTCTATTTCCCCTTTCTTCTCTCTTGACCCGAGTTCCCTTTCTCACTCTGTTTTTATTTCTGACTTGCCATTGCCTTTACTCACTCCTTCTCAGTTCTTCCATTCCTTAATAGTCAATTCTCAAATTTCACTGATTAAGAGAATAATTTGTTGGTTTTGTGATTCATCAAGGTCCCAGATGTCCTACTGCTTGTTCAACAGCCAGCTGGGCAATTTCTTGTTGAAATTTAATTGTGCTCAAACCAGATTAGGTAATGAGGCATACCACAAACAGCCCGGCTCCAGCAAAATGTGGGCCATTATTTTGGCAATGCACATCACGGAATATTAGGCTGAGAAACGTCGACTGCACTCCAGTGGTACAGTTTGACAACTTAAATGAGGTGTGAATGCAAGGCTGTCAGCCATGGCTCAGTAGTGGCCGCCTTGCCCCTGTATCAGAAGGGTGTGGGTCCTAAATCCCTGAATAGAGTGAGGTAATGAAAGAGCACTGCACTGCTGAACGTGCTGTCTGCTGGAAGATCTATCCCTCTCCCACACACACACACAAGCAGACGTGAACAATTCAGCAAATGGAAAACAGGATATCCTGCTAACACCATCATAATGCAGAAGTTGGTCGATAAATTAGGCAGAATAAAAATAGAAGGTGGTTTTTGAAAGGTTGCCAACACCCCAAGTGAAATAAGTCATACAATCCAGATGCAACGAACCTAAGGATGCTGGTGGAAGGTGGTGGGTCTCCATCTTCCTATCCTTCTCCGAGATGTCAGATCAGAATCAGGTTTAACATCACCTGCCTGTGTCGTAGAATTTGTTAACTTAGCGGCAGCAGTACAATGCAATGCGTAATAGCCATAGGGAAAACAATAAATACATCAATTAGTTGGTAAGATGTGAGAGGGACTGAACAATTACAGATATTACGTTTTGCCTCCAGAAGGAGAGAGACTGAGAGAGTGAGCGAGAATCAGAATCAGGTTTATTATCACTGGCATGTGTCATGAAATTTGTTAACTTAGTAGCAGCAGTTCAATGCAATATGTAATATAGAAGAAGAAAAAATAATATTAATAATTAAGTAAATCAATTACACTATACATATATTGAATAGCTTTAAAAATTGTGCAAAGAACAGAAATAATATATTAAAAAAGTGAAGTAGTGTTCACGGATTCAATGTCCATTTAGGAATTAGATGGCAGAGGGGAAGAAGCAGTTCCTGAATCGCTGAGTGTGTGCCTTCAGGCTTCTGTACCTCCTACCTGATGGTAACAGTGAGAAAAGGGCATGCCCTGGGTGCTGGAGGTCCCTTAATAATGGATGCTGCCTTTCCGAGACACCGCTCCCTAAAGATGTCCTGGGTACTTTGTAGGCTAGTGCCCAAGATGGAGCTGACTAGATTTACAACCCTCTGCAGCTTCTTTCGTTCCTGTGCAGTAGCTCCTCTATACCAGACAGTGATGCAGCCTGTCAGAATGCTCTCCACGGTACATCTATAGAAGTTTTTGAGTGTTTTGTTGACTTACCAATTCTCTACAAACTCCTAATGAACTATAGTCACCGTCTTGCCTTCTTTATAACTGCATCGATATGTTGGGACCAGGTTAGGTCCTCAGAGATCTTAACACCCAGGAACTTGAAGCTGCTCACTCTCTCCACTTCGATCCCTCTATGAGGATTGGTATGTGTTCCTTCATCTTACCCTTCCTGAAGTCCACAATCAGCTCTTTTGTCTTACTGATGTTGAGTGCAAGATTGTTGCAGTGACACCACTCCACTAATTGGTATATCTCACTATTATACACCCCCTTGACTCCATCTGAGATTCCACCAACAATGGTTGTATCATCTGCAAATTTATAGATGTAATAAATTTAAGAATATAAAGAACAGAAATAATATATTAAAAAAGTGAAGTAGTGTTCACGGATTCAATGTCCATTTAGGAATTAGATGGCAGAGGGGAAGAAGCAGTTCCTGAATCACAGTCATGGGTATAGAGGGAGTAGAGCAGTGGGCTAAGCCCACACCTCTGAGGTGCACCAGTGTTGATCGTCAGTGAGGAGGAGATATTATCACCAATCTGTACAGATTGTGATCTTCCAGTTAGGAAGTTGAGAATCCAATTGCAGTGGGAGGAACAGAGGCCCAAGTTCTGTAACTTCTCAATCAGAATTGTGGGATTATGGGATTGAACGAGAGTGACAACCAGCACTGGGCAGGGAACCTAACAGTGGAAGAGACCAAATTATTTGGTAAAATATGAATTAATAATTGAGGTCATTGACTTGTTGGACATAATGGTGTTTAACAGATTTAACGGAGTCGTTTGGTGGAGGATTGTGAAGGTGGTGCAGATAGTGCTGTGCAGACAGACACTGACAATGTACGATGTAATAAATGTGATAGCAAAATTGAAAGAATTGTGACCGTGTAAGTAAGGAAATTGGCCAAATGCCAGTAAGCAGAGAATATAGGTCATTTACTTAAGAGGAAAGTGTGCAGTGCTGTTCCCTAAGAGTCAGCATTGGGTGACTGCTCTTTTTGATATATAATAATAATGCACTGTTCATCGAAGGAATTGTAACTTGGAATTGTGAAGGACACAATACTGAAATGGACACATGCACACATCCATAACAGACAAGATTTGGCACAGAAATGGCCATTTTGGAAGGAAATCTGAAGAAAAGCGACAGAAACTAAATGATGCAGATTTAATGGAGACACAGCATCATAGATATATGGCAGGAATTTTTGAGAGTGTCATGATCTCATAGGTTTATTAAAGAGACAAATATAATCCTTAACATTAGAAGTGAAGTAAAGGAACGAGAAAGCTATACTAACCCTCCATGACACACTGACTGGGCCACAGCTGAAGTTTGTGACTAATGTAGGCACTGCATATTTGGATGAACGTTAAAGCCTTAGAGAGGATGAATGAATAATGAGGTCAGACCGGAAAAGCTGGATCATTCTCTCTACATCAGGATAAGTTACAAGAAAATTTAATGGATATACCGTATTCAAAATTATGAGGGATTTGAAATAAGGCAAAGCAGTTTCCACAGGCAGAAGGTTTTGTTAGTTGGCCAAAGTTTCGGAGGCAAAATTCCCACGCAGGCATGTCTGTCCACAGCCTCCTTGACTACCACGATGATGTCAAATGCAGGTTCGTGGGGTAACACCTCATTTCATCTGTGTAGCCATCAACAGCAATTTCTCCAACTTCTGATAACCACACCCTTCTGTGTTCCTTGTTCCCCCTCATTCCTTGATCCTCTCACCCATTCTCTTCTCCTCCCTGCCCTCACAACCTGCCCAACACCACCCTCTGGTTCCCCACCTCCTCCTATTTCATTGGCTACTATCCTCTCCTATCAGATTCCTTCTTCTTCAGTCTTTTGCCTCTTCCACCTATCTCCTCCCAGCTTCTCACATCTTTTCCTTTCATCCCTGCTTCCCTACTCACCCACCTGGAGTTACCCATCACCCGCTAGCTTGGGCTCCCACTCCTCCTCCTCCTCCCCACTTTATGTCCCCTTCCTTTCCAGGCCTAATGAAGGGTCTCAGCCCAAAAATGTTCATGTGCCTCCATGGATGCTGCCTGACCTGCTGAGCTCCTCAGTATTGTGTGTGTGTGCTGCACTTCCATTTTTTATATCATGGGTTATTGTGATCTAGGATTCCTCCACAGATGCTGCCTGACCTGCTGAGTTCCTCTATTTTGTGTGTGTTGCTTGCCTTTTTTTTATATCATGGATTTTATATCCAGAATGAACTGCTTGAAAGGCTGTTGGATACAGACTCAACAATAATTTTCAAAGGGCAGCAGGAAAAATAGTTGAAGAAGGACCTTCTCAGAGAGATGAGAGAAATGCAGGGTGGGTTGTTTAGAGGTTCTTCAGACAGCTGACATGGGCAAACGGTCCAAATGGCATTCTTCTTTACTACATCATTGTACCATTTATGAAAAGTATTATAAAAATGCAGTTTTCCCTATCTTTTTCCTATCTTAATTCACCAATTTCAGGTAGATGGAGCTTGTCAGCCTGGGAAGGCAGTCCAGCTAAGAGAGGGAAAACTCTGATTTCAAACCTCTGCTGCCGTGGCCATACCACTCATGGGAAAGGCTTCGGGTGTAAACCCTGAGGACAAATCCGGAGCTGGAGTCCCTAAGGCAGTCCGCCATTGCCTTCAATCTCACTCTGGCAACTCCTGCGACGACACCGGTGCCAAGCTGTATTGGCCCTTGCCCTTCCCTTGGACAACATCGGTGTTGTGGAGAGGGGAGACTTGCAGCATGGGCAACTGCCGGTCTCCCACACAACCCTGCCCAGGTCTGCACCCTGGAGAGAAAGACTTTCCAGATGCAGATCCATGGTCTCGTGAGACTAACAGATGCCACCAATAATTCACCAATGGACAGCCTACACAGAAAGGTAGGGCTCTCAATTAGCCGCTCATTATATTCTCAAGGAAATTAAAGTCAGACTGCCTCTGGCATATGATATGATCAAGTATTTAATAGATTAGATTGAGTAGTTATGGGGTATCTACACCTTCTGATCAGGACACCAGGCCTTTTAACAGTGAAATCAGGAAGCACTGTACATACTATGAATCCAAATGCTGAACAATAATTGGAACCTCCAGGTCCAAAACTGGGTGAACTTTGTTAGGTATAAGTATTAAAGAATATGGGTCAAAACCAGGTAAATTCATGCAGGTAAATTACAATCTACAACCATTTGACAAGTGTATGCTCCATTCAACTGTCCTCACATCTTGCATTGTTTAATCCCATTTATTATGCCATGGACCAAAACCATTAAGCAAGGGGTCCGTGAATGCTAGGTTGGGAACCCCCTACATAGTCATCATTCCCTGTTCCTTTCACCCTCAAGTATTTAAATACAGTGGATTTTGGTTAATCGGGACACAGCAGGACCAATATATTCTGGCCCAATTAAGCCGCTGTCCTAATTAGCTGAAGTTTCGTGGAAATAGTTAACCAGGTATAAAAAAAGAAAAACTGAGTAACATATTGGAACACTACCAATGCTACTGCAGTACTATAAAACTGTGTATTAATTCCTAATAGTTACCGTTGGAAGAATTCATCCGTGTCGCATTCTTTTGACCGTAAATGAACAAAATCTGTGCAGACACCCAGTGCAGATAATGAACTGCCTTGATACGGTGAAGTTGACAAGTGCACTGTCCAAGTTTACATTTTCATTGTGATGTTCAAGATGATTGTTGATGCCTTCAGATTCTGCCTAATTCCTAACTTGTTGAAGTAGTGAAATTGTTTCATTTTCACTCACGGCCGTTTCTTGCATGTCCAAGCCTGAATGCTTGAAACCGCAGTAAGCAGAACAGTTCTGAATTGTCTCACTACTTACTTCTCACCAAATGTCAGTGGCAAAAAAACTCTTCTTTCTGAACACAAGCAATTGACGCTATTTAAAAACTCTTCGCTCGAAGCATGGTGTTGAGTCTAACAGCCAAGTGTACAAGATTTACGCTAGTTAGAAACTGTTTGGCAACACTCTCCTGTCCCAATTAAGTGGCATAGTGTCCCAGATAAATGAAGGGAATCCCGGCTATTTTCTTGATTAGCTTTTATTGGTTAAGAGTTGTCCCAATTAACTGACGGCCCAATAATTGGAATCCAGTGTATATCTTTGTCATTTGCTTCAATCGCTCTACATTAGTAAGCAGAGTAACTGTGTGGGGCTGAATGGTCTATTCTCTTTTTTTGTAGCAGGCAATTTCATTTTTACGAGGTTGAGTTGCTAGCTCGACGCTCAACCCAGCACGGATGGAAAGTATGCACGGGAGCCGGCTGGATTCGAACTCGGGACCTTCCGCCCCGAAGTCCAGCACTGATGCCACTATGCCACCAGCCAGCAACTATATTACTATGCTTCGGTAATAATTTGAACTTCCTCTCGATCTTTCTTGGACTTATTTACAAAATTGTTTTTGACGCCTGCAGGGGAATAAATGCACATTCAATGGTCCTGCCTTAAACACAAATTGCACAAAAAAAAATTAAGATCCACGAACATTTGCATTACCTATATCCTTCCATAGGTTTTACCTATAACTTGGTTTCACAAATCCATAGATTGCCAATTCTCTATGGTGGTCCTGGTCTCCAGAAACTCAAGATTAATTTTCAGGGCAACTTCATGGTAAAATTTCTAGGTTCCTTCAAACATTTCATGTATTTATCTCAAAATGTTAGAGTTGGCCAAGGAAAAATCACTGGTGCAGTGGTGTGGGAAGACTGCATCACAGGGATGGGTAACAACTGGCTGTTAGCATTGAGGTGGGAGGAAGGAATTATTGGCGAGATGAACTCATGTGATGAAATGAAGTCTTTAGAATTACATCCAACCAGATTTTATAACCCCAATGTCCTTAAGGAAATTCCATTATAACAAAGTTTGGGCTGTTAATTGGTATAACACCAACTGTCACCAGTTTTGTTGGCTTCCAATTTCATGAGTTAGATGGGACATAGTTAAAATTTTAGACTAGTAATCCAGGGGACCAATCTAATAATCCAGAATGACACAAGTTATTCTTGCATCATTGGTATTAGTAAAAATGGCCAAGAAGCTATGGCAGATTAATTCACTAACATCCCTTAAAGTTAGGAGACCAGTCACGGGAGCTGTAAGACAGGTAGTGTGAGAAATCATTCAGGTATACCTGCCACCCAGAGCTGGTAATATAAAAACACAAACTCTTACATAGGTCTTCATCTCCAGATCTCATGGGTGTAGCAGTCTGACCGGCCAATCAGTAAAGTAACACTGGCTAAGCTATTGTCAGTTCTGGGTGCTTTGTCTAAGGTACTTTAAATTTTGTGGTCTACAACACATGATGGAAAGTGGGGCAAATAGCCTGTAGCTTCCACGTAATACTAAGTACTCTGTGTCCTTTTGTACCCCATTGATGAAGTTATTTCTGGGGCCCATGACATCAAAAGCACACGTTTAAGTAATGTTTTGGCCTACACTAGGCTTCATTATGCAGAGATTGTTAAATAGTTGTCAAATAGGCTTCCCAGATTAGAATGATCAATACTGCTTGCACAAAAATTGGGAGCTCAGCAGAAAAAGTGAAATCATTCAAAGTTATTCCCAAGCCTCGGTTAATAAGAACAACAGATGTTGTCTGTTCATTGTGGAAGTTTTACGCCGTTCAAGGATCATATCTGATCACCATCTCATTCCCTGTCTTGATTCTGTAATTCTTACCACATCATACCAATGATGACAAAAACATCAATCTCAATTCTAAACTTTCAGTTGACCCCCTGACCCTCAACAACTTTCTGTTGCCCCTTTTCCACATCTCTTTTACCCTTTTGTGTTAAGTTGTACTTCCCGTTGTCTTCTGAAAAGGTCTCGGCAAAGTAGCAAGGAAACATTTCTAGAGCTGTTTTCAAGGTTCTGCAGAATATTTAATGGCCAATGGAACTTTTCTGTAGGACTGCAATACAAGTAACATGTAATTTCTGCATTGCAAAACCCACATACAGAAGGTCATAAACACCAAATGATCTGTTTTAGAAATGGCTCATGTTGAGATAAATATTAGTCAAGAGTCAAGGGATAACTTTCTGGCTCTTCTTTAAAATTAGTGCCACAAAATCATTTGCTTCCAACAATAGAAACATAACATTAACATGGTATATTAGTCTACTTATTTTAGCTTAAAGCTGTATAATACATCAAGAACCTACTGCTCAGTCACAGAGATCTTTCATTTCTCTTTTCCACTCTAATGCAGCGACAGCAGGTCTATTAAAAGACACTTGAACTCTGTTCCATATCAGGTTGCTTCAGCATGTTTACAAGGTAGCCCAGCTGGTAACAGTCTTTGGATCTCAATATTATTCCTGTTTATCACGTTATGTTGTGGGAGCTCAATGGAAAGGAAATGTGACCTGTCAAGATTTGGTCAGTCAAGTTTTGGACCAGGTGTTGTCAATACCAGGAACAGCCTATAGTCCATATCCTGACCAGCTCTAGATAGCTGGGAGATGGAAACAGTTTAGCAAAAGTGCAATCAAAGGAAAACATCAAGAGTGCAAATTAAACACAGGTCATTAGGTTTCTAATGCTTCACAAAAACAGAAATGAGCAAAACCAGAACAATCACATTGGAACAATAAACCATTCAAATAGGTCAGAGTCTGTGTTCTGAAAGAGCTCTTCCACTTTTACGCAAGTGTTATTAAATATATCACTATCAAGTATTTATTCATTGTTTTTTTGTGAGTAATTAATGAATCTACTTTGGTTGCAAAAATCCAGACCATAGCAATATGATGTCTGAAGTTATCTCTTCTCAAATCCCAGGGTTTGTCTCTTCTCCTGGTGTCAGTTATTACTCCCAGCGTTGGTCTCTGCTCCTGGTGTCAGTTATTACTCCCAGCGTTGGTCTCTGCTCCTGGTTTAAGTTATTACTCTCAGCGTTGGTCTTAATTACTACTCTCAGTATCAGTTGTTACTCATGCTGTCAGAATCAGAATCAGATTTAATATCACCGGCACACATCGTGCAATTTGTTATCTTTCATGATTATGCGGGCAGTGGGAGATTTATCCCTCTTACATTCCTTGATCTCATTCCTGGAGATTCAGTGCCATGTGACCCTGCCACGTTAACCTGGTTCAACACTTTCCTTTATTGGGAACTTCCTCCTCCTTGCCCAAATTTTCAGGTTTATGGTTATGAATATGCTAAGGTGGGGGGGGGGAGTTATTACTTACGGTTGGTGTGGGAGGGGGTGATGTTGGATTGTTGGGAATGAGTGCTCAGGTGTGGGGGTGTGTAGGCAAGGGTTGGTCAGGGTGTGGAGGCAAGGGTTAGGTTTAGTGTTAGGGGTCAGTTACATTTATTATTCCTCTATTTAGTTGCTACCAGGTTCCTTAAGGTCATTATAGCCGAGGGAGGTAGTGGGGATGAGTTTCTGCTACCTACTAAATTCTCCCAATGGCTTGTATCTCTGACAACCAAGACCAGCTCCAGGCCTTCATGTATGGATGAGCTAATAAGCCCGGCAGAGCTGTTTCTACTGGCAGTGGAAGGGGCAAAGCCGGGTTCTTGGTGCATTAAAACCAGTCGCTTTGGGCAGATGAGGCTCATCAGCTGTGGTTGGCAGCTCATCTAGGAGAAGGAAAACTCTGATCTCAAACCTCCGCTGCCTTGCGGCTGTACCCACTTATGCGGGGGAGGCTTCAGGAGCAAACCCTGAGGAAAAATCCGAAGCTGGAGTCCCGAAGGCAGTCCTACGTTGAGTTGAACACTGACTGGCAACTCTGTGACAGCACTGGTGCCAAATTGTATCAGTCTCTGCCATTCCTTTGGGTTCATCAGCTGTGCGGAGAGGGGGAGCCTGCTACACGGGCAACAGCTCGCTCTCCATAGCATGCTGCACTGGCTTGCATATCGTGTAGACAGTTAGGGCGCAACATCCATGGTTGACCCCAACCAACGGAAGGCCCCAGTTGCCACCAGTGCCATATTTGGTTCCCAATGTTGGTGTCAGTTACGGCTCTGGGTATCAGTTGCTGATCCCAGAGCAAGTACTAATCATACAGTTGCTGATTGCTACCACCATCAGCCATTGTTCTGGGTATCAATGTCACCTCCGGCTCCCAACGTTAATTATTAATTCTTTCAACTGCTGCCACTACATAGGTATCAGCTCAAACTCCCGCTCTCGGTTCCTGATCCCAGAGCCAGTCAATGTCCCTGGATTCAGTGGGCAGTCGGGCCGGGTTCAATCCACAAGTTACTGCTTCCCGTCACAATAACTGTTCCCGGTCCCAGTATCAACTGTTCACCATGTCACTTGCTGCTCCCGCTACCAGTTGTGCTCATTGTCGGAGACCATTACTGTTCTGTAGTCAGTAGCAATCCCCTGCTGTCAGCTACTACTAATGGTGTCACTGTCAGTCAGTGCTCCTGATGTTAGTGTCAGTCGCTGTCCCCTGTCAAAGTCAGTTCTCATATTTCTTATAACGTAAGAGACAACTCGGCCCTTCAGGTCGATGCAACTCCAGGAGCATCCCATTAGTTCTGTTTCCTTGTAACTTACTCAATGTCACACCGACACGAACTCCAACTTGATCCTCTTTCCATCTACGCCAGGGTTCATTAACAGAGGCCATAGAGCTTACCAGTTTGCACCCATTCACATCAATTCCCTACATTCCTCCCACCTCCCCCAGGGTCCTTCCACTCATCTGCAGCACAAGCAGAAGTTCAGGATGGCCAGTTCATCATCTAACTCACCGCCTTTGGGAATCGGAGCGCCGTGAGGTCACCCAGGGAACATGCGGACTCTGCTCAGGCCGAACTGGAGGTGGTGACATTACAGCTCCCGCGGCCTACAACACCCCACTGTGTCAGGCATACACAACTGCTCCGATGCTGTGCCTTCGACTTACCCCAGCACCGTGCTCTTCATTACGTACCCTTCTCATCCACGTCGTCAGCTCCAGCAGCACAGAGAATAAAATGCAGAAAGTCACAAGGGCTGCTTTGATCTGTGGATGCAAACTGGATTTAAGTCTCCACCAGAGACTTAAGGACTAAATCCAGGCCAGTGCTCCCTGTCTTCCTGAGGAGGACAGCCCAGTCAGAAGGCTCTTTTCAGCCAATTTCTTCACTGCCTCCTTGGACGACTGTAAGTTCACAGAGCCAATGTTTTGAAAAAGAGCAGTGGATTTCTCCCTGGTGTTGGAGGTTAATTGTACTCATTCCTCACTCTGGGAGGTCTGGAGTTCCCTCCCAAGATCTCTCCATCCTTCTTTAAGACACTCTTTAAAATCTGACTCTTGGACCAATTTTTGTACACTTGCTCTCACATTTCATCCTGTTGCTCAGTGTCACGTCTTCCTCAGATTTATCTGTGTCTCAGTACATTAGCGATTCTTTATAAATGCAAACACCACTGTTATTACATCCTGACCAACAACCAGAATGGATTGCATTAGAACTGTTCCAGCTTCATGAACCAATAGGAATACACAGCAAGGTATCAGGGACAGAATAAAATACTCATTTACATATTCAAAGTGTAACAAAATGCTCATTTGCATATAATTCACTTTGTTATTACTGACAGGCTCGAAGCTCTGATTTAGGGATTCATTTTCCAATAAGGCAACCACATTAAGAAACGTTTTCCCAGACTCCCCAGTCTATTATATTCAAAGTGTAATATCAAATAATCATGGTCACAGAACGCATAGCAGAGGTGCCAGCTTTGGTTAGATGTATTCCTGGGGTTTGTCCTCTCAGTGTCCAGCCTGGGGTAAAAGCTCTTTCCCCTCTCCAAGACGTTACCGAAACTCCCAGTGATTCGCCACCCCCTATATTCTGCTCAAATCAGTAGCCCATGGACTAGTCTACAATTCTGAGTGAATCCAAGGTTGGGGTCCACATCTCCAGATGGGAGGAAGGGCTGGTGGGGCAAGAGGATGCTTGGGAGAGCCTATGGGCTGGAGTTTGCACACAACATCATGGGACAAGCAGAAGCCAATGCCTCTGAGCGAAGCCTTCAACATATACCCCAAACCCAGAACCTGCTATTATCCCAGAGAGTGACCACTGACCCAATTGCCTTTGCATTTCGCCTTTCTGGTGGCAAAAGTGCTCAGCTGATCTCCAGTGGCATCTGCTGCAGTCAAATCTGTGGAAAGCAAGTGATTGAGAAATACACTCTGTTTCTGAAGAGAACAACTCACCCATTAAAAGATTTAGAAGGACCTCTTGCCCGGCCTGCGTGTTACTTTTGGTCAGGCAGAAGACTGTGCCGCCAATCCAGGGGATGCCATGACCCGTGATTCCAATAAGGTTGACAATGGGCCTGGCGCTGCTCCAGGTCGAGGAGCTTCTGGCACAGACTCCCATCCTTTTGGACAAGCAGATATCAATAGCCAACAAGGAGTTAATAGCAATTCCTTTGAAGGAAGGGTTGAGCTGCATGCAGTCCTCCTCTGGAAGCGGGGCGGACTCCCTGCTGTCTCCGGGAGCCTGCTGCGGATGCCCCGTCTGTCCGCTGGACTTCCTCGGCGAACTTCTCCCCTCATGAGCGCTCCTCAAGGGCTGATTGAGAGACATGAACTCGGGTCTGTTCAGAACATTGTTTCTCTCCTTGGCCCTAGATCTGTTATGCTGA
The DNA here is from genome assembly GCF_048418815.1 of Hemitrygon akajei. Lineage (NCBI taxonomy): Eukaryota > Metazoa > Chordata > Chondrichthyes > Myliobatiformes > Dasyatidae > Hemitrygon > Hemitrygon akajei. Next base: position 161,954,810 of record NC_133130.1, on the reverse strand, counting down.
GCTGGCATTGCAGACTATCCACTTTTAAACCCAAATAGCGAGGGGTGGGGGGGGGGATAGAATCTATGATGCGGGGAATTGAGATTTGTTAGCACTGCTCTTTTCAGGCTGCTGCACCGGTTAAAATTAGACGAGAAGAATTCAAAACCTATTTACTGTGCAGCTCATCCTAGCCTGACAGCTGCACATGCTGCAACTGATTGACATCAGGCCCAGCCAATCAGCAATTCTATCCACCTTTGGCAGCTCAAAGCCTATAACAGCGAGGGTTGGTACTTCGGTTTATAGCTGCTCTTTCATTGGCTGGGCTGGCAGTGCCTTATGGGTTGTGTAGTTCCCAAATACAACAGGGACGACAACAATAGAATTTGAGCACGTTCCTTATTAAAGATTTGGAAACACTATTTTTGGAAAAATGCTGGGCAATTACTTATAGTTATATTTAACATGGGTGGTCAAGTGACATAGGCAACAATTTAAACGAAGTATGATACAGATCACCAGAAGGTGTTTAGAGTTGCCAGATTGACATTGGCTGGACTTGTTCAGCAACTTGAACGTCACAGCACTGCAGCAAGTAGCCTAGGAGAAAACCCATAAAGCCTCCCTATTTTCCACATTACAGCAGCTAATGCACTGCAAGAGTTGATTTTTACTCTGCTCAGAAAAATCCCAAGGCTTGCTTTTTTTTTAAGCATCTCTTCTTTGTTCCGGGATGAAGAAAGGTACCATCTTCCCCTCAGGTGATAAACATCAATCACTTGCTGTGATCGTTGTTATATGTCCCGAGAGATATAGGAACTTACTGTCTCTGAAGATCACTTTGAAGCATTTGAGTTTTTACAAAAATACAGCACCAAACGTGGCTATTTTTACCCGCAAATGACCAAGTTTGTAATGTTGTTTCACAATCTGTCACAGTACCACGAGACATTAATGCCAGGCTTTGACTAGATGTTTCGAGTTCAGCTGGAAGTGGACCACCCTTTAGGGTTGAGAGGGAAAATAAGTCAGCCATGGAGTGAATGGGGGGAGCAGGCTCAATGGGCAAAATGGCCTAACTTAGCTCCTATGTCTTACCATCTTTGGGATAATTCGCAGAAGTGTAACAAATTTTCTCAAAGTTCTGGGTCAATGGTCCTCCCTCAACAACACTACAAAGTTACAAACAATTAAGTGTCATTCATAGCGCAGTGGTTAGCAGAAGGCTATTTTATGTCAGTTCCACTGCTGTCTGTAAGGGGTTTGTACATACCACCCGTGGTCACATGAGTTAGCTTTGAATGCTTTGGTTTCCTCCTAAATTGCAAAGATGTATGGGTTAGTAGGTGAATTGGTCACATGGATGTAATTGGGCGGTGGGGGCTCATTGACCAGCAGGTCTTGCGACCCTGCTGTGTCTTGAAATAAAATCAATACGTCTCAATTGGCATTGCTGGTACCTGGATGTGTGGAAATGAATTGCCCCTGACAGTATCTAAAGTGTTTTGGCTTGGGATATCCAAGAACACAGCCAGCAGGGCAACAAAGAACTCCTTATAAAACTTTCAGCCCTCAATCAGGAACCCTCTTGCAAGAAGATTAGCACCATTCTCCCGACATAATTGTTCTTGGCAACTTTTTCTGCAGAAGTGGTTTGCCGTTGCCTTCTTCTGGGCAGCGTCTTTACAAGACGGGTGACCCCAGCCATTATCAATACTCTTCAGAGATTGTCTGCCCGGCGTCCGTGGTTGCATCACCAGGACTTGTGATATGCACCAACGGCTCATACGACCGTCCACCGCAGGCTCCTGTGGCTTCACGTGACCCTGATCGGGGGGGCTGAGCAGGTGCTACACCTTGCCCCAGGGTGACCTGCAGGCTAGCGGAGGGAAGGTGTGCCTTACACCTCCTTTGGTAGAAATGTATCTCCAGCCCGCTTCCTGGTTATATCCAATAATGTATGCATTACCTTACCCAAAGCAGGGTTGTAATTGATTTGCCGTCTTATCTGCCACATTGACATCATAAGACAGATAACTAATTTACTGTTCATGGTTGGGTATAAGGATTTTGAATTATACTGAAATGGAAACAGTTATATTTCTATTTTGTTTCTTCTGGCATATGATGCATAATGCCATCTGATGGCAATCAGAAATCTAAGCCCACATCTGGCTATCTGTGGAATACGAAACTCAGTGGAATTCAAGACGTCATAGAGGGTGGCACGATAGAGCAGTGGTTAGCACAACGCTTTACAGTATCAGTGACCTGGGTTCAATACCCACCACTGCCTGTAAGGAGTTTGTACGTTCTCCCCGTGACTGCGTGGGTTTCCTCGGGATGCTCCGGTTTCCTCCCACAGTCCAAAGGCATGTCGGCTGGTAGGCTAATTTGTCATTGTTCATTGTCCCGTGATTAGGCTGGGATTAATTCCAGGGAATTACCAGAAAGTGCGGCTCAAAGGTCTGGAAGGGCCTATTCCGCGGTGGATCTCAATAAATTAAAAATAATTCTATCTACCGGTCCCCCAACCCCTAAATCTTGAGCACACAATACAGACAAACTTACCCGGTGCAGTGCTGCCCCTCTGATAAAATAGCAAGCTGAGTCCACTCTCTCAGGAGGGGAGAAACGATTCTATGGTGTTTTGAAGGGAGTGGGAACAGGTTAATTATCCCCAGTCTCCTAAACAACAACAAAAAACAACAATATCTGATCATTATCAAATTACATTTAGTGGAGCTTGCTGCGCACAAATTGGCTGCTGCAGTTCTTATTTTGCCACAATAATTGCAATTTACACGTACATTTTGGTTGTAAGTTACATTCGTCCATGGTAAGATCATGAACGAGGTTGAAGTGTGTATTATTCATATGGACAGAGTCAAAGTGATGGCTTCCCTGAAGCAACATCTCCACTCAAGGCAGGAATGGAATTTTGTCTGAGCATGGGCCAAAAGCTCTTCTGAGAGGACCTGTTTTCCATCTAATTTCCTCGGTCGCAGTGCTTACCCTTTCATGGTATGTGAATTGTCGTAAGAGAGCAGTGACTGATCTTATTCCAGCTCTTCATATTGCCACAGAGCAGAAAAATCAATCCCCAGTCGCATCAAGAATGTGTGCTTGCTCTCGGCTTGGCACCCTGCCAAGTTCCTTTCTGCACTTTGGTTCCACTCGTAAGCCTAGAGCAAGATTCGTGTGTTTCTTGTTAGCGAAACATTAGCGGAGCCTGGTGATTCCAGGTGAGCTGGAGAACTGACAGACAGCTGGCTACATACATGAAAGGTTTCTTACTCTGCCCTTTGGTTGTAGGTAGTATTAAAGAAAGAGTAGGGTAAAGAGTTAGAAAAATAATTCCTGAATCTGAATGTGGGAGTCAAGGGAGACTGGGATGTACATTGTCATATCTGAAGGAATCAGATGTTTGGAAGAGGAATGGGCCTGGAGGTGATTAGATAGATGAAGAAAATTTAGGCCACGGAAGGGTTAGGATTCAATTATATTTTTAAATATAAGGCACAGGGATAAATTATCGAAGAATGGGCATGATGGATGTAACAGCAAGCTGGCATTCAAACTCACTGCACTCCTGACCACCAGTCGTAAACCTCAGTGCCCACGTTATGTATCAAAGTAACCCTGCAGTGCAGGAATAATCTCAAGAAAATTCCCTGATTTTGTTCTTGAAACGGCATAGTCCTGGGAAGGGACCATCTCAACTGGTTCCATGTCGAGGAATATGTCATTGGGTTTCCTGAATGCAGGGTGGGGGAGCATCATCTTATATTCCGTCTGGGTACCCTCCAACCTGATGGTATGAATACCGATTTCTCCTTCTGGTGAACAAAATTTACCCCCCCCCCTTTTCCCCACTCTAACCTTCCACTTTTTCTCACCTGCCTATTACTTCTCCCGGGGACCCCTTCTCTTCCCTCTCTTCTATGGTTCGCTCACCTCTCCTATCAAATTCTTTCTTCTCCAGCCCTTGACCTTCCCCACCCACCTTCCAGCTGGCCTCCTTCCCCTCCCTCAACCCACCTTTTTATTCCGGCATCTTCCCCCTTCCTTCTCAATCTGGAAGAAGAGTCTCGGCCCGAAACGTCGACTGTTCATTCATTTTGATTGACGCTGCCTGACCTGCTGAGTTCCTCCAGCATTCTGTGTGTGTTGCTTTGGATTTCCAGCATCTGCAGGCCTTCTCACTCTTGTAAGTCACTTTTGTAGTTTGTATGCTTAAATGTTCTGGAAAGAGAACCGTACTTGGGGACTACTCACTATGTTTCAAAGGTTCAAAGGTCCAATTTAATGTCAGAGAAAAGTATACAATATACATCCTGAAATGCTTTTTCTTGACAACCATCTACGAAAAGAGAGAAGTCCCCAAAGAATGAACGACAGATAAACGTAAGAACCCCAAAGACCCCCCCCAACTCCCCTCTCTCCTGTGCGTAAGCAACAACCCCCCTCCCCCCACCGGGAAAGAAGAGCAAGCATTGGCCCCATCACCGAGCACTCAAGTGTGAGCAAAGCATTAGCAGAGGCACAGGCTTGCAGTTACCCCAAAGACTTGGTGTTACACCCGGCATTCGACATTCCGCAGATTCTCTCTCCCTAATAGGGAGAAAAAAGTGTCTCTGTTTTCCCAGTGAGCGGGGAGACATAACAAACAACTCGCTGGTTTACAATGTTAAAGAGTCCATTATGTCGCTTTTTTTTGAGCTCTGTGCCCAAAGATCACAAAGATCCCGGGTCTTTGGGTCCACGGCAGATATCCTGACTTCCCCGACAACACACGGATCTCCTGTCGTGACACTGACTCTCGATCTGCCCGTGTCCAGACCCTCAAAATCTGAGGCTTCTGAACTCGAGCTGGACTCTCAGGCCGATCCCTTGGTGTGCCGGACAACGGCCAGTCCTGAAACCCCGAGAGCGGGTCCCATTCCCGCAAAGAACCGAAGTCAGCGTGTAACTCCAGGTCACGGTCGTCAAAGGAACCCTGAAAGGGAAAAATAAAGGTATTAAAGATGGAAACAGAGCTGTTTCCAAAGATGCAAGCAAAGGAGACACCGTTTAGCGCCATCATAACTGATCCAGAGTAATGGATCAAAACAGGCAATTCTTTCATCCAAGATTACCATGTAACTATACTGGGCTGTCTTAGAACGTATCGCAGCTTGCTGCATTCTTAACAATAGAAACTGGAGAGTACCAGTACATAAAATCTGGCGATTACATGATTGTTTTCTGAACACGTCTATCAAGGGTTCATGCCCTGACGATCTTTCCTCCTTAAGTTTTTAATTGGAGTAAAAGCAAAGGGTACAACTCAGAGCCACAAATGCTCACAGTGCACCCACCTAAACACTAGTGGTCATGGAGGCTGCAGAAACGACCAAAGCTAAGTTTCCAGTACCGGCTGTGAGGAAATCCTGCAGCCAACGTGCTGACGTTCATATAGAACGATAAGCAAACTTCCTGAATGCCTTCTTATGGATGCAAGTTGAACCTGTCATACCCACTAGCCACAGCTGTTATCGCTAGGCACAGAACCATTTTGACCCATTATGCCTCTGCTTAGCCATGTAAAGAGTTACCCAATGAATGCCACATCTGCCCACTCTTTATCCGTACCTCTGTAATTACCTTTTCTCTTGTGGCATTTACAAAGTATACTTTCAATTTTCAGGTGCATTTTAAACTTGTTAACAACAAGGCTGTAACACTCCAGTTCCATTGATGCGCAGTTCTGTCCAAGTTAAAGGGAGAAATCACATTCACGTTGTACAGCTATTACAGGATACAAAATGCAGAGACTGCACTTCCCCCATCTTCTCATCTATAAATAGAGTAAGACTGCAGATTAAAAACAATTGGTCCAAACAGATTGAACTCATGTTATCGGTATTAATAGCAGCTCTGCTCTTATTCCTACCCTAAGATGCTTTTATAATTATGGATATGAAGAAAGGGAACAAGACAAATTTTATTTTGCTCCCCCCCACCCCCCACATCCGAGCAACACATGCAAAAAGCTGGAGGACCTCAGCATCTACAGAAAAGAGTAAACAGTCAGCGTTTTGGGCCAGGACCCTTCATCAGGACTGGAAAAAACGGGGAGAAGTCAGGGCAAGAAGGTGGAGGGAGGGGAGGAGGAAGCTGGCTGGTGATAGGTGGAGAGGGGGAAGGAGTGAAGTAAAGAGCTGGGTAGTTGATTGGTTAAAGAGATAAAGGGCTCCAGCATTTTGTGTGCCTTGCTTTGTAGTTCCCAGCATCTTCAGGTTTTCTCGCGTCTGTGATACTTCCCCTGAACCCAGGAGCACGACTGCCTGGTGTTATATCTGCTCCCATTGCTCAACTTCACCTTCTCAGCTCCCTCCCTATGCACTAGGAAATTCTGTGGTAGAGGGGAAAAGAGCAGGCATGGAGGGACGGGGAAGAATTGGGATTAACTGATAAGCACTTTAAAAGGGTCGACATTGTGACTGTGGACTGAATGGCCTTCAGTTCTGTTGCATATTTTCTCAAGTCTGCAGCTTTCTGCCTTTCAAAAGTAATTGTATATTTATTCACCTTTATTAATAAAATTGGATGCTTGATGCCACCACCTACACATGAGTAAAGCAGAGAACCGCTTTGAGGAGACTTAACAGAGCTATTCCAAACAAGGAGGGAATGCTAGTCAGCTGATGTTACAGATTTAAGGTGAGTGTTGGGGTGTGTAGGTGGTAGTGGGGATGAGATGTGGAGGTTTTATGTCCTCCAAGTAAATTTGTCATCAAACTATATATATAAATATATATATATATATATATGTGTCACCATATACAACCCTGAGATACGTTTTCTTGCGGGCATACTCAATAAATCCATTAACCCTAATAGAATCAATGAAAGACCTCACTCAACAGGGTGGACAGGTGCAAAAGACAACAAACTGTGCAAATACAAAAGAAATTAAAAAATAATAATAACAATAAACAAATAAGCAAAAGTTATCGAGAACAGGAGATAAAACGTCCTTGAAAATGACTCCATTGGTTGTGGGAACAATTCAGTGATGGGGGCGAGTGAAGTTATCCCATCTGGTTCAAGAACCTGATGGTTGAAAAGGGTTCGATTCTTATCAATAAAGATGAATGTGCATACAATTACTTTGAAAGTTATAATTGAATCTCAGGCAGGAAAGCTCACAGCAGAATAACTGGCTGAATAAAATGAAATCTCCCACACCTCACCCCCACCACACCCACACACCCCATCACTCATCTAAAATCTGCAACGTCAGCTTACTGACATTTCACCTTCCCCCTCCCCCAAACCTCTCAAACTTTGGAACGCCTCTGTAAACTTTTCTCTGAGCCTTTCCCTGCTTTACTCATATGTAGGTGGTGGCATCGTACAGTCAATTGTATGAATAAAGATGAATAGCTTGTTGTTACCATTTTACTATGTTTTTGTTTCTCCAAAGATTAGAAAGGCGAGTCAGACTGAATACAGCTCCTTATGCCGTGTGTCCTTTGTGATGTTCTGATTAGAGGTGGCTCCAAAGCCCAGGAGTATGTTATATATATCCCTTATCCCAGGAAACTGAAATTAATTTAAGAATCTTTCTTTTGGATCGAATATAATTAGGCAGAATCAAAGTAAATCGAGAAGACTCTTTCTCTACCTGTCGCCCCCCAGGATTTGGTTTTGAGCGGGTCCTCTTCTCCTGAATGAGTTTGGTAAGTCTGCAATCGCTTTTATCCCAGTGCTCTCTCCATTGCTCGGGGAGAAAGATGTGAACTTAGTTGACTTCCTGGGCTTTTCTGTTACCTTATGCTCACAGAAAATCTGTAGATACCACGGGGATCTAGGTTATGTTGAGTGGAGTAAGGCATCAGTTTCAGCTGTGAAACCATGCAAAACCAGGTCAAGCCAAATTAAAATAATTTGTATTTGTAAGACAAAACCATGCCATTAAATAGCATCTGAGTGATTTTGAATCGACTGATAAGGGCAGGTAAAACCGGACCTGCCCAGGGGGCTAGAACTGGAGGTAGTTGTGCAGTTACTCGGAGGAGATAAAGATAAGGATTAGCTTCATTTGTTATATGGACATAAAACTTACAGTGAAACGTGTTGCTCTGCATCAAATTAAATCAGCGAGGAATAGACTGGCAGTCCTCAAGTGTTGCCACGGTTACGGCGCCGACATACCATGCCTAACCTGTAACTCTAACTGACTGTGGGAGGAAACCAGAGCACCCAGAGGAAACCCATGTGGTCACGGGGAGAACGTACAAATCTCTTAGAGCTGGTATTGTAAAATGTTGCACTACCTCATCGCACAACTCTACCCTCCCAGCTCCACTCTGTGTCTCACCCTGGCGGTGAGAGAGGGAGTTCATAAAGGAAGATGACAACATGAATGGTGTCGGTAAGGCCATGAACTGACACCACTTTCCTCACAGGAGTGAACAAATTTTGAGACCCAACCATAAATGGGCCCATTACAGCAGGTGAATAGCAGCTTGGTGAAATAGGTGGAATTTACAGCTGTCTTAAAGGAAGGACAGATATAGAGAGGCACAGAGAGTTGAGAGGGTTTAGGGTATAGCCGAAGCCACAGCTACCAAAGGTGGATCTATGCAAGTTGGGACATGCAATAGCCATAATCTATCTCTTGTCACCTGGGGCTTCCCAAATCCGTGACCAAGATGAAATGTTCATCTTCGTGAAAACAGCCCTACTTCAATGCCACTGCTCACTGCGTAGCCCCCTCGATTGGGGTAAAAGACTACAGGTGTAAGTCGGTGCTAGAAATTTAAAAATAAAGGCTGACGTTCCTGTAGGAGGTGCCTTCTGTTTGCTTGGGTGGGACATTAAAGCATCCAGAAATGGTAGGGAATCAAAACACCATTGACATTAGTTGTTATAAAATCATGAAGCTGAAAGAATTCAAGCGTTGCCCTTTGCTGACCGTGATACCTATCTGCACTCATCCCATGTGCCTGCATTGGATCCCTATCCTTCCCCCCCTTACTTATCCAGCAACATGCCTAGATGCTTTTTCAAATACTGTAATTGTGCCTACCTCTATCACTTCCTCCAGCAGATTGTCTGTCATCACCTTCTGTGTGAAAACCTTGCCCCTCAGATCTCCTATAAATTGCTCCCCTCTCACCGTAAACCTGCAGTCTCTAGTTTTAGACCCCTCCATTCCAGGCAACTTCCTGGTGAATCTTTTCTGTACTCTCTCCATTTTGTACCGCATCCTTCCTCTGTGATATGATCAGAGCTGAAGACACAGTGCTCCAGGAGCGGCCTGACTAGTGCACACTATAACTGCAACATGGCCTGTCAGTTCTTCTGCTCGCAGCTCATTAAGGCAAACCTGTTGAAAGCCTCCTTCGCTACTCCATTCACCATTTTCAGGGAGTCATAAACTTGAACTCCAATGTCTCTCTGTATGTCAACGCTTTGCCTACTATTTGCATTTGTCCTTTTAGTAACTGATGTTTCAAAATACAATACCTCACACTTAACTGGATTAAATTCCATCTGCCACCGGTCCATTTAATTTTCCAATGACAATGATCTTAACACTAAAACTCCTGTGCTATGCCATTGAATACAGGCTTGCAATCAGAAGAACACCTATTGACCAATATCCTCTGCCTCCCATCACAAAGCCGGTTTTGAATCCATTATGCCCGTGCACCCTGGATCCCATGTGTATTAACTCTCTGGACCAACCTACCATGTAGAACTTTGTCAAAAGCCTTGGGAAAGTTCCCAAGTTAACCACACTGCCTGCACCAATTGTTTCCGTTACCTCAATCAGATTTGTGAATTGCACAGAACCATGTTGACTCCTTTTAAACAATCCTTCCATTTCCAAGTGACCTTAAATCTTGTCTCTTAAAACTTTTTCTGGTAATTTCCCTGCTTTTGATGTAACTAGAACTCACTGGAACTTGTTGACATCTGTCTGTCTCAAAGGACAATGAGTGATGATAATAGACAATAGACAGTAGGTGCAGGAGTAGGCCCTTTGGCCCTTCTAGCCAGCACCGCCATTCACTGTGATCATGGCTGATCATACACAATCAGTACCCCGTCCCTGCCCTCTCCCCATATCCCTTGACCCTGCTATCTATAAGATCATCATCACAAGCTTGGGTGAAGCTATGGAGATCCTGAGATGCCCAGTCATCAAGATTTCCCTCTTGGCCTCACCAGTGTAGTCCAAAGGAAAGTTTAAGAAGCAATACGTTTGCCACCAGCTTGGCTGCAGGAGCTGCTGGAAGGATGTTCAATGACGTCCAGCTGCCTTAGGGGATCCACTCCGGATTTGCTGTCTGGATTTACTGCCATAGCCTTCGTCTCTCCCAAGACTGCCCACAAGGCAGTGGAGCTATTTACCCATAGCTGGGGATCTGGTTCACAAGCACCAGGGTGTGTCCACATGCCAGTGGGCCTGCATGCTACATGGGCAGGGGGCACACCTCCTCCCTGTCCTCTGTAGTTCAGCCTGAGGCCACATGGAGTTCAGTTTCCATGTATCGCTGGCAAAGAAGCACTACATGAGGCTTGCTGTTGGAGAGGCTCTGTACTGGCAGGGAAAGTCTTGCACATTCAACTCTCCATTTTACAAGACTGCTGGCCAGTGGCGGAAGCTGAAAGCAAGAGCGTCAAGCACTACCCACCACACTACCACACGGTGCATTTTGACACTGGAACTACACCATGGCTTAACCCTACTGCCTTTGGTTTTGAATAAGGGAACAACATCAGCTATCCTTCAGTCTTCTAGTACATCATTTGTCAGTAACAAAGGTGCAACGATCTCTGTTAGTGCTCCCAGAAATCTCTTCCCTCGCTTTCAATAATATCCTGGGATAGATCCTGTCGAGTGTAAAAAAGACCAAATCTATTATCAAGTAAGTGAAAATAAGACCCTAAGGAAAGATCAATGGATTAGACAATATCAACACAGAATTATGAAAGAAAAATTGTGTTTGACAAGCTTACTAGATCTTTTTTGAGGATATACTGGTCAAATAGATAAGGGCGAACCAGTAGATGTGATGTATTTAGATTTTTCAGAAGGCATTTGAATGAAGTCCCACACATGTGCAAACTCAATGCACAAGGGATTGGAGGCCATATTAGATTAGATTAGATTAGATTCAACTTTATTGTCATTGTGTCGAGTACAGATACAAAGCCAATGAAATGCAGTTAGCATCTAACCAGAAGTGTAAAAGAATAGTGTATTTACAAAATAACTGTGAATAAAAAGTAAGTACTACAGCACACAAATATACAAAGTACTGAGACAGTACAATATGGGTGCAATACTGCTTAGCGCTGTGATGTGAGGCTCAGCAGGGTCACAGCCTCAGGGAAGAAGCTCTTCCTGTGCCTGCTGGTGCGGGAGCGGAGGCTCCTGTAGCACCTACCGGACAGAGGAGAGTTAGAAGTCCATGGTTAGGGTGAAATGCATCCTTGATGAGATGAATTGAAATCTGTGCTGTTTGGGACTCAGACACTCACAATCTACACTCAGTGGCCACTTCATTAGTGTAAAGTACATAATAAAGTGGCACTGAGTGGATGTTCGTGGTCTTCTGCTGCTGTAGCTCATCCACTTCAAGGTTCAATGCGTTGTGCATTCAGAGATGCTCTTCTGCTCACCACTGTTGTCAATGCATGGTTATTGGAGTTACTGTCAGCTGAACCAGTCTGTCCATTCTCCTCTGATCCCTCTCGTTAACAAGGCCTTTTTGTCCACAGAACTGCCTCCTTCTGGATGTTTTATTTGTTTTTTTTTACTATTCTCTGTAAACTCTGGAGACAGGTGTACATGAAAATCAGAGATCAATAGTTTCTGAGATACTCAAATTACCCTGTCTGGCACCGACAATCATTGAAAAAGTGATGTTTCAGTCAAAGGTCATTTAGATCACATTTCTTCCCCATTCTGAACAACAACTGAACTTCTTGACTATGTTTGCATGCCTTTATGTATTGAGTTTCTGCCACATGATTGTTTGATTATATATGTGCAATAGTGAGCTGGTGTACAGGTATACCTAATAAAATGGCCACTGAGTATATATCCATGGTTTGGATGTGAGAACCAAATGTAATATTTCAGAGTAAGCTGATGACACAAAACTAGCTGGGATCGTGAGTTGCGAGGAGAATGCGAAGTGGCTTCAATGTAATTTAGGAAGTAGAGAGCGGGCAAATACATGGCAAACAATATTACACGGTTAAAAGTGAAGTTAGGCTTACCACAAAGGCAGAAAGTTGTTCAAACAGTGATAAACCGGGAAATTTTGATTGCATTTTCACACGGCCATGAAAAGCAAACATGCAGGTTCAACAGGAGGTCAAGAAGGCAAATGGCAAGTCCTGAAGAAGGGTCTCAGTCCGAAATGTTGATTGCGAACTCTTTTCCATCGATGCCGCTTGACCTGCTGAGTTCCTCCAGCAGTCTGTGTGTGCTGCAAGTGGTAGGTTGACTTTTGTTGGTGGCTTTGAGTACGAGTGCAAGGATACTTAGCTACAACTGGGCAGGACCTTGGAGAGATCTCATCCTACGTACTGTTCTCCAGAGCTGAGAAGGGATGCACCAGCCGTAGAGGAAGTGCCACGAAGATTCCCAGGCTGAGCCTGTAATAATGGGGCAGTCATACAAAGAGCAGCTGCGTTGAATAGGCGCAGATCCACTAGAGTTTACAGGACTGAGAGGAGTTGCCAATGACGCGTACAAAATCGTGACAGAGCCCGAAAGACTGGATATAGGGAGATGGCTGCCCACCCCCAGCTGGAGGGCTTAGAACAAAGGGTCATGGCCCGATGACAGAGGATAAGACACTTAGTACTGAGATGAGAAGACATTTCTTCACTCAGAGGGTGGTGAATAGTGGAGTATTCTACATAGTGGGGTTCACCAAGTGCTGAATATGAGAAGGAAAAAGGTAGACTTTTAGACACAAAGAGAAGACTCGTTCCTGGTGTCCTCATCAATATTTATCCTTCATTAACTACACTAGAAAAAGATTTACCTACTCGTATCAAAATGCAGGTCGTGGAATCTTGCTGTGTACTTAATGGCTGTTCCTTTCATTTCAACAGTGACTAGGCTGCAAAAGTATTTCCCTCAGTGTCAAAGGTTTGGCACACCTTGAAGGCACGAAAGCACTTGCACTTTGTTTCTCGTTCAGCATTGCAAGCGTGGACTTTAGTATAACAAGAATAACTATATAACATCAGTAAGTAGCACTTTAGTTTTATTAGGTTATTAAGTTTGCTTATGTTTGATAAGTGTATCTTGGCTGTTGAGATGCATGTCTTTTAGGATATAAACCATCCCACACTTCTGCGATTGCTTCTTCAACATACCCATCTCAATACTGTCTGGCTTTCCTATAGGAATCAGAAAGTCAGAGACTCTGTGCTGGACTGAATGATATTTAACTGTTTATTATGCAGCCTTTATCCCCAAGACCAACTAAGTTCTAAGGGAAAAAAAATAAAACTCCATTATATTATTCCTGCTGCAATTTTTGATTTTGAGATTACAGCCTTCTCTTGTCTTTTTTTTTTGTTTAATTCCTGGAGAGCTTAAAGTAATCCACAAAATTGGAAACTTTACTTAGGAGAGATAAGAGCAGTCTGCCCGCGGTGAAAGTCAGCAGTATATTGGTGTTAATCAAAGGCAGCAGCTTAGGGCAATTTAATGGGATCCCTGGAGGCTGCTGCAGATTCCTAGTCACAAGCAGGACAGATGAACTGAGCAACAACATTATCCCAGTGGTTCTTTCAACAATAACGTTCTTCAAAAGATGGATGGTTTCTTTTGAAATATACTTCGGAGGGATCATTAACTGTTTAATCTATTTCTCTACTTAATTTATCCATACCTTCATAAGTTCATAGAAAGAGTAGGAGTCTGTTAATCTCCTCAGACCTATTCCAACATTAAATTTGATTACTGCTGGTCTATATCTCAGATCTTCCTGGTATGTAACCCTTGCTTCCTTTACTGGGGTTGAGACTCATCCATCATTGCTATGATAATAAGGTCATTACAACTTTGCATTTTGCAGGACCATTTGCAACACAAATTGGCTGTTACATTTCCAACATCAACAGTGACAAAAATACTTTAAAGGCTCTTGGCTGTTCGCCACTATGAAAGCCTGACATTGTAGAAGCTTCAAAAGATGTTTTTCTTTCCGTCCTGCCAACCTACCCATCTCAGATTCTGTATCAAAGCAGCAACAGAGTTAACGTATGACACCTGGGTGACTGGAAAATGAAGACACGCTGAAATAATTTGTTTAATACAGTGAAGGATTCCGTAACTGATCTTTGCTGATTTAGAACCATCAAAGTAAAAAAAAACAGATTGAATCAGCGTTTCAAAATTTTTGATGGTTTAAAATATTTTGATTAGATATCACTCAACCTTCTGAACAAGTGAATAAAGAGCATGTTTATATAATGCATTTTTTAATCCTGGTATCATATCTGGTGAACCTACCAAGACCAATATATCAAAACTGAACCTCGATCTGTAGCTGGATCCTGGCCAGTAGTCGTAAGAACTAACAAGGCAGTTCCTTCCTCACTTCTGTATTTCAACTCCCAATTGTCTCTAGTACCCGTGTTTCATCTTTAAATAAGTTTTACATATCAAACTTTATATGTTTATAAACATATCAATCCCTTTGCTACTCAATGGTGTATTGTCTCTCCACATTGAGAAAATGTTCTGATTTCTCTTTCTCAATTTCAAAAGACCTTGTTCCTGTCCACATCGGACTCCACCCACTCTAGGCTTCTTTTTCTTTGACACCCTATTTCTCTGATTATTCTGACACATAACTGGTTGGTTTCCTTGTAAGAAAGAAGGCATCATATATTCTGCTGTCTGTTTACTAATTTGCACTCGTTCATTTTTACTCATCTAAAATTACTTAAGGCTCTTGTCTGTCCCTATCCCTGTAAGCTCCTCTCGACCCTGAAACTCAGCACGAATCCTGGCTCTTGCTTCATCCCTGATTTTAACTGTTCAACAATTGATAAAATGGTTGGTAAAACACACTTCTTTGATCAATGACATTTTTTCTTACAGCTAACTATCAAATTTTGCTCCTCACGTTTCTGTATTGTACGAAGTGCTTTGGGATTTTAAAAATTATTGTGCTACAAGAATCCTTTGGCATTAGGCGTAGATATTTCAGGGAATATGCCAGTATTTGCAGGGGTGCGCCTTGAGGAACGTCAGCACGTGGGGTCTCCAGGAATTTGTCAGTAACAGCAAGGACCCTGAAGATGGATGTGTTTGGGAAGCAGAAAATATTTGGGGTCACCCAGAGTGAGTAAATACCTCAGGACCCAAAGACTCTCAAACTCGACATGTGTTGATATTTATAAGGGTCTGGCTGGAAATAAATCTGAATTTAAATGGGGTCCTATGCTGTTTAAAAAGAAGATTGACATTTTCTGGAATAGCATGGTATTTATAGGGGTTCAGAGTTGTGAGAAGTGATTAGTAATACATCAACATGCACAGGGAGTGTTCTATTATTTACATGGGGTATAGCTGAGAGAGGAATTGTGAGAAACAAAATTTGATACTGAGCTGTAAAAAATGCAATTGATCAAAGAAGTGTGTTATAAGGAACATCTTATCAAATGCTGAATCGTTTCAGGGTTGGGGGAGCTACAGAGGTAGGGACAGACAAGGACTTCAAATAATTTTAGATAGGGTAAAAGGAATTTGTGTAAATTGGGAAATGGACAGCAGAATGTATGATGACTTCTTCCTAACAAGGCTGAGTCGGTGGCACGAACCTCCTCCAAGTATGATTGAAAGCATACAAGCCAGTGTTCAAAGGCAAGAGCTGCTTCAGGGTCTTGGGGGTCCAAATCTAAGCGTTCTGGGCGTAAAACGGTTTCCATGTTGTAACTTCCAGTCAATAAAATTGATGCACCATCAATATCTCAAGCTGAGACTTAGGAAGTGAGATATTGGCTTTTATTGACTGGAAGAATAAACAGCACTACATCCTGGGGAAAATGAGGGAGAGCAGCAGCCCACAGTCGCCTTTATACAGGGGTCTGTGGGAGGAGCCACAGGAGCAGTCAGCAGGGGGTCTGTGGGAGGAGCCACAGGAGCAGTCAGCAGGGTCTGTGGGAGGAGCCACAGGAGCAGTCAGCAGGGGTCTGTGGAGGAGTCAGCAGGGGTCTGTGGGAGGAGCCACAGGAGCAGTCAGCGGGGGTCTGTGGGAGGAGCCACAGGAGCAGTCAGCGGGGGTCTGTGGGAGGAGCCACAGGAGCAGTCAGACAGGTATATCTAGTTCACCACAGGTATACGTTGGAATAATCAGAGAACTTAGGGAGTCAGACTTTGGTAGGTGGAGCCCAGTGTGGGCAGGAACAAGGTCTTTTGAATTTGAGATACGCCTCTACCAAAAGAGGTGTAAGGAACTCCTTCCCTTTGCTACCCCACAGGTTACCCTTGGGCAGGGTATAGCACCTGCTTAGCCCCCCCATTCTCCTCCCCCCTCAAGATCAGGGTCACATGAAGCCATGGGAGCAGGTGGTAGACGGTTGTATGAGCACCTGGTGCATACCACGTCCTGGTTTTGCAATCACTGACAATCTTTGAAGACTATTGATCATCGCTGGGGTCACCCATCTTGTAAAGACACTGCCCAGAGGAAGGCAATGGCAACCCACTTCTGTAGAAAAATTTGCCAAGAACAATCATGGTCACCATGGTCGCCTACATCACACAACACGTTACGTAACGATGATGATAGCTGTGGGGAAAACACAGGTGTTGCTACTTGGGAAGTTACAGTATTGACCTTGTCGTCATTTTTTCCAGGATGGGAGTTGGGGGAAGTGGTTCTCCCCTGGAGTGCATCAGATTGAGGGGTTCCCAGGAAGAATATGTTGACAATTATGAAGGGGAGGTAGTCTTGAATTTCAAAGGTGAACTCCCGGGATACTGTATGCAATTTTATAAGTGCATTGATATTTATAGGAGATTCCCTGGAGAGAGTGTTCACTGGGAATTCCTTTAGAGTGTACTGACTGTTAACAAGACTTGCAGAGAAACATTGTGAAATTTCTGAGGGCTGAGGCTGGTGGGGGGTAAGGGTGTGTGGGAAAGATGGTATGGTCTATGTGTTCCTATTTACAAATACCCTCAAAGGGTGTGTTGATACTTCAAGATGTCCCTCTGGGGCGTGTTGAAACTTACGGGATGTCTCTGAGAGTACGTTGTAATGTTCTAGGGAACCCCAAGAGATTGTGTTCATAGTTACGGGAGCTGCTATATTACAGCATATGCCATAGTTACGGGAGTGTTAATATTCACAGGTATTCCAGGAGAGAGTTAACGTTTTGAGGGGATGGAAAGGAGGTCAGGGAGACTAGATGTTACATTTACTCAAAGTCCCAGGGAAGTGCGTTTATATTTTCATGGGTCGTGCCAAATATTAAAAGCTTGCACCTTGAAAACCACTGACGGAAAGATAAATAAATAGCATATATATGTATGTATTTAAAAAAAAACTCAGTGCTGTAGAAAGAACAGGACACGAATTTAAGCAGCACGAACACTTGAGTGAAGTATGACAACCGAGGTAGAATAATCGAGGGCGGGGTGGGACAATAAACTACATCTCCCACAATGCTTGAAGATCGTAAATCCCGGAAATAGCCCTGAATGAAGATAAAGGGTCCAGCAATTCGGTGAGATACGGAGATCCTATTTCAAATCACCTTCAACCCAGGAGGTCATTCATTCCATGTCAAAGAGAAACTAGACTGGGGCGTGACAGTGGAGCGAGGGGACGGGGAGCAGTTATAATATTTGTTATGTTACTGATACCGACACAGGGGCGAGAAACTGACGCGGTGCAACTCAGGGACATTAATTTATCCCAAGCAGTGACCCAACGGCAACGCGGTGTTGTAATGGGCAAATAATGTGAAGTATTGTGAGCGGTAGCGACAGTGTGAAGCTGCTGGCCGGCCAGGAGATGACTACAGTCAGCAGCCGCAGAAGGGTGGGTTCAGAGAGAGAAAGCGATAGGAAGTCAGCAACATCCTCAAAACTGTTACCGGCAGCCCCAGGGCGCACGCACACACACTCACGCGGGAGTTTCGGCGTCCACCTTCTATTCTGCCGCTGAGTCGAGCTGATAGGACACTCTGGACAGGGCAAGAGAGAGAGAGAGAGACCGCGGCAGTCTCAGCTTCACTTCCTCGCTGGGACATGGCCCGGAGCAGGCGAGCCCGAGCCGAGGAAGCTGCAACCCAGCGACCGTGCACTGGCAACCGGGTTTTATGTCCTTCTCACCTGAATGAGAATTAGTTCGCTCCTCGCTTCGGGACTCAACGAGAGAAAGGGACGAGGAGACATCGGCTCTCCCATTCAAATCTCCTCTCCACAGAAACCCTCCCCCTCACCAAAAAAAAGGGGGTTAAGGATTTTCTACACGAAAGCGGTGTTATTTACTTACAGTGTGTTTTAAAACACAAAAGCTTAGGGCCTGTCAGGAGCCGATTTCTCTCCAGCCTTCAGTAGAAGGTTGAATGAACGTCTGCTATGGGAGCTTGTTGACCGAGTTCTTCCCTCGGTGCAGATGTCAATGGTGCGCCTGGTGACTTGGGGGCTCGCGTCTCTCGCTCTCCTCGTCTTCCTACAAAGTGCCATGGGTTGTATCAACAGCCTCGCCTGCAAGCCGAGAGTGTGCCGGGACTCCATCTCCCTGCAGGAGGTGTCGGCCAGCATCGACAGTAACCCCACCAGCATCGACGAGTCGTCTGACATCGTGCTGCGCTACCGGACTCCCTACTTCCGAGCCTCGGCGCGGGTCTGCGTGCCCCCGATCCTCAAGGCGGACACCTGGGTGGTCGGCTGGATTCAGGCGTGCAACTACATGGAGTTTCACAACGCGTACGGCGATGTAGGCATGTGAGTAATGTGCTTGTGCGCGACTGAGCGAAGGAGTTCAAACCGAGAGCGGCCGCTGACAGGTGGAGGCGCGGATCTGACATTGTGTGCGACTCCGTGCTTTGTACGTGATGTGAGCATTACCGTTTGTGGCCGCGTAATGCACCTACAGTGTGAGTGTGAGTGTGTTTCCTCTGTGCGTGACAGTGTGCTGGTAATGTCAGGGGCTCGCACGGGAGGCTGGACAAGTGCTTTAAAAATGCCAGCGGAGTGAGCCACCGGACGGTGACACGGAGTGCCCCGATCGAAGCCGGGGTCTGGGCCCGCATCAGCACTGGTCCCTGGGGATCGGAGTTGCCGTTAGGGTATTTCCAACACCTCTGACTGCTTCACGCAGCGAGCGTGGCCCTGTTCCGCTTTCAATTCCGCGCTATTCGACTGTAGCTGGGCGAGAGGGTGAAGAAGAGATGGCTGGAATAGATTCACAGCTATGTGCAGATATGTTTAACGAAACAGTTCAGGCTAAAGTAGCACCCACTCTATTCTCACAGTGACCGTGAGGAGCGACTAAGCATCGGAATTTATCTTAAACCATGTCTTAACTCGACTATAAAGAGCCATACAGTCAGAGTGAGAAATACAGTTGCAACACCAATCTAGAATAACTAAGCTGTCTCGGTCAGAATGTAATCATTTTGCAAGGTGTATGATATTCGTAGGCACCGGTCGGGAACTAGTATTAACAGAGCATCTTGATTGAGAGGCCTTGGCAGGAAGATCATCGTCAACGTGTTAAGCAAAGCCGAACATGGGTGTAAGGGTAGGTCATCAAACTACCAATAGAAGTGGGCTTTTGGGGGTATTTTAGAATAAGAAAGGGAGAGTGAGAGATTTAGAATGTAGGGTGTGTTTTTGTGGACGGGGTTCCTGGTGGCTTGGTCTAATATCGGCGGTGTTCAGCCGGAATTGGAGGCGCGCAGAGATCTGGTGGTCTTCTGGTCTGCAGGAGAGAGGGGGCTGGGAAGCAGCCATGGTACGATTTGAGAGCAAGGACGAGAGATTTAAAGTCCAGGCATCGTTTATCCTTTGTATCTCGGCGACCACAGGAGTGACGAGGGAAATGAATTTAGTGCAGGGAAGGATTGACCAGCGGGGTTCTGAATAACCCCGACTTTCTGGAGCGTGGAGCCTTTGAGAGCAGACAGGAATGCATGGAGGAGAATTCCAGCAACAGCTGAGCTGGGACCACTCCCAGCCAGGAAACAGGTAGTTTTAATGTTGTCATGGACATCTGCTTGGGGTTAAACGTGGCCCCGCTGTTTTAAAAGTATAGTTCAGCTTCAGACACTTGCTAGGCAGATGGATAGAGTCAGTGGCTAGGGAATGGTGTTTGCAGAAGGGACTGAAGATGGTGTCTTTAATATTCCCATTATATATTGGGAGAACATCAGAAGTTAAGAAAACTGTCTACAAATTAGGGACATAAGAGATTGCACAGATGCTGGAAATCCAGAGCAACACACACACACAAAATGCGGGAGGAACTCAGCAGGTCAGGCAGCATCTATGGAAGAAATAAACAGTTGATGTTTTGGACCAAGACCCTTCAATAATCCTGAAGAAGGGTCTTTGCCCAGAACTTTAACATTTCGTTTCCCTCCATTGATGATGCCAGATCTGCCAAGTTCCTTCAGCATTTTGTTAGAAATTGGAGATAGTTGGTGAGAAGAAAGTCAAGTGTCATCACTGTGAATGTAGAAACCGATGCTGTATTTTCCAGTGATATTGCCAAGAGTAACACGTAGATGAGAAATTGTTAGTGGAAGGACTGGAGTCAAAAGCATTGGTGCGATCAAACACTCCATGGACTTCAAACAGGTCGAGAAGTATGAGAAGGGACACATTACCTTTAATTGTGACTGCTATGCCACTGTTAGAGGAAGAAGAATAAACTGGAACAAGGAGTTCTAGAGAAGATTGGAGACGGCAGCATTTTCCAGGCATTGGATTGGGAAGAAATGGGGCAGCTGTTTGTGAGGAAAGTGGAGTCAACAGTAGGCTTTTTGAGGAAGTGTGGCGGCAGCAGGTTTGATGGAGGTGGGTGGTGATGGAAGGTGACAGAGGACCTGGAATTTACAGCATCATACATACAAGCAAGGTCAATCCTTCAATAACCAATAAAAGGGAACAAATATAGTCCTGAGTGGAGAGTTAGAGGCAGGGGTAGCAGAGTCCCTGTACAACTAATGGGAAACATACAAGAACAGATCTTGGATAAGTCACATCACATTTATAGGCAGAGGAACAGCCATGTGATATACATATAGAGAGAATATAGTCACTGTATAATATTCACAGTATAGTCCTTGTGAAAGTGGTATGACCGATTTCTATTCTGTTCTGCCGGTCATGACTACCTTACCCATCTGTGCATGCTCCCTTGCTGCTGTCATGCACAGAGCTGGCGGTAGAATGCAACTTGATACATGCACTGTGGTAGAAACTCAGCTCAGCAGGATCGACCTGCAGCACGAGTGAGGATTCAGTCACATCTGCCCGATCAGATAGCTCTGACACAGCGCTTCCTGGCTGACACTTCACGATAGCGGGGTCTGTACGGAGGCTGCAAGTTTGTGGCACACTAAAAATATCATCCAACGTGACTGCTTTGTGGTGGGAGGACACAAGTCCTTCCTACTGATCCCGATCGGAGCAGCAGGAGATGCCCCTAATAGTCAGCCACATAACACAGTGTCAGAGAAGTAACAGTTGAAATAGTGGATCAGAGCAGGGCTTATTAGGAGAGAAGCCTGGCATACTAATGAACTTGGAGCTTTCGGCGGTAGATTCTAGTTTAATTCAAAGTCCTAACACTGATCTGCACCAACTCTCTATATGCCTGACTGTCCCGACCTTCGACTCACACATGGGGATACAGAGGCAGCTGTCCCATCCCCAAGTGGTGTCTATAAAGGCTGAGGGATAAAATTAGCTCAGGCAGGGAATGAGGCCTGGGAAAACAGGCACCAGAAGAACTGCTATAGTTGAAGCTAGTAGTTCCATCACTTCCTTCCTGGAGACAATAAATATTGGATCTGCCAAAAATATCTACATATGGTGATTTTGGTTAGTAACAGAGAGTCTCAGGGGAGACAAATATATTAAACATAGAACAGTACCTCAAAGGAACAGGCCATTCGGCCCACAATGTTGTGCTGAACCAGCTAAAAAGCAAATCAAAAATACCCAAGCATTAATTCCTCCTACCTACACCACGTCCATATCCCTCCACTCTCCTTACATCCATGTGCTCTTGGAAGCCTTTAATACATTTGCCTCTACCACTGCACTAGGCAGCACATTCCAGCCATCCATATTCTGTTCTGTAAGTACATTACAAAGACAGTCAAAACATTTTCACCGTCGGTTACGTCAATGCAATGTGAATGACGTTCAAAAGCAATTTCTTAAACAACATCACCACCTCATTTATCCTAAAACTACAATTATATTTTGGATCGATCCAGTAATGAAGCAAAAACAGAAATTGCTATTTAACTCTTCAAGCCTGTTCTGTCACTTAATGAGACGTCAACAGAACCGTCAGTATCAGTCTTGTAAAACAGATTTTGCCAGCTACAGCAGTGGAACATGAATGCTTTACCAAAGAAGCGGTCCTTTTCAGTGATATCATTTCAGCCGAATGGCCTTCGGAGGGTATGGTCTCAGAATAAGGGGTATTCACTTCAGACAGATGAGTTTGAAAATAGATTTCTAATCAATAAGTGAAGCAGAGGTAATAGGGTAAGAGCAGAAACGTGGATTAAGAATGTTGGATTAGCATGATCCCATTGAATGGCGGACCAGACATAACGGACGGAATGGTTTAGTCCTGTCCCTGCTTCTTATGTTATATTTTGGTTTTTTTTAAAATAGTTTAATGTTTGATGGCTATATGTAAACATTCCTCAAAGTTACAACACACAGGACTAGGGTCATTTATTCCTGCAGGCGGGTCCACACAGTGTTTATGTTCCATTGGAGCCTCCTATTACCCACTCTTCATTTCACCCCGTCAACATGCCCGTACTTCTTTCTCTCTCACAGAATCACAATGAAGCAGACACAACAGGAGGTAATTAGTCCCATCCTGGCAAAAGCTATCAAAGCTCTGTCTCTGTCCATTTTCCTTCTCCAAGGCCTGGCAAGCACCTTCTCGTTTTTATCCCCTTCCCTTCGGAAAGATCCCACTGAATGTGCTTTCACTGTTTTCATTTGGCTTCTACTTAAATGTACACACTTGAGATTCAGCCACTCATTGTGGTAAATTCTACAGTCTAGCTTCTCTCTGGGTATGAAGTTTGTCACAAAATTCCCATCGGATCTATTAAGCACGCCGACTGCAAGTTACT
Organism: Hemitrygon akajei; assembly: GCF_048418815.1. Lineage (NCBI taxonomy): Eukaryota > Metazoa > Chordata > Chondrichthyes > Myliobatiformes > Dasyatidae > Hemitrygon > Hemitrygon akajei. Next base: position 161,931,437 of record NC_133130.1, on the reverse strand, counting down.
GGCTAATGTCAATATCTTTGGGTCCTCTGTGACCCATGAGGTGACAATCGCATGACTAAGAGCTCCTGCATTTTTGTTATTTGTTAAAGGTGGAATGAATATATTGTAAATTAAGGCACGTCCATCTTTGTAGCACGTTGGCAGCTCATTTCTAATCGAGTTTTATACTTGCACCTGAATAATGAATATAAAGCAAAGGTCTATTAACCTTCTCAGTAGCAAAATTACATTGCATTTCTTGCCTTTATTTTGCAAAGTGATTTCCCAAGAGAAACAAAACTATTGAAATGCACATGGTTCAGAAATACTAAAGCAAGAGGTTAAACTGGAGTGGATAAAACAGCCCTTGAAACTTGTGTAAACGGCATGAATTTGACAAAAATTACATGTGCCTAGTGAGGATGTCATAGCAGAGAAATAATTCATGAGGACTGGAAGGGTGTGTGACGACAGGACAGACCCAACCTTGGCATATCACAGTTCCGTTGTGTCTGATCAGATAGCATTGATCCCTGACTCCTAATGAATTGTAACGTAACTGAAGGGGTGACTAGCACTCGAAAACCATAGCAACAAGCTACTCCTGGGAGAATTCTGTTACTTTATTTAGAATAGGGTTGAAGTAAACCAAGTCTCTCTCTCCTACATCCTTTTCTGAAACTATTTGATACTCAAACAGTGGAGCAAGTGCAAGGGGCCTGATGCTCTCCTCAATATTTTATTTATTGCTCTTAGGTTTTCCCTAATGACATCTTCTTGACCTCATAAAGCTCCAGGTCAGATGGCAACTAAGAGCTGTACCTGAACTAAAAGTAAAGCAGGGTGCAGGGCTGCATCTGACCATGAATGATTCAGCAACAGTTAAGAGCATCAACCAAAATATTAACTCTTCTCTCTTGCTCTGCAGATGCTGCCTGACCTGCTAAGGATTTCCAGTATTTTTATTTTGGAGTTCCACCGTTAGTAGTTTGTTTTGGCTTTTTGAATGGTTCAGTTGTGGTTGAAGCTTTTGTGCATGGAAGGGGGGAGAAGGGGCTTTGGGGTTCTGACGCTTATATTATTCATACTGTGGGTTAGTTTTGCTGCATGGATGTCTGTGAAATTTATTGTGTACAGTTCTGGTCACCGAATTATAGGAAAGATGTCAACAAAATAGAGAGAGTACAGAGGAGATTTACTAGAATGTTACCTGGGTTTTAGCACCTAAGTTACAGAGAAAGGTTGAACAAATTAGGTCTTTATTCTTTGGAGCGTAGAAGGTTGAGGGGGGACTTGATAGAGGTACTTAAACTTATGAAGGGGATAGATAGAGTTGACGTGGATAGGCTTTTTCCATTGAGAGTAGGGGAAATTCAAACAAGAGGACATGAGTTGAGAGTTAGGGGGCAAAAGTTTAAGGGTAACACAAGGGGGAGTTTCTTTACTCAGAGAGTGGTAGCTATGTGGAATGAGCTTCCAGTAGAAGTGGTAGAGGCAGGTTCGATATTGTCATTTAAATTAAAATTGGATAGGTATATGGACAGGAAAGGAATGGAGGGTTATGGGCTGATTGCGGGTCAGTGGGACTAGGTGAGAGTAAGCGTTCGGCACAGACTAGAAGGGCCGAGATGGCCTGTTTCCGTGCTGTAATTGTTATGTGGTTATAAATGTAAGAATTTCAGGTTGTATACTGTATAAATTCTCTGAAATTAAACTGAACCATTGAATCATTACTGAAGTCCCGTTCACTATTCTATGAAGGTTCCAAAAAATTCTACTGCCTTTTAGAAAAGCCAGTCTTCCCACGGCAAGGATCAGAGGAGACACTCTTACCTTTAAATGTGTTTTATTTATCTTAGTTCAGATCATAGGAAATATGTAGATGATAAAAAATGTGCAACGATTGCAGGACTCAGACACCTATAAAACTTTGAAATTTTGCTCTCCAGCTAAAGTACGGCAGCTTCAGAACCAAATTTACTGCTTTAAATTATAATACTGTACAGAGAGAAAGATGTGGTGAACTTACCAATGAGAAAGGTTGACTGGGTATTTGTAACGTTGCATCACAAGCACCACAAAGGAAGGAACAAAAATAACTTTCTCAACCCCCACGCTAAATTTATAAGGCACTCAGTTGTAAAATTAACAACCCTGATCACTGCTTCATCTTACCCACTCCTTCCTCTATCCTCTCCTGTCCTACAACACCTCAAAGACTTTGCCTCCCCCCCCCACCCCCACAAGCATTCAATGCATCCCTAATTTCCACTGGGTTTAAGTGTTTGGCATTTTATGAAAATTCCCCAGGGTCTGGTCTGGGGGTTACTCATGCACCAATTGAAGCCTTTCCCTAAAAAGTCTTAGAGTGAACGTATTAGAAAGATTTTCAAATCTGAATTGTAATTGTGCCTTCAACTACTTTTGCCTTGAGATCTGGACTTCCCCCTCTAAATTTGTCCATTCTCAACCCCTCTGTTAAGATGCTTCTTAACAAAAACTCCCTCTTTGACCAAACTTTGTGTTTCCTGTCGTAATAGCTACTTATGTGATCTGGTGTCAGATTTTGTTTAATTTACACCGTTGCGAATCATTTGGGAGATCTCTCGACAGATGCTCACAGGCATGATGTTGAGACTGATTACAAATGTAAACCATCACTATTTGTCTGGTTATCAAAACTGCTGCAGGCAGCAAACAAGATCTACCACCTCGATATGAACCTTGGTGGCCAGTTTTACGCACAACAATTTAAGCAAAGTTGCTAACGTGAACAGGTAGAAAAGGCAATGAAGAAGAATTAGTGTACCGGCATTAGCCTAGCTAGGAAAGAAAGACTTGCATCCTGGGAAATCCTAACATATTGAACAGCCAATGAGTTATATTCTGGAACTGGAGTCACTGTTGTAATATAGTAAAGATGAAAGTCAATTTATGCACAGCTTTATTGAGATACAGGGCAGACTAGGCTCTTCCCGCCTTTTCAGCCCTGCTGCCCAGCAACCTCCAATGTAATCAACGGACAATTTACAATGACCAACCTGTACGTCTTTGCACAACGGTTGGAAACTGGAGCACCCGGAGGAAACCCAAGCTGTCACCAGGAGAACATGCAAACTCCTCACAGGCAGTGGCGGGATTTGAACCCCGTAAAGCGTTGTGCTAACCACTACGCCACCCTTCTAATGAACAGCAGTGAGATGGTAGCCAGGTAATCCGTTTCCTGTAATCAGGAGCTGGTGTAACCGTCTCCCTACCTCATCATTTGGGAAAAGGATATGTGCAGCTTAGAGGAGATTTTTATTTTGCTCTGGTCTGTTTTACCCAGCCTAAAAAGCTGGTGGAGGTACAGTTAACAACCATCAGTTGGCATAAATACCTGAAAGGGAGGGAAGAGTGCAGGGCCATGTGAAAAGATGAGAGAAGTAAGTACAGCACCTTAAAGACTAAATAATTATTTCAGTACCAGCGCAGCAGGTTGTGCTGAATAATGTACAATACTGTATGCTTCCATCTGAGGATCTCCATACAGGTCTGACAGCGGGGAATCACAGAACGCTGCCAGTTTCCTATTTGATAAGAATTAAAACTTTATTCCCTGGAGTGCAGGAGAATGACGGGAGATTTCAGAGAGGTGTACAAAAATATGAGGGCTACATACAAGGCAAATGTTCGAAGGCTCGGGTGAGACTAGAAGTGGAGGTCAATGGTTAAGGGTGAAAGGTGAAATATTGAGCGGGAACAACTTCACTCAGAGGACAGAATGAGCTGCAGGCAGAAGTGTTGGATGCAGGACCAATTTCAATATTTAAGAGAAATTTAGTTAAGTACATGGAGGGGAGGGGAATGGTCCAGGTGAGTGTCCGTGGGACTCAGCAGAATAACAATTTGCCAGTAAAGCTGCCAGATTACACAAAGCAAAATTATCTTTGCAAGTGGAACAAGTGCCACACCTCCTCCCTCATGACCATTCAGGGCCCCAAACAATCCTTCCAGATGAGGCAACACTTCACCTGTGAGTCCGTTGGGGTCATAAGACCATAAGATATGGGAGCAGAATTAGGCCGTTTGGCCCAAGGAATCTGCTCCACCATTTCATCATGGCTGATCCGATTTTCCTCTCAGCCCCAATTTGCTGCCTTCTCCCCAAATCCCTTCAAGCCATGACCAATCAAGACTCTATCGACCTCTGCCTTAAATATACATAAAGACTTGGCCTCCACAGCTGCCTGTTGCAAGGAATTCTACAAACTCACCACTCTCTGGCTAAAGAAATTCCTCCTCATCTCCACTCTAAAAGGAGTCCCCCCAGAGGTTGTGTCCTCTGCTCTTAAACTCTCCCACCATAGGAGACATCCTCTCCACATCCACTCTATCAAAGCCTTTCACCATTCAACAACACACACAAAGTGCTGGTGGAACACAGCAGGCCAGGCAGCATCTATAGGGAAAAGCACTGTCGATGTTTCGGGCCGAGTCCTGACAAAGGGTCTCGGCCTGAAACGTCGACAGTGCTTCTCCTTATAGATGCTGCCTGGCCTGCTGTGTTCCACCAGCATTTTGTGTGTGTTGTTGTTTGAATTTCCAGCATCTGCAGATTTCCTTGTGTTTGCCTTTCACCATTCGATAGGTTTCAATGAGGTCATCCCTCATACTTCCAAATTCTAGTGAATACAGGCCCAGAGCCATTAGGCACTCTGTATACAGTGTTGCCTCCATAATATCAGTGAGACCTGATGTAGATTGGGAGACCACTTTGCTGAGCACCTACACCAGAAGAAGTGGGATCTCCCGGTGGCCAACCATTTCAATTCTACTTCCCACTCTCATTCCAACATTTCACTCCATTCCCTCCTCTACTGGCCCAATGAAGTCACATACACCTTCATATTCCATCTGGGTAGCCTCCAACCAGATGGCATGAATATGTATTTCTTGAAATTCTGGTAATGTCCGCCCCCCCCCAACTCCTTCATTCCCCATTCCTGTTTCCCCCTCTCACCTCATCTCCTTACCTGCCCTTCACCTCGCTCTGATGCTCCTCCCCTTCCAAGGTCTTCTCTCCTCTTCCATCAGATTATCCCTTCTCCAGACCTTTACCTATTTCACCAATCAACTTCCCAGCTCCTTACTTCATTCCCTCCTCCCTCCCAGTTTCATCTATCATCTGAGACCGTGTAGTTCTTCTTCCCCTCCACCCGTTTTCTTACACCGACTTCTCTTTTTATCCCCAGTCCTGATGAACAGTTCACTCTTTTCCATAGATGCTGCCCGGCCTGCTGAGTTCCTCCAGCATTTTCTGTGTGTCACTTTCCACAAGGCAAGCTTAAGCAAACAGTAGCGTGATAGTGACGGATAAGACTATATTGGTGGAAGGATAAATTTTAGCCAGGCCACCAGAGAGGATACACTTGATCTTTGTCAAAACGGTGCCTTGAGGGCAATGTTGGATTCTGATGTTTTTAATCCGGGGTTCTTTCAGAAGTCAGGAAAGAGGCACAAAACCTGTTGCTTTACGATTGTTTTATTAAGCACTAACAGAACAAAGACAATTAAAAAGTGGACAGTGATAGAGGCTAGTAGCAGAAGGTAGAGAAGAAGCAAAAGAAGAAAAAGATGGCATCACTGTGTGGTCAGCTCTTATATTGCACAGAAAAGAAGCATTCCATTTAAAGTTGCAGATAAGAGTTAACCAATCAGGTAGCTCCTATTCAAATAACACAGCACCAGAGAAACTTCCAGAGCTTTCCATAATGACACAAAAACTGTAACCACAAGGGCACACACTGAACAACTACAGTACATATACATACTATGATCACTGGGAAACATACTAAACAGTTACGTGTATACTAGTAGTCATATAAAAATACTAGCAGGAATAAATTGTTAAAATGCAATGACAATTAAAGTCTAATCTAAGAATTAAACAGACCAATCCAGCAGTAGATAGGGCAATGGTTTAATGTGCATTCCTAATACCTACGGATCCAAGAAAAAATATCAGCCTCAGTTCTGTCCTTGAGTCTCCAGAGGTGGAAAACAAACAACCTGCTGACACTGAGGTGATAATTCTGCCCACTGAGCGACATCTGACAGTGATCCAGGTGTAGAATATCCACCAGTTGTAGAGTGCTGAGCTGACCAATTCAAAAGGTCTTCCACACAGTCACGGCGTTCCACTGTTACTGCTGCTCGAGGTTGTCTACAATCAGTTAAATAGCGGTGGAAGGAGCTGAGATTCAATTTGGTCTTTGGCAATGATTCCAAGATATAATATTACATTTACGCAGCTAATGTGAGATAGCTATGCCTCTCAAAGTTCAATCTACCTTTTGGAAGCTCTGTTGAAACTGGAATGATGCTGAAGCACTGGAAATAGCCACAGTCAATGTGATCTTCTGTGTAGCACCTTAAGTTCAATAATGACTGCCCTTTGGTTATCTCCTGACAAAATACTGTATCAATAATAAATAGTGCATCAAAACATTTACAACAACTGATTCAAGGCCAACAAAACATCAATTACACCAGCTCGTTTCTCTCTGCAGGAGTATTTCTAGGAATATTAATAAATTCTGAGGAACTCCTTAGAAATTCTGGCCAGCTTTCAGGCATCTGCTATATTCCAACCATTCCAAATCCCACATGCTCACGCATGTTTTTGGAGAGAGTCTGTAAATACTGACACCCTCTCACTGACCTCTGTAAATAATGACAGGGACTCCAGGATTTTTCACAAATTCTGACATTCTGGGAATCCCTGGGCAGCAGAGAATACCATCTGCACCCACTGTATATCAGTGATGGAGAGGATTTGTTTTTAAGGTAATCGTCGGCCAACACTCATGCCAACCCTGCCCAGGGTATACACGAGATAATTGAGTAATGTGTCGTTTCAGTCGTACCGGTGAGGGTTTGGGAAGTCAAGAAATGAGTAATTCGCAGCAGAAGGTTTAACCCTGTCCAGTCGTCGCATTAACATGTCTGATTTCAGTTACTGTTTTCAAATAGCCAAACTGACTTTGGCTTGCCCAAAGCTCTTTGCTGCCACATTTACTTGGTGTTGAGACAGTCACACCTGCCCCCACAATTCAGTACCCATGTCCGTTTGGCTCAAGGCTGTAATGAAAACCGAGAGGACCTATCAACAGCTTCTTGCAAATCTTTACAGGAACATCTGATAACAGGGTAGTCAATGCTACTTAGCCTCTTCCTCCTTGTTCTGCTCGTGTTATCGGATATCATCATTCTTTAACTTCTTCATTTTGTCATACAACTAAACTTCCCTTTTGAACATGTGTCATTATCTCACAGAATTAAGACCATAAGACACTTGAGCAGAATTAAGCCATTTGGAGCATCGAGTCTGCTCTCCAATTCCATCATGGCTGATTTATTATCCCTCTCAACTCCATCTTCCATGCCCTATTAATCAAGAAACTATCAACCTCCACCTTAAATATGCCCAATGGTTTGGCCTGCACAGCCGTCTTTGGCAATGAATTTCAAAGATTCACTACCCTCTGGCTACAGAAAATCCTTCACATCTCTGTCCTAAGTGGATGTCCTTTATCCTGAGGCTGCACCCTCTGGTTCTAGGCTCCTCCACTATGGAAACATCCTCTCCACATCAACTGTATCTCAGCCTTTCAGTATTTGATAGGTTTCAATGAGATTCCACCCCCCCCCCCCCATTCTAAACTCCAGCAAGTACAGGCCCAGAGCCATCAAAAACTCCTTATATGCTAACCCTTGCATTCCTGGGACCATTCTCCTGAAGCCCCTCTGAACCTTCTCCAATGCCTTATACAGCCTCAGCATTACATCCTTGCTTTGTATTCTAGTTCTCTCAAAATGAATGCTAACATTGCATTTGCCTTCCTCACCACTGACTCAACCTGCAAGTTAACTTTTAGTGAATCTTGCACGAGGACCTCCTGAGTCCCTTTGCACCTGAGTTTTGAATTTTCTCCCCTCTATTCCTTCTGCCCAAGTGCATGACCATACACTTTGCTGCTCTATATTCCATTGGCCACTTCTTTGTCCTTTCCCCCAATCTGTCCAAGTCCTTCTGCAGACACTTTGCTCCCTCAACACTACCTGCCCCTCCACCTATCTTTGAACCTGCTATGTTTAATAACTCAAAAACATTAAACTAATTCAGCATCTTCTCAACCACTGAAGGCAGGCTAACTGGCCTACAATTTCTTCTGCCTCCCTCTATTATTAAAGAGTGGAATGGTATTTGCAATTTTCCAGTCCTGAGGGACTATTCCAGAATCTAGTGATTCTTGAAAGATTATTTCTAATACCTCCACAATCTCTTCAGTTACCTCCTTCAGAACCTTGGAGTGTAGTCCATCTGGTTCAGGTGACCTACCAACCTTCAGACCTTTCAGCTTCCCAAGCACCTCCGCATCAGTAACAGCAATGGCACTCTCAAATTTCTGCCATTCTGCTAGTGTCTCCCACAGTGAACACTGACACAAAATACTTATTAAGTTTGTCTACATTTATTTGTCCCCTATTACTACTTCCCCAGCATCACTTTCCAGTGGTCTGTTATTCACGCTCAGCTCTCTTTTACTCATTATATATCTGGGGAAAAAACTTTTAGAATCCTCTTTTATATTATTGGCTAGCTTACCTTCATATTTCATCTTTTCTCCCTTTATGGCTTTTTTTTAGTTGCCTTCTGTTGGTTGTTAAAAGCTTTCCAATCCTCTAACTTACCACTAATCTTTGCCTTCTGTTTTGCTTTTATGCTGTTGTTGACTTACCTCATCAGCCATAGTTGCCTCAGTCTTCCTTCAGAATACTTATTCATCTTTGGGATGTATTTTTCCTGCACCTTCCAGATTTCCCCCATAAACACCAGCTGTTGCTGTTCTGCCATCATCCCTGTCGGTGTCCCCTTCCAATCAACCTTTGCCAACTCCTCTCTCATGTCTCTGTATTTCCCTTTACTCCACTGTGATACTGATGCATCTGATTTTAGCTTCTCCTTTTCAAACCACAGGGTGAATTCTATTGTATTATGATCACTGTCTTCTAAAGGATCCTTTTCCTTAATCAGATCTGGGTTATTACATAGTACCCAATCTAGAATTGTTGTTCCTTTAGTGGGCTCAACCACACAATGCTCTAAAAAAAAGACATCTTGTAGGCATTCTACAAATTCCCTCTCTTGGTATTCAGCACCAACCTGATTTTCCCAATCTACCTGTATATTGAAATCCCTCATGCCTATCATAACATTGCACTTTTAAATGCCATTTCTGTCTCCTATTGTAACTTGTAGCTCATATCATGGCTACTGTTTGAAGGCCTATATACAACTCCCATCAGGGTCTTTTTACCATTGTAGTTTCTTAACTCTTCCAATCCTATGTCACCTCTTTCTAATGATTTGATTTCATTTTTTACCAACAGAACCACCCCACTTCCTCTGCCTATTTGTCTGAACTTTCGATACAATGTGTATCCTTTTAAGTGAAGCTCCCAACTATGATCATCTTTCAACAATATAATATATCATCACTCTTTATATTTTGGCCCCCTGTTACACTCTAACTATCCCACTGACTGCAAATTTGCCCTACCATCTGCCAGTCCTTCTTCACAGTCTCTTGACATACTGCATCTACACATCCATCCTCAGGCCGATCACTCCAGTTCCCATCACCCTGCCAAATTAGTTTAAACCCTCCCTCACTGCTCAAGCAAACCTGCCCACAAGGATATTTGCATCCTTCGGGTCTCATCCCTTTGTACAGGTCATACCTTCCCCAAAAGAAAGGCTAAAGATCTGGAAATCTGAAACCCTGCCCCCTGCACCAATTCTTCAACCAAGCATTCATCCTCTTCTTAACCACACTGGTGCATGGCACAGACAGCAATCCAGAGATTACTACCTTGGACATCTGCTTTTCAACTTTCTGCCTAACTCCCTATATTCTCGCTTCAGGACCTCCTCCCTTTTTCTACCTATGTCATTGGTATCACAACTTCTTTCACCTTCCTGCTTTAGAATACCATGGTATTGATCCGAGACAGCTCTGATCCTGGCACCTGGGAGACAGCATACCATCCTGACGAAGGGTCTTGGCCTGAAACATCGACAGTGCTTCTCCTTATAGATGCTGCCTGGCCTGCTGTGTTCCACCAGCATTTTGTGTGTGTTGTTGTTTGAATTTCCAGCATCTGCAGATTTCCTCGTGTATACCATCCGGGTGTCTCTTTCACATCCACAGAATCTGCTTTCTGCTCCTCTGATTATAGAATCCCCTATCACTACTGCACTCCTCTTCTCCCCCCTCCCCTTCAGCCAGACTCCGTGCCAGAGATGGGATTGCTGCAGCTTCCTCTTGGTAGGCCATCTTCTCCAACAGTATCCAATGCGGTGCACATTATTGAGGGCAACAGCCACAGGGGTAGTCCTGCACAGGCTGGCTGTTCCCTTTCTGTCTCCTGATGGTCACCAGGGTATCTGACTCCTGCAACTTCGGAGTGACTACCTCTCAGTAGCTCTGACGTGTCACCTTCTCATTATCCCAGAGGAGCTGCAGCTCCTTAACCGGGTCCCTAAGGAGCTGCAGCTTGACGTACTTCACGCAGATGTAGTTATCAAGGAGACTGGAGGTCTCCCAGAGTACCCACATGCCACACAAAGAACATGCCACTACCTCCTGATCCATTCTCAGCTATGTACAAAGAGAAAAAAAAAATAGGATGGAAGATGGGAGAAGTCCTAAAATGTGAGTTAGTTACAGTGGGAGATTCTACACTTTGAAAGATATGAAAACCAGGAACAGGTTATGTGTGGGCTCTGTGAAGTTAACCAGGGGTGTGCGAGTCACACACATTACAGCGCTCGTTTATGAACAAGAATTGCTCACAAACAAGTAGTGATTCTAACCAGATCCTCCACTGGCACTGGTTCAATCAGATTCTGGGAGTGTTACAGAGATAATTATTATCACGTTTCAAGTGTGAGGCAGTGTCCCTGGCACATTGCTCAATACTGTCAGTACACATTATCCTTCATTATTGAAGTACTGTTGAATTGCATGTCACGTCGAAGGATTTTAAATCAACTTTTTTTAAAAGGCTTTATGATAAAACAGTCCAGCAGTCAACTTCAGATGATTAAAAAAATGATTTAATTGTTCCAATTTGCTCTGAAATTGGCCCACGTTGAGAATATTGGCTTTGATGTAACATCACACGTACAGAGTGCTGGAGGAGCTCAGCAGGCCAGGCAGCATCTATGGAAAAGAGTAAACAGTCCATGTTTCTGACTGAGACCCATCAGGACTTGGATTCCTGAAGAAGGGTCTCAGCCCGAAAAGTCAGCTGTTTAAGTTTTTCCACAGATCCTGCTTGGCCTGCTGAGTTCCTCTAGCATTTTCTGTGTATTACTTTGATTTCCAGCATCTGCAGAGTTTCTCTTGTTTGATCTAACGCCCTGTTTCTTTTGAAATGTCATTGGTATGTTCCATTGAAGCAGGGAAAGGATGGAAAAGTAAAAGAACCATGGTGTACACAGTTCGTAGAAAATCTAGTTAAGAAGAAAAGAAAAGCTTACAAAAGATTCAAGAAAATAGGTTCTGTCAGAGCTCTAGAAAATTACAAGGTTGCTAGGGAGGAGCTTAAGAATATGTAAAGATCAATAGGATGAGCCATGTGAGAATAGGACCAATCAGGTGCGATAGTGGAAAGGTGTGCATAGAATTGGAGAAGGTAGTGGAGGTACTTAATGAAAACTTTGCTTTAGAATTCACCAGGGAAAAATACCTTGGCAATTGTGGAGATGACTTACAATGGACTGAAGCACTTGAGCATATAGATATTAAGAAAGAGGACGTGCTGGAGCTTTTGAAAAGCTTTAAGTTAGATAAGTCATCGAGACCAGATGAGATATACCCCAGGCTGCTGTGGGAAGCAAGGGAGGAGATTGCTGAGCCTCTTGCAATGATCTTTGCGTCATCAATAGGGATGGGAGAGGTATGGAGGATTGGAGGGTTGCAAATATTGTTCCCTTGTTCAAGAAAGGGAGTAGAGTTAACCCAGGAAATTATAGACTAGCAAGTCAGTGGTGGGCAAGTTGTTGGAGAAGATCCTGACAGGCAAGATTTATGAGCATTTGGAGAGACATAATCTGATTAGGGATAGTCGGCATGGCTTTGTCGAGGGCAGGTTGTGCTTTACAATCCTGATTGAATTCTTTGAGGAAGTAACAAACACATTGATGAAGGTAGTGTAGTGTATATGGATTTCAGTAAGGCATTTGATAAGATTCCCCATGCAAGGCTCCTTCAGAAAGTAAGGAGGCATGTGATCCAAGGAGATCTTGCTTTGTGGATCCAGAATTGGCTTGCCCACAGAAGGCAAAGGGTGGTGTTGTAGATGGTTCATATTCTGCATGGAGGTCAATGACCAGTGGTGTTCTGCAGGGATCTGTTCTGGGACACCTCCTCTTTGTGATTTTTATAAATGTCCTGGATGAATAAGTAGAAAGATGGGTTAGTAAGGTTGGGGATGTTGTGGATAGTGTGGAGGGCTGTCAGAGGTTACAGCGTGACATCAATAGGATGCAGAAATGGGCTGAGAAGTGGCAGATGGACTTCAACCCTGACAAGTATGAAGTGGTTTATTTTGGTAGGTCAAATTTGAAGACAGAATATAATATAAATGGTAAGACTCTTGGCAGTGTGGAGGATATGAGAGATCTTGGGTTCTGTGTCGACAGGACACTCAAAGCTGCTGTGCAGATTGACAGTGTTGCTAAGAAGACATATGGTGTGCTGGCATTCATCAACCGTGGGATTGAGTTCAAGAGCTGTGACGTAATGTTACGCCTATATAAGACCTTGGTCAGACCTCATTTGGATACCGTGTTCAGTTCTGGTCACCTCACTACAGGAAGGATGTGGACACTATAGAGAGAGCGCAGAGGACACTTACAAGGATGTTGCCTGGATTGGAGGGCATGTCTTATGAGAATACATTGTGTGTACTTGGCCTTTTCTCCTTAGAGCGACGGAGGATAAGAGGTGACCTGATAGAGGTGTGTAAGATAATAAGGGACATTGATTGTGTGGACAGCCAGAGGCTTTTTCCCAGGGCTGAAGTGGCTAACATAAGGGGGCATAGTTTAAGGTATTTGGAAATGGGTACAGAGGAGATGTCAGGAGTACGTTTTTCACACAGAGAGTGGTGGGTGCATGGAATGCACTGTTGGTGGTAGTGATGGAAGTGGATACAATAGGGTCTTTTAAGAGCCCGTTAGATAGGTACATGGATCTTAGAAAAATAGATAGCTATGCATTAGGGAAATTTTAGGCAGTCTCTTGAGTAGGTTACGTGGTCAGCACAATGTTGTGAGCCGAAGGGCCTGTAATGTGCTGTAAATTTCTATATCCTATGTCATATCTTTGAACTACCATGTGCAAAAGACTTATTGCCCACAGGGTAAACTTTATTTATTTATTTACTAACTTACTTAGGTTACAGCTCAGCAACAGGCACATCCGGCCATACAAGCCCATGCTGTCCGTGGACCTAGTAACCCAAACGTCCTTGGAAAATGGAAGGACACCAGAGCACCCAGAGGAAACCTCACATAGTCATGGGGAGAACATACAAACTCCTTACAGGCAGCAGCGAAATTGAATCCGGGGTTGTTGGCTCTGTAATAGTTTTATGTTAACCACTTCAGAGAGGCATTGCTGGGGCCTTGACCAGTATCCTCTTTATCCTCAGTGTCCTCTTTAGCCACAGACAGAGGACTGGTGAGTAGCTAATGTTATTGCATTATTCAAAGAGAGAAACAAGGTAATCCTGGAAACTATAGACCAGTGAATCTCACGTCATTGGCAGGGAAGTTACTGGAGAGGATTCTTAGGAATAGAACTCATGAACAATTGGAAAACTATGGCCTGATTCAGGACAATCAGCTTGACTTCATGTGAGGCAAGTCATGTCTCACTAACTTGTGTTTTTTGAGGAGGTTATGAAGGAATCTGATGAAGATAGTGCTGTGGATGTTGTTTACATGGATTTTAGTAAGACGTTTGAAATGGTCCCTCATGGGTGGCTCATCCAGAAGATTAAGAATTCAGAATTGTCTTGTCTATAGAAATGAAGGTAGTGGTTGATGGACCTCAGTCTGGCTGGAAGTCTGTGACTAATCTGGGATCTTTGCTGTTATATATATCGATGACCTGGATGAAAACACAGATGGGTGGGTTACTAAGTTTACAGATGGATACAAAGATTGGTGTTGAGGGTAGCATAGAGCGAGCAAAGGATACAGTAGGATATAGATCAGTTGCAGAAATTGGTGGAGAAATGGCATGTGAAGTTTTGCATCTTGGAAGATCAAATGTAAAGAAATGGCAAGACCTTTAAAAGAGCTGATGAGAAGGAGGATCTTGAGGTCCAAGTCCATAGTTCCCTCAATGTGGCAACACAGGTTGATGAAATGGTTAAAGAAAAAGGCAAGCTTGCCTTTAGTAGTCGAAGAATTGCTTTCAAGAATCAGGAAGTTATGTTGCAACTTTATAAAACTCTAGTTAGGCCATATCTGGGTTACTGCATTCAGTTCCACTTGCTCCACTATAGAAAGGATGTTGAGGTTTTGTAGAGGGTGCAGGTTGCAGAAGTTTCCTGGGATGCTGCCTGGGTTAGAAGGTTGCTTTCTCTGGAGTGGCAGAAGCTGAGAGAAGATCTGATAGAGGTTATCAGAGGCATAGAGAGTAGACAACCACTACCTTTTCCCTAGGGCGTGCTTTTAAGATGAGAAGGGGAAGTTCAAAGGAGATGGGCAGGGCAAGTTTGTTTTACAGAAAGTGGTGGATGCCTGGACTACACAGCAAATACAATAGGGGCATTCTAGGTGCACATGAATGCATACCAAATAGAAGGATATGGATATTGTGTAGGCAGAAGTGATTAGTTCAATTGGGCATTTGATTATTAATTAGTTCAACACAACATTGTGGCTTGCGGGCCTGGCCTGTTCCTGTGCTGTACTTTTCTATGCATTCCCTCCAACTGGCATTACTACGCTTCACTTTGAATACCCCTGCAATTGGCCTCAACTGCTTTGTGTTGTGAAAAATAATTCTCCCAGTTCCCTACAGGATCTATTTTCTATTTGTAGTCTCTTTGATTAGAGAAGATTTAGGGAGCAGATCAATCAACTTAACGGGTGTCACATTTCATAGCAACTCTCAAATCATTTGTGCAGAGTTTGAATGTTGTCTCTTCTGTACAGTTTGTACAATTAATGACAGTACACTGAGAAATTCCATTACATTTAAGATGAGCAGAGAGATCAATTTAGTCAAATTCTTCTTGAAGAAGAATCCACACCTGAACGTTACAGAATTCAAGCAAGCTTTAAGCAAGGACTAAAGGAGAAAGGAAGTGTATTGGCGTGATTCATATAGAGCTCTGGTCCAGGTCTTGCTTGTGGGAAGAATGGAGAAAGAGTATACGACTGCATTAGCATTACGCAAAAAGTGTGCTTAATAGCCCAAATAATTTTAACCATTTCATCCCATGTTCTATTAGAAAATATTGCAGCAAACTTGTTTGCTGATTATAGCTGCTTGATATTTTGTCACCTGCCTTCATTATTATTTAATTTTTTAAAAAAGGTTATCCTTAGTTTCTGTGAACAATTTACATAGAAAGAAACATAGAAACACATACAGCACAATACAGGCCCTTTGGCCCACAAAGTTGTGCCGAACATGTCTCTACCTTAGAACTACCTAGGCTTTACCCATAGCCCTCTATGTAGCCATCCAGGAGTCTCTTAAAAGACCTATCGTTTCTGCCTCCACCACTGCTGCTGGCAGCCCATTCCACGCACTCACCACTCACTGCGTAAAAAACTTACCCCTGACATCTCCTCTGTACCTACTTCCAAGCACCTTAAAACTATGCCCTCTCGGGCTAGCCTTTTCAGCCCTGGGGAAAAGCCTCTGACTATCCACATGATCAATGCCTTTCATTATCTTGTACACCTCTATCAAATCACCTCTCATTCTCCGTCGCTCCAAGGAGAAAAAGCTGAGTTCACTCAACCTATTCTCATAAGGCATGCTCCCCAATCCAGGCAACATCCTTGTAAATCTCCTCTGCACCCTTTCAATAGTTTCCACGTCCTTCCTATAGTGAGGCGACCAGAATTGAGCACAGTACTCCAAGTGGGGTCTGACCAGGGTCCTGTATAGCTGCAACATTACTTCTCGGCTCCTAAATTCAGTTCCATGATTGATGAAGGCCAATGCACCGTATGGCTTCTGAACTCCATCAGCCACTTCTCAGTCCATTTTGCATCCTATCAATGTCCTGTTGTAACCTCTGACAGCCTTCCACACTATCCACAACACCCCCAACCTTTGTGCCATCAGCAAATTTACTAACCCATCCCTCCACTTCCTCATCCAGGTCATTTATAAAAATTACAAAGAGTAGGGCTCCCAGAACAGATCCCTGAGGCACACCACTGGTCACCGACCTCCATGCAGAATATGACCTGTCTACAACCACTCTTTGTCTTCTATGGGCAAGCCAGTTCTGGATTCACAAAGCAATGTCCCCTTGGATCCCATGCCTCCTTACTTTCTCAATAAGCCTTGCATGGGATACCTTATCAAATGCCTTGCTGAAATCCATATACACTATATCTACGGCTCTCAATGTGCTTAGTCACATCCTCAAAAAAAAAAATCAATCAGTCTCATAAGGAATGACTTGCCTTTGACAAAGCCATGTTGACTATTCCTAATCATATTATGCCTCTCCAAATGTTCATAAATCCTGCCTCTCAGGATCTTCTCCATCAACTTGCCAACCACTGAAGACTCACTGACCTATAATTTCCTGGGATATCCCTATTCCCTTTCTTGAATAAGGGAACAACATTCACAACCCTCCAATCCTCCAGTACCTCTTCTGTCCTCATTGATGATGCAAAGATCATTGCCAGAGGCTCAGTAATCTCTTCCCTCACTTCCCACAGTAGCCTGGGGTACATCCTGTCCGGTCCCAGTGACTTATCCAACTTGTTGCTTTCCAAAAGCTCCAGCACATCCTCTTTCTTAATATCTACTTTCTCAAGCTTTTCAGTCCATTAAAGCATCAAAGTCACCTCTACAATTGCCAAGATCCTTTTCTGTAGTGCATACTGAAGCAAAGTAGTCATCAAGTACCTCTGCTATTTCCTCTGGTTCCATACACACTTTTCCACTGTCACACTTGATTGGTCCTATTCTCTCATGTCTTATCCTCTTGCTCTTCACATACTTGTAGAATGCCTTGGGGTTTTCTTTAATCCTGTCTGCCAAGGCTTTCCCATGGCCCCTTCTGGCTCTCCTAATTTCATTCTTAAGCTCCTTCCTGCTAGCCTTATAATCTTCTAGATTCCTATCATTACCTAGTTTTTTGAACCTTTCGGAAGCTCTTCTTTTCTCCTTGACTAGATTTACAACAGCCTTTGTACAGCATGGTTCCTGTACCTTACCATCCTTTCCCTGTCTCATTGGAATGTACCTATGCAGAACTCCACGCAAATATCCCCTGAATATTTGCCACATTTCTTCGGTATGTTTCCCTGAGAACATCTGTTTCCAGTTTATGCTTCCATATTCCTGCCTGATAGCCACATAGTTCCCCTTACTCCAATTAAATGTTTCCCTAATTTGTCTATTCCTATCCCTCTCCAATGCTATGGTAAAGGAGATAGAATTACCCTTTACCCTTCTAATTTTATTTTAATCTGAAGAAAGATGCAATTTCCATTCCCAAACTTTCTAAAATCCCTGTACTTTGATGCTTTATTGCCCCAGAGTTGTTGAGCTGATTGCCATTTTATCATTTAACCTGCAGGTTAAATTCAGGACACTTTTAATTCAGCAATCTGGATTTCCTCCAAAACTTTATGCGTGAGTCATAGCTCAGTGGGTTAGCATGCTTGGCTGTGAGTTTGTACGGTAGTGTGTTCAAATCACCACTCTACTGAGTTGAATAAAGAATGCAGCCACAATGAACATAATTCACATCTGTTTTGAACATCTGGCATCAAGTGTCTTGTTCAAATGGAACAACAGTTTGTCAGGCCTGTAAAGGTCCCATGTATTGACCACTTCACAGGCTTATGAAAACAAAGTCTTCTTCCCACGGAAATCCTCTATTATGCTGTTTGGCATGTCAGCTGGGGCAGAAAGAGTAGGCCAGATCAAAGCTGCAGAGGTGTATCACATTAGCTGTAGACGATTAAACAGCCAAAAGAAGGTGGTGGCTCCAAGTGCCTTCCCACCCTTGTTCCCAGTCCCAACAAGTGAGTGCAAAAGGCAATCATGTTCAACCACATCTTGGTGGTAGGAAGAAGGGAGAAGTATTGGGCAGGTGATCCACCTCAGCTTCCTGCTGAAATCCCCACCTTCAGGGAAGACAATCTGTTGCTATTTCAATGCACTTTACTCAATATAAAGCACTGGATGTGGCAAAGGGCATGGGACCAGACAAAAACATGCTCCAGAACTAGACTTGATTTTAGCCAAATTGTTCACAGATGCTCAGCCACGCCGAAGGCTGCCTAAATTCATCCCCTTCACAAAAAAGCCTGACATTCCAATCTGACTAATTCTGATTCCTCAGTCACTGAAGTGATGGAAAATAACATCATTTCAATCACTTGGAACACACTCATTAATAATTTGTTCACCAACGACCAATTCTTTCGGGCCAAGATCTGAACTCCGAAATTGAGGTGAGGTGTCCAGGTAGCATTTGACTGAGTGTGGCATCGAGGAGCCCCGGTAAAACTGAAATCAATGGTCATCTGGGAGAAAACACATTTGTACAAAGGAAGATAGATGTTGGAGGTCGTCCATCCCAGCTCAGGACACCCTGCTGGAGGTTTTCCGAGCTGTGTCCTAGGCCCATCGGTCTTCAGCTGCATTGTGAATAGCCTTCCTTCTGTCATTAGATTAAGAGGGAGGGATATGTTCGCTGACAAATGCAAAATGCTGAATTCCATTCTCAACTTCTCAGTAAAATAGGTAGACCACACCTGAGTATAGCAAATCCATGAAACATTTGAAAAGATACTGTTAAGTGGGAGGTAGTATTTGTCCCACAGAAGTGCTAACAGGAGAGACGAACATCTACAAATGGACAAATATCAATGAATGAAAGAATTGCTTTGTTGCTTGTGGGAGGCTGCAGTGCACAAAATGGGTGTTGGAATTGAGATGCCTTTATGCTGTGAAAGATGTTGCAGCAACGCAATCCTTTCTTTGTCTGCTGTTTGTTAATATAAAGCGGCATGAGGTAACCAGCCTGCACAAAGGCTCCAATTAAAGTTGTGGGTTGTGCTTTAAGGAGTTTACTTTTCTATTTCTGGGCCAAAACTATGAGTAAAAACCTGGCCTCTAAAATTAACAGGGCAGCAAAGAGCTGCGGTGTCTCTTCACATCAGAAAGAAAACACATTAGAAGTCAGTCTTTCTTTGTAGTTTTGCCAAGCCCATGAGTTTTAGTAATTCAGTTTCCGAAAAAGATGGTTTTTAAAATTTTCACTGGGGAAAAAAGAAAATACCATCTTAAGATATGCATCTTCAGTTACTCTACAATACTGTAATTATCAGGTTCCATAATTTTATGACAATAACATTTACTTAACATAGTGGGATATTTTAAAGCCAAGAAGCCAAGTACTATGAAGGCACAGAGAAAGAACTTAACATTCTTATATGTTGATTTCCAATTTAGAATGTCCTGTTCAGTTTCAAACTAATGAAATACTTTCCAAGTGTGGTCAGTGTTGTAATACAGGAAACACTGCAGCTATGGCCAGAGGGTGGGGGCAATGTAGCAAATTCGTTTGTGCCACAAAGAGCCAGCACAAGCACAACAGACTGAATGTCATTCACCTGTGTGGCGTGGCTTATCGATAATTTCTCAGTGCTTTTAAAACAAAGAAAATTATAAATGGTAATTCCCTTCATACATTTTTTTAAAACTGCTAATAGAAAGTGTCCTCTTATTTATATTATTTCTTCACATTCCTCCCAGGTAACATTTCTCACCATTAATATTCATCTGTCACTTCCACCAATCTGTCAACATATTGAAGTCTATTATTACATTCCTCACAGTTCCATTGCGCCTCCAAGTGTCACCTGCAAATTTGCAAATTTGGAAATTGTAGGCCCAAGTTCAAAAATGTGTGTGTGTGTGTCTCTCTCTCTCTCTCTCTAAAAACAGTGGTCCCAGTATGAGACATTGGAAACTTTATTCTTCATTTCTATTCAGTCTAAACAACCTGTCACTATTACCCTCTTTTCCATTATTTAGACTACTTTCTATCCAGGTGACTACACCATATATCTCTTATTCAACGGCCTTCAATCTAATGTCAGAATCAGAATCAGGTTTACTATCACTGGCATATGTCATGAAACCTGTTAACTTAGCAGCAGCAGTATAGAAAAACATTAAAAAATGAATTACAGTATGTATATATGTATATTAAATAGTTAAATTAAAAATGGCAGTGCAAAATAAGAAATAACAACTAAAAGTGAAGTAGTCAAATAAACTTCTCATGCTTCCAGCTGGGTATAGGTGTCGATTTTAACTGACGTTTCAATGACAAACTGTCATCTTCATCAGAGTTTGTCATCGAAATATTGGTTAAAATCAATACCCATACCCAGTTGGAAGCCCGACAAGAGTTTATTCGTCATATATGCTGGGAAAGCACTAGATCCTTGTTCAAAATGAGGTAGTATTCATGGGGTCAATGTCCATTTGGAAATCTGATGCATGATGATCCATCAAATGCTTTCCGGATCAGCCATATTATATAAACTCTAGTCCTCTTATCAACCCTCTGTAACTTAATCAAAAATCTTCATGAAGTTCATTAGTCACAATTTGCTTTTAACAAATCCATGCTTGACCAAATGACTGCTAATACCCCCCCCCCCCCCCCACCGATTATTGTGTCTGGAACTTTACCAAGTATACGGGTTTGTGGTTGCTGGGTTTGTTTCTGCAAGTTCTTTGCCTGAGGTTGTTACATTTGTAGTTTTCTAATCCTCAAACACCATTGATGAATCTATAGGTGTTAGGAAGATAATAGCCAGGATCTGTGCAATCCCCAACCCTCAACAACCTAGAACACCGCCCTCTGGATCCAGGTGATTTATCCTCTTTGTTTAGATAACCCCTCTTGCACTTCCTTTTTACCCCTTTCAGAAACTGCTTTGCCCTTTCTGAGACTTTAACAGCAGCATTTTCCTTGGTGAGTCCTGAAAAGGTCAGGGTGTGGGGGCCTGAGGTGAGGGATGGGCCAGGTCAGCTCGCTGCTCCGCTCTGCGCTGAACTATGGACGGATCGCGGACTTCAGAATGCTGCTTGCTTGTGTTTATTGTTTGCATGATCTTTTTTTTTTCTCTTCTGCACATTTGTCTTCTATTTTTTAATGGGTTCTTTTGGGTTTCTGTGTTTTGTGGCTGCCTGTTAGGAAATGAATCTCAAGATTGTAAAATGTATACATGCATTGATAATACATGTACTTTGAGCTTTGATAGAAAGTACTCAACTACCTGCTCAGCCAAACCCCGAGTCTCCCTAAATAAACTTTCCCGTTTAGTTCTGATCAGCCCCACCTCTCCTCTTCCAACCTTTTTTCTGTTTATATGCCCAGAAGGTATTTTTTGGGTTTCCTTTAATGTTTGTTGCCAGCCTTCAACTTAATTATTTCCCCTTTCCTTGCCACACCCAAACTTACTGTATTCAGCCTGGTTCCCACTTGTACAAATTAATAGTCTCTGTTTGCTCTTTTCTCTGCTCTATCTTTTGTATAAGATTTGTAAAGCTTAAGTCTTATGTTCGTTATTTCCTAAATTATTCTTGCTCTACCTGGTCTGGCTCATTTTCCTGAACACAAGTATATCAAAGACTAGATCATATGTGGATATGCAGATTGAGAGATGAAATTGGCCAAGTTATTGGTCATAAGTCCATGATCTTTTTGAAAATGACGCTACGGGGTCCCCTTTATTACCAGAGAGGCCTCAAATTAACTTCTCATTTCACATATTTATTTACCTTAGTGCTGAATAGCTTGTCAGCCTAGATTTTTGTGGTTAAATCCCTGGATTAAGACTTGAGCCACAATTTTCTGACAGGCTTATGAAAATAGAGACCTGTCTTTGACTGTGACAGATTCTTAGTGACATCCTCTGACACACTGAGTTCTTTGTCATTCAGTTACCACCCAATTCTCAGCGCGGAAGTAGAATTATGTAAACTGTACAACTCAGGATCATGCCATTCTGACCAGCTAATTTACGCTACTCACAAGCACTTCTTGCTCTCTCTGCTTCTTTATGTCCTATCAGCATAAATTTTCTTCCCTTTTCCCATGCAAATTCATCAAGCTTCTCCTTATACTATTGACTAACATCTACATTTCTTGCTTTATTCACAGGGTACAATTTTTGATGGAATTTGTTGCCTATTCCTAATAGCCACTGAGTTGATGAGGCACCACGGGGCAACAAGTTGTCCATAACTTTACAAGTACTTTGTCTCCCCCACATGTGAAACAACAACTTGCAAAAGCTTTCCTAATTTTCTAAGCTCTCTGACACATCATTTTGTTTTTACTTTCCTTGGAGAAGAGTTGCAGCCTGTTCAATCTCTCCTTTTAGTTTCCGCCTCTGATTCTAGGCATCATTCCATACCTTCGTTTGCACCTTTTCTGGTGCCTTTTCGAGCACTGGGGATTAATTTGATCAGGTCACTGGTAACATCTGATGCGAGGAAGTCCCAGGATTTTCTGTCACTTCTCATTCTCCTTGGCCATTCTTTTCCCACCTTAAATATTGTCATCCATCTGTACTGTGCAAAAGTCTTAGGAACATACATATAGCTGAGGTGCTGAAGGCTTAAGTGCACATATATAGCTAGACCTTTTGCACAGTACTGTAGTCATTTTATGTATTGCATTGTACTGCTGCCACAATAAAAAACAGATTTCATGACATATGTCAGTGATGATAAACCTGGTTCTGATATGGGTCTCTATTGTGACTGGGAGCGGGAAGGGAGCAGGGAGAAGGGAGTCATGGTTGGGAATGGGGGAGGAGCGAGGGAAGGGAGTGGGAAGCACCAGAGAGATATTCTATAACGATCATTAAACCTGTTGTTTGGAATCGAAGACCTTGCTGGGTGTCTCAGGGCGGGAAGTGTCTGCATCTGCACCACCTTCCACCACTGGCAGTCCTTCTCTGCCACCTAACCCACACCCCTCCCATGGCGCTCCTCCCTCACCATTCCCAACATCCTTTGCTCCAGCAAGATTTACAAACGTGGTTTCCGCTCCACGTCGACAAATACAGTACTGTGCAAGAGTAGCTTAGTCACCCGAGCTATACAGTATATGTGCCTAACACTTTTGCACAGTTATATAGCTGTAGCTCAGCAGGATACTAGCCCATTGGTCTCACCACTCAAATTTCAATGGTTCCTCCTGCACCCTTACAGAGCTCAAGCACTGATCCCATTCTCATCCTCAACCACACATTGCAACACTTCATTTGTACAGCATCTCAGACGTATTTAGATTGTTAGAGTTCGGAAAAATTAACTAAAATGCTTGCTCAGAATAATAGATTTAACAGTTCAATAGTTTGATCTTTGAGGAGATATTAGTGCTACTGTGACTGAGAAGAAATTGAATAACTTTGGGCTTAAACAGCTAAAGGTGTGGCCACATAAATGACTGCACTTCTCCTACTCGTATTGTTGGTGTTTCTATTGTATCCAACTATCGATCTAGATGCATTTTACAGAACTTTTCATGGGCTCAGATTGTTTAAAAACTCCTTACAGCCAGTTAAATACTTTAGAAGTATAAATATCATTGCCATCGTTCTTCTCCAGACAAATTAAGTCAGAAGTGGAGCTGTACTAATGGGTACTTTAGACATCCCAACCACTCCCCTCCATTCATTCTATCCTCTAGCAATCCCCCTTCTGGAGGCTGGTAAGAACACTGGCAGACATCAGAAACAGCTTTAGTCTGCAGATATATTCAGCAAGACACTATTATAGTGTGATAGATGTACTGATATTACAAGCAATAAAGATTCTTTAGAGAATGCCTATCCATTTTTGAAATTTTTTGTTCTTTGCTCCTGTTCTTCATCTACGTTTACAGCTCACAACCGGAACATTATCAAACTGTTGAAACTGCAGGTTGCCAAATATATCAAAGAAATGTTTCCATTATCTTCTTTGACCCTTCAGCAGTTTAACAGCCAACACAATTTCATTTGCATTACAGTTAAGCAGTTTGTGGTTAGTAAACATCCTGTTAGCAGAGGTGTCATTTGAACTTAGCTGAGTTGGTGAGTTGTTGATGAGGATGTTAGGCATCTTGAACCAAAGAGAGGATTGTTAAATTCTGTTTAATTATTTTTTAATAACCATTTTAATTAAAAATATATTTTAATAGTAATAATAAAAGCGGGAAAGGAATTGAGATTAGATTTCTGTTCATTGAGAAGAGGTTTTGAATGTGACTGAATTTTATGATTATTTCTCTCAAAAACATAGGTCCAGCTGGGAGCTGCCGGATCTCAGAGATGGAAAGATCAGTGCAATAAGTGACTCTGATGGAGTGAACTATCCTTGGTATGGTAACACAACCGAAACCCACACAATAGTGGGGCCCACCAGAAGGGAGGTCCACTTTACCGTCAGCATGAATGACAACTTCTACCCGAGCGTCACCTGGGCCATCCCTGTCAGCAAGTCCAACATACCCCAACTATCCAGTATAAAGAGAGACCAAAGCTTCACCACTTGGCTGGTCGCCGCCAATCAAGATACAGGTGAGATAATCATCTTGCAAACAATCAAATGGAGAATGAAACTTCACATTGCTGTGGATCCGACAGAAAGCCTGGGACGGCGTGCTGTTCTGATGGAGCCCATCAGTCAAGAACATCCTGTGATTCTCACCAAGAACGAGCCAATTCCACACAACGTGTTAAAAAAACCCAACGCAAATGATGCTCAGGTGCTGATGTGGCGGCCGACTTTTGGGGAATCGCAGGTAGTCATCCCTCCGAAGAACTGAACGAACAAAATCACTAGCAATGTGTTGATGCTCCTGAAATACAACACAGCACTGGATGTTCAAAACCAACCTGTGCACTAATCATATAACAACTGCTCTACCTTAAACCAAAACAGTAGAGAACAACATCACTGTGCTGAAACTGATTTGTTTGCTGAGCTAAAGGCCATCACACTGTGGGATCATCTCATCTTAAAGACTTCAGCTTTGGCTTCTGGTCCTCTGTTGACGCATCGCACAAGTCAAAGAAATTTTTATTGAATGTCGGTCAAAACTGGAATGCAATTGCACAATGAACAATTTTTGCAAAATTTTGTTTTTGTACTAGAAAAAAAACTATCTCCTGACCATGCTGCCTTAAGTTAGCAAAAGCATCTCATTGCAAGTATTTGCCTTAAAATGTCAAACTGAATGCTGTTTCATTATGACTGCAATATGCGATTGTAAACCAGCCTGCTCTTGATCTGTGAATAATGTTTCTTCATAAATAACACGTTTCATTTTGTGGTGAGGTCCTGAAAGTGAATTTTCAAGTGGGATCTAATTAACCAACCTTAAAATCTATTCATTGATAGTCAAGAAAACGAATGGGGATGTGGTAATGTCCAGAATGGGGTGATTTCAAGTAATGGTCAACTTAGAACAAACCGAAGTAGACCACAATATTCCAATATCCAAGACCCTGAGAACCACCAATATCTCGGTAGATTACCAAGATGTTTTATACTATTCTTTCAATTTTCATGGAAAAGATTTCATAGACAATGTAGATCCAATGCATATTATTAATCTAGTACCATGGATCAACAGGGTCAGGCTTGAATAGGCTCCTTCAAATCCTATGTTAATGTTTCTTGTGAAGACCTGAAAGACTAAACCTTCCAGCACTAGGTAGGTGATCATACAGTAAGATGGGTTTCTGATGTGTTTACCACAAGGGTTATTACAGTTGTTCATGTGTTTGTATTTCCTTTTCAACAACTCCTACCACAGAACTGTCGAGAATTTACAACACAGAAACCCATTTGAGTCTAACTGGTTTGTGATAATGTTTAAGTCCCCTTTGTAGGACTTTATCCAACACTTTTACTATACCCTTCTACTTCTTCCAGTCTCATAGGTTTTTCTAGTTTACCCTTAAATATATCTTTGTTGTTGAATCACTCCATGAGTTACTGAGCTTTGCATTTTCATCACTCTGGGAAAACCTGCATTTCTCCTGAACACCACAGTAAATTTATTAGTGACAATTTTATGTTCATTGCCTGTAGTTTTGCGTCGCTCTGCCTCCTGCATCACAAGTGAAACAGCGTCTCCACATTGAACTTTATCAACATGTTAAAGCCATCTCTCAGATCACAGGGGAAGAGGTGATAGCTGTAAAATGGTTTGATGTAATCCATATGACAATCAGGGTATTTGTTTAGAAAATGCTATGTCAGACTGAGGAGCCGATAATTTAGTACGTTAAGACTACGTGCCCCTTAACTTATTAATCAGCATGAAAGAGAACGTGTTAAGGGCAACAAATCCTCAAGCCTGCAATATTAATTTATTGAACTACTCGGCTGTAAGGTTTTTGGAAATTATGTAAACTTGATGATGTTGCTATTATTGTGAAACATTGCAACATTTGCACCCTGACAATTGAATCTAAAATGGATCTGGTTTTTTTTTGCTGAAGTTGTGAAGGCTACAAAAGAAAAAAAGCTTGAAAAATACAATTAAAAAAGTGAAATTGCGTACTTGTCCTCTCAACTTGTTGTCCCCATTATTCTCTGCATTTACACCCCTGTGTGGAAATGAGAAGGAATTAGGATTAACTACAGGCTGTTCCTGGGTAACAAATGGGTTTACTTTTACAAATGTCCTTCAGATTGAAAATACACACGATCTGTTAACCATACCTCCAAGGTATGTTAGTGAAAAGTACACAGTGCTGTGTATTTAATATTTGAGTAACATAGTAAATATATTATTTGATTAAGTATTCTTCGTTGTTTACATAATTCATTACGGGTTATATGTAAAAGTATGTAAATGGCAAACGTCACCAAGTCATTGGTGCACGCCTCACTAAAAGTAAAACCAAGTACACACGCAATTCCTGGGCTCCCGTGTTTTTCTTTCAATTAGTTTCAGAGTTCAAAACTTAACAGTGGTGATGAGCAAGCTTTAAAACAAATCCAAGATGACTACCTACCTGTTGAAGCACAGCACGGTTTTCTCCCCATTCAGAAGCACAGCGAGATAAATTAGTTTTTTTAAAAAAAGACAGAAAACAGATGAAATTCACCAGTTCATAAACAGTGAGCACCAGATGATGATGATGATAATAATAGTAGTAGTAACAACTCTGCATCATGTTCCCTTACCGGTGCAAAGAAAAATTACACTCAGACTGACAGAGAGGCCTTGAGTCTTGCTTGGGACATAAAACATTTTAACCAGTATTGTATGAGAGGAAGTTTACCTTCATTACTGACCATTAACCACTGGTGTTCATTCTCAATCTATAGAAGGGTGTTCCAGTAACAGCAGCGGCGCGGCACAAATGCAGAGAAGGGCTCTGTTTCTTGGAGGGTACAAGTACAAGGTCGAATTCAAGAGGACAATGAATCATGGAAATGCTGATGGATTGTCCCATTTATCCTTGGAAAAGGAAATACATGAAAAATTTACAAAAGAGGACACTGCTCTTGATATATTCTTCCTAACGCAAATCGAAAGTCTCCCCATAGGGAGATGATCCAAAGGGAAACCACAAAAGATCCCACACTGTCCAGGTCTTCATAGCAACTCAATGTGGCTGGAATGTGCAGCAGAATTTCCAGTTCCCCCATTTTTACCAGTGCTGGGGTGAACTTGCCCTTGACGGAGGTTGTCTTATGTGGGGATTGAGAGCTTTACCACCCAAGCTGAGAGCTAAAGTGTTGGAGGAGCTACATCTCGGTCAACTAGGTGTGGTCAAGATGAAAGCATTGGCTCAAAGCACTGTCGGGGATGCCAACATGTCCAGAAGAAAGGTATTCAGAACAGTCAGAACCACTTCCTGCAGTCCCAGAACTACCATGGAGCAGGTCCCAAAACCTAAGACTGGTTCACAGCCACAAGCCTCACCTGCCAAGCTGTGTGACCTCCCTGGTCAAGGAAGACATTATCCCACAAAAGGAAGAAATCCTCCACAGCAATTACACCTTTAGGCCTAAATGGGACAATTTAAAATTTACCATACTGTGGACATCTATGTACAGTATACTGTGTGTATATATTAGATGACTAGAAAGCAATGTTACATATTTGAGTTGAGATGCATTCTATATTGAGTTGGATTTATTTCCAAGTAGGAAAGAGTGTTGTGCATTTAATATTTGAGTAATATTGTAAATATACTGTTTGATTAAGCATTGTTTATTGTACATAATTCATAATGGGTTACCTGTAAAAGTATAGGAATGGCATATGACATCATGCCACCATGTCATAGGCACACGCTTCACCAAAAGTTAAAAACAAAAAGTATACACACTATCCTCAGGCTCCTGTGTCTTTCGATTCATTTTGGAGTTACAAAACATGACACATAGGACTAATGGGGGGGGGGGGGGGGAAGAGAACATACCTATGTATAGTATGTCAGACTCTTGAATTTTACATAACGGGAGCTTGTTTGTACATTGGACTTGTCCTTAACCCAGGCGTTTGTAACCTGGAGGAGCCTTGTACAACTGAGCCACTGTGTCTTGTATTTATGAAACCCCTTTAACATTATAAAATGTCCAAAGGCTTTTCATAGAGCAGTTATCAAACAAAATTGCACTGTTGCCAATAACCAAAAACTTAATCAGTAGTGATAGTTTTAAAAACTGTTATACAGAGAAGAGAGATGGTGAAGTTGAAAGAGGAAACACCTGAATTTCAGGTCACAAAGTTGAAGACACGGTCACCAATAAATGAAGCAATGAACTAGAGGATGTTCAGGAAGGCAAACTGGAGAAGTGGAGAAATTTGTGGGTTATACAGCTGGAGATGGCTAGAATGCAGAAAGGTTTCAAGATGAGAACTTTAAAAGTAAGTATTGTTGGAGTACAGGTTAAAATGGGTCAGAAAACAGAAGGGTATGTGCAGAAGGGAATTAATGATGTCATTCAAGTTCTCATTCTCATACACAGCTGTAGCACAAAGGGAAGCGGATTTCCCTGAGTCAGAAAGCCGTGGGTTTGGAGTCATACTGGAATCCTGAGCACACAGAACTGGTTGAAAACCAAAAGAAAACTGAAGTGCTGCATAGTTGGAGGTGTAAATCCATGTATAAAAATATTTTTCAGGTGGATATTAAAATTCCCAGTGTATTTTTTTTTAAGTGTATGGATGTTTTCCTGGTATCTTAATCAACAATCAGTCTTCATAGATCATGAAAATTTAATTAGCTGCTTCTTCTAATCACCCTCCACTGCCCATAGAATCTTGCAACATGCCATTAAGATTCTACACTCCCCCCCCCCACCCCTTCCTTCAATTGGTTATCAATTACAACCACTTTGGCTTGCTAGAAGTTTGTCTACTAATGCTCCCACATTACACCCTTGGACATTTTTACCAGCTCAAAGGAATACAAAGTAATAGCATCTAAAGTGAGGAATTATTCATAGAGCACCACTCAACAAATCCAGCCACAGCCCACTCTTCTCAAATCCACCTTCAGAACAACAGTTATGAAGGTAGATGCATGAAAAATTGGTACTGATCTGCTTTAATTTCAATTGCAATAATCTTGAAGGAGTGCACCACCTTCGTACAAGGGTGTATTCACTCATTTATGTAGGGATTCAGTACAGTATCAGGTCTTTCTGGTCCACAAGCCCCTGCTACCCAATTACACCACGTGACCAATTAGCCTACTAACCCCACCTCCCCACCCCCCCCCCCCCACGTCTTTGGAATGTGAAAGGAAACCCGGGGACCCAGAGCAAACCCATGCGGTTACGGTGAGAATGTACAAACTCCGTACAGACAGAGCGGGAATTGAACCCAGGTCGCTGGCACTGTAACACACACAAAATGCTGGAGGAACTCGGCAGGCCAGTCAGCATCTATGGGGAAGAGTACACAGTCAACGTTTCAGGCCAAGAACCTTCATCAGGACTGGGAAGGAAGGGGAGAAGTCAGAAGGAGAAAGTGGGGGCAGGGGCAGGGAGAAAGTGGGGGCGAGGGGAGGGAGAAGGTGGAGGCGAGGGGAGGGAGAAGTACAGGGAAGTGGGTGACAGGTGAAGCCGGGCTCTGTAATAGGTGAAAGATGGCATTGTAATAGTCACAGGCAAGAGAAAATCTGTAGATGCTGGAAATCCAAGCAACACACATAAAATGCTGGAGGAACTCAGCAGGCCAGGCAGCATCTATGGTAAAGAGTACAGTCAATGTTTCGGGCCGAGATAGTGTTATGCTACTGTGCTATCCCAAAATGGCTTATGATATGGTTATATTGAATTGCTATCAATGGTTTTTTTTTTCGTGAATAACAACATCATTCTGAGAATTTGACTATTAATTTCTGTCAGTTGCATTCACTTCAATTCAATGAAAAGCAGGGATATCCAAGTGCTGTCAAACATTTCATCTTTAATGAGTAATATTGGAGAATAATTCTGAAAATATTTCATACAACTGTAAAGAACACTGCCAATTAATGATTATCCACATCCTAAATCATAATTATATTAATTGCTGAATTGGTTAATTGCAGTATTGTGTAGCTGAAATCAGCTGAAAGAGGGCATATGGCACCAAAATGAAAGATGGTAAGAGATTACAGAAAACTAATCAAACAGCATGCTTTTAATTATCACTGGCAGCTGCTGAGCAAGAAATAAAGTGACTGATCAGTCTGTTGTCAAGGGAAGGAATTATCCATTTGTCATCACAGATTCAGTCAGTTGGTAGCCAAACGAGTTTCTTTCCCATTTCTGAATCACAAGGTTGTGTTTGTGTCTTATGCCAGAGGCTTATCCACTGATACACCAAACAAACCAGGGATGCTGGACTGTCAGGAGAATGTGACATCCACGCTGCCGACTCAGGTAGACTATTAGGAATTCAAAGAAAACCAGAGACATTCTCCAAGGTGTCCTGGACAATGTTCAACTCTGAAAAATACTGATACTGAGTGGGCGATACTTTAATTGTGCATCCTCCTTTCTTGCCCTGATTACACTTCAGAAACACGTCATTGTGTAGGACAGGGGAATGACCTCGAATTGTGAAAGATACAATGGGAATGAAAGACCCTTTATTCCGAGTCAAATCTATAACATTTCCCAAGAATGTGTAATCACAGATTCACAACGCCACCATCTCCACCCGCACACCTCCCCCCAATTCTGCCTTTATTATCTTTTGGAGTTGTAACCATTTCTAATGCTCAAAGTGAGAGTGGAATTCTTCCCTCTTTTTCTGGTTTGTGACACATTTCCAATTTAATATTCATTCGGACACTAAACTATAAACCCAACCTTGAACAGGCCACCCTGTTTAGTAGCAAATTAATAGTTCCGGCATATCCGATCAATATTCAATTTAACAACTTGCATCATGTAATTACTGTACTATAGAAAATGCAGCTCAAATTTTTTTCTATAGTTCTTTTAATGATCTGGAAACATTTCATTTTCCATAGATGCTGTCTGACCTGTTGAGTTCCTCCAGCATTTTGTGTGTGTTGCTAAGCATTTCAAAATATTTTATGGCCAATGAAATACTTCTGAATATTGCAGGACAAAGGAATTGGGTGCAGTCACATATTAGTACTGGAGGGAAGTTGACATTCACTTTCTACTCTGTGCCAGTCAGAACTCGCACTGGAGTGTACATTCATTTCATTCACCCATAATCAGAATCACTCTATTGCCAGTATGTGAAACATACCAGTATTAATTGTGATTTGGTGCCAAGCATAAAACAGGACAATACCATAAAGGACAACACAATAGCAACCAACAATTCTACAAGACAATCATGTAAATAGCCACAAGCAATCAACAATCAGCAGAACAGTCACATGCACAGATGTCAATAATCAAACTTAAATAAATGTGAACATATGAACAGACTCAATAATTATCAACAGAACAAGGAGAGCAGGGAAGACCGTTAAAGGATGTTGTGCAGGGACAGTTAGGGTATTACATCAGAGTGAATTTTGTTGAGAAGCTGGATAGAAGCTTCAGAGATGACGTGCAGCCAATGGATCTGTCGTGTCCCCTGAGGGCAGATTGGTGAACAGGTGACTGCTGGGGTGGGTGGAGTCAGCAGGACACCATAAGATAGTTTTTAGAGCACGGAAACAGGTCCTCCAGCCATAGAAAACTATAGCACAGAAACAGGCCCTTTGGCCCATCTAATCAGAATGTGTGGAGCAGGTTAAGACCTACAAGTATCTGGGAGTACAGTTAGACGAGAAGCTAGACTGGACTGCCAACACAGATGCCTTGTGCAGGAAGGCACAGAGTCGACTGTACTTCCTTAGAAGGTTGGCATCATTCAATGTCTGTAGTGAGATGCTGAAGATGTTCTATAGGTCAGTTGTGGAGAGCGCCCTCTTCTTTGTGGTGGCGTGTTGGGGAGGAAGCATTAAGAAGAGGGACGCCTCACGTCTTAATAAGCTGGTAAGGAAGGCGGGCTCTGTCGTGGGCAAAGTACTGGAGAGTTTAACATCGGTAGCTGAGCGAAGGGCGCTGAGTAGGCTACGGTCAATTATGGAAAACTCTGAACATCCTCTACATAGCACCATCCAGAGACAGAGAAGCAGTTTCAGCGACAGGTTACTATCGATGCAATGCTCCTCAGACAGGATGAAGAGGTCAATACTCCCCAATGCCATTAGGCTTTACAATTCTACCGCCAGGACTTAAGAACTTTTTAAAAGCTATTATTAATGCTTTTTGAGATAGTGATTTAGATGCATATCATATTTTCTTACTGAGTTAAGTATTGTATGTAATTAGTTTTGCTACAACAAGTGTATGGGACATTGGAAAAAAGTTGAATTTCCCCATGGGGATGAATAAAGTATCTATCTATCTATCTATACCATTTAAACTCTTTTCAGGACAGCTCGTCCACCTTTGGTCCCCACCTGGCACTCAGCTCTCACCTGTGGCTCTAAGCAGCTGTAACACGCGCAGCAGCCACACCCCGGTAAATTCATCTCGGCAGACGGGCCAAACCAGGTGAGGATAGCCAACGGGTCTTCGGCCCTCGGTGAGGTAGGGGATCTGCCTATCCCAGCGTGTGAAGTCTGACCCTGGCAGATAGAGCGGAGGAGACCGATTAATGGTCCAATGGTCCAGAAGGCAGGCCAGCAGGCGTTAGTGGAGCACTAAGAGCACGACAAGGCACTTAGATGTCCTGGTCATCCACTGCAAGAGGTGGTGTTCTCTTTAAACCACTGCTGTAACCTGCTGAGTATATGATTTCCCAATATGTCAGAGCGGCGTGGAGGGAAATCGTCCGCCAACTGGAAATTCCAGATGCGACCTAATGACGATGAGTCCCATTGACCTACCTAGTCCTCCATACCTCTCCCATCCATGTATCAATTCAAACTTCTCTTACATGTTGACATTTAAACCTGCACTGGCTGTACTGCCCATAGTCTCACCACCCTCTGAATGAATTTCCCCCTCATGTTCCGCCTAGACATTTCACCTTTCACCCCAAACCCATGAACTCTAGATGCTGTCTCGCCCAACCTCAGTGGAAAAAGCTTGTTTGCATTCACACTAACTATACCCCTCATAATTTTGCATACCTCTATTAAATCTCCCCTCAATCTTCTACTATTCAGTCATTCCTCCAGACCCAGCAACATCCTTGTAAATTTTCTTTGTACTCTTTCAATCTTATTTACATTTTTCCTATTGGTAGATGACCAAAACTGCACATAATACTCCAAATTAGGCTTCACCAACGTCCCATACAATTTCAACGTAACTTTCTAACTCCAGTACTCAGTACTTTTATCTATGAAGACCACTGTTCCAAAAGCTTTCTTTATGACTCTATCTACCTGGGATGCCACTTTCAATGAATTATGAACCTGTATTCCCGGATCCCTTTGTTCTACTGTATTCCTCAGTGCCCTACTTCTCAATCAGTAAAATCTACCCTGGTTGGTCCTCCCAAAGTGCTTGTCTGCATTAAATTCCATCTGCCATTTTTCAGCCCATTTTTCCAACTGGTCCAGATTCTGCTGCAAGTTTTGATGGTCTTCCTCCCTGTCCACAGCACTCCCAACCTTGGTGTCATCTGCAAATTTGCTGATCCAGTTGACCACATTATCATCGAGATCATTGATATAGATGGCAAACAGTAAGGGATACAGCATCAATCCCTGCAGCACTCCTCTAGTCACAGGCCTCCAGTCAGCCAGGCAATCATGTCTGGCTTCTCCTGCTTCTCTAATCCAATTTACTACCTCATCTTGAATACCAAGCGATTAAAGCTCTTGACCATGCGAGACCTTGTCAAAATACCTTGCTGAAGGCAATGTAGACAACATCCACTACATTGCCTTCATCAACTTTCCTGATAGCATCTTTGACAAGCTCTACAGGATTGGTTAGACACAACCTACCATGCACAAGGCCATGCTGACTATCCCCAGTCAATGCCTGTCTATTCAAACACTCATATCCGGTCTCTTAGACTACCTTCCAATAACTTTCCCAATACTGATGTCAGGTTCACCAGCCTAAAACTTACTGATTTATTCTTGGAGCCTTTCTTAAACAGTGGGACAACACTGGGTTTAGATTGACCATTAAGCACCCAGTCACATTAATCCTACAATAAACATACCCTCACACCCCTCACATTCCCATGAACCACATGAACCACCCTCAATTTCTCCCATGGCCACAAGGGGCAACTTACAATGGGCATTTAATCCTATCAACCTGTATGTCTATGAGCTGTGGGAAGAAAACCTAGTATTCAGAGGAAGCTCACCTGATCTCTGAGAGGACATGCTCCACACAGAAAGCCCTGGGGATCAGGACTAAACCCAGGTCACTGGAGTGTTGAGACAGCAGCTCTACTAGTTGGGCCACTGTGTCACCCCTTTCCAGTCTGATAACTGTAACCCAGACTCCAGTGGAAAAACAAACTTGCAGGAACAGAAGGCTCAAAGACCACAGCACCTTCAGGTTTCCATCAAATTTCCAGAAAAGCTACTTGATGTTGTGAAGAACTTAATTTTTCAATAGATCCACTGTGTTCTATTCACAGGTCCATTGGAGAAACGTGTCAAGGCACTTCACAGATTTGCAACCTTCTCTACTTAGAAGTGCAACATAAGCAAGCGGATGGAAAAAAACGATGTTCCTTTCCAAGTGACAGAAACAATCAAACTGACATATGTACATTATAGTCAGTGGCCACTTTATTAGGTACATTTATACACCTGCTTGTCAATGCAAATATCTAACCAGCCAATAATGTGGCAGCAAATCAATGCAGACATGGTTCAGAGGTTTGCTGCTGTTCAGACCAAACATCAGAATGGGGAAGAAATATAACCTAAATGACTTTGACCGCAGAATGATTGTCGGTGCCAGACAAGGTGGTATGAGTATCTGATCTCTGAGAAACTGCTGATCTCCTGGGATTTTTACACACAACTGTCTCTAGGGTTTATAGAGAATGGTGCAAGAAGCAAAAAAGAACATCCAGTGAGCCTCAGTTCTGTAGACGAAAATGCCCTGTTAATGAGAGAGGTCAGAGGAGAATGGCCAGACTGGTTCAAGCTGACAGCCAGGTGAGAGCAACTCAAATAACCACGAACTGCAACAGTGGTGTGCAGAATAGCATCTCTGATGCACAACATGTCAAACCTTGAAGTGGATGGACTACAGCAGCGAAAGACCTAATAAAGTGGCCACTGAGTGTATATTAGCCACGATCTCTAGTCAAATGACAACTTACCTTATTTTCATGTTTGCATTTTATCACATTGTAAAGCACTTTGAACTACATTGTTGTATGTACTCTATAAATAAGTTATTAATATTATTATTAAATAGGGTCATTGATTGTAGTAAACTGATTCAAAGTGCTTCACAGCAGCATTGCTAAAAAAGAATCTTGGAACCTCTGCTCCAACGTCACTTGGGGAAGCAATTTCTTGCATGACTTTCACTTCTAGCTTCTCAAGGGGAACCAGGGGCAGGTGTGCAGTGGCAGGAGAAAAGGCAATGAAAGTTAGCCTTGTCAGACACTCACTTCATCCCAAGGGCACAGAGAAACAAAAATTCCAAGTCAGCTGTAAGTAGTCCTGCTCTGTAAGTCTCCTGCAGAAATTCCTTGGGTAGAATTCTCCAGAATTGACAGAAGAGAACAAGAAGGAAGCAATCAAAGTTGCACATAGTCTGTGACAATTGATTAACAAATGGAACAATTGCAATACTATGCCCTTTTTGCTGGAGAATCACCCCCCAATTCTCAGCAATAGAATTCTCCAAAAAATCATTCTTTAGTTAGTAAAGGTCAAAGAGTAAAAGAAAAATGAATTTGCATACTTACACTTTTGACCAAATGTTTAAAAACATTGGAATTGTGATGTGCAGTAAAAGACTCCTTCATTGATAACTATGTTTTAATTAATTAGTTAAGAAATATTCTGTTCTTCTTCCAGTAGCTCATAGAAAGGATAGTGGCATCATGATGGTCATGTGCAGTATCCACCGGAAAAAGCAAGAGGTCTGCCATTTAGAGGTGGATGTTATGATGCTGCCATCTGATCTGGGGGATGGCAGAAATTCTTGTGAGAGGTAGATAGACTTGAGGAGTGACAACAGTGTAAGGAGGAGGATGGCAGAAAGAAGAAGAAAGGGGAGATGAGAAGCTGGGACATAGTAAATTGAAAGGTTTGGGAGTTACTGGCCAACTCATGTGCAAGCTCTTATAAAACAAAACTGATCCAAGGACCAAATTTCCCAGACCAAAACACTGCAAGTGAACAACTGGGTTCTCAGCTGTCTGGAGAAGTGCCCGACAGAGAAACACCCAGTTTTAATCTCAGATAGTTCTGGTGATGAGTGAAACACCAAACATACAAAATAATCCTTCTGAAGCCGAACAAAAAAAAATGTGTGCATTGGATAAATCGACAGGATTTATCGAGGTTAAACCTCACCCATAAGTCCTAAACACAAGAGATTCCGCAGATGCTGGAAATCTTTAACAACGAACTCAAGATGCTGGAGGAATTCAGCAGGTCAGGCAGCATCTATGAGAGGAATAAACAGTTAACGTTTCAAGTCAAGATTGGGAGGACTGGACCCATAAGTCCTATCCACAATCAGTCCCTGGATTTGGGATCACAACACTGGCAACTCCAGAGAGAAAAGCAAAATAAGGAGTTGCTGGTTCAGAAAGAAATGTTCAGTGATGAGGCTTTAGAATTTTGGAATTTGGCATGGTAAATCTAGGATAAAGAATTATCTATTTAAAATATGGCTAAATTGAGTGGAGATGAAGTATATTCATATTGTGTTCTTGCAATATTCTACTGATAGTTTGAGGAACAGACCATCATGAATGAAAAATAATGTGCATAACAAGTTGAAACAGAGGTGGTCGTGACGAGCATGAAGAGCTGTGTGATTAACTTCGAAAGACCAGGCAAGAACTTAGTCGGTTAAATAGCCTTCTTAAATCTGCTGCATATTGTGCTTTTTTAAGCACCTCAAAAGAGCTGACACACAAATTCATAAAGTTACCCAATGCCCTCATTTACTACGTGTATTTCAAACTGATATCATCAAATCTGACCTAATTCTATTCACTAACTTGAAACCATGACAGTGGAAGAATCTCCATGTCTGATTCCCTCTGCTGGACCTCTCTGAAGATAGTGTCTCCGGAACGTTGTGATCAGCTAACATCTAATAGTGCCTTTGCTGCACTTGCACATTAGGGATCTGTGTGTAACAAATTCCTAATATATGGTGGCTCTGTTCCCAAGGACAAGCAATAGGCCAGGGAGACATTTCACTTCTAAAATTAGCTTACAGCTGGGATGCATGTTGAGACCAGTTCTGAAGTCAAGGTTAATTTTAGCTCCTCCAAATTCTGAGGGGGACCAGATCAGTGGCACCTGCTTTGTGTCCTATTAGTTTATTACAGATGAAAATGGGTGGGGGGGGGGGGGGGAAGAAACTTTATATTACAAATCCAAATTTCACCTAGGGATATCTTTACTCTTGCATACATACACAGTCACAGTTTCCCCATAAAGTATCAGGTGTTCAGTGTTGAGATTGGGTGAAATCTCTTCACTGTGGGCTGGGTGTCTGGAATTTTCTATCCCAGAAGAACTTAGATAGAACTCTGGGCAGAATATGTGTCAAGGGATGCAAGGATAGAGTGGGAAAGTGCCGTGGGGTTCATTTTACAGAATAGTCTATTTCCGTATCTACATATATCCATAACTAGCTTAACAATTTTGGCCATTGTTGGTTGTGACACTGTGAAAAACAAAGGCCAGGGCTTACCTTTACCAAACAGCCACTGATGAACAGGTAAATCTATGGATATCCTCCTAGCTATTCTATGAATGATCAATTTATTTTACACATGTACTTGTATCAGGAATACTGCACGGCATGTAACAAAGCCAACAACATTTAACAATCATAAAGAATGATTATATAAAAATAAATTAGAGATTAGTGTATAGACAATGGTTTAAAGTGTTTGCAGCACATTGCTGTGAGATGGGGGTTGACTGGAATGATAGATCACATTAACTGCCTGGGGAAAGAAACTTTTAAGGTGGCATGAAGTTTTCATTTTAAGAGCCCTATAGTGCTTTCCAGAATGCAGCTTTTGGAAAAGGAGTTTGCAAGGTGGCTTTGTGATCTCAATGATTTTTTCTGCCTGCCTCTTTGTCCTGGGCACGTACAGCGACGGTAGACCGCAGCGACTTTTTCTGCTGACCTGACAGTTTGCTGGAGTTTTCAAATCTTGTGAGAGCATGCTGCGCCAAACCAGACAGTCATGGCTGATGTGAGGATGTTCTCTGTGATGGCACCAGTATGTTCTGGGGAAGATAGAATTTTATCAACTGCCACAAGAAGTGTATCCTCTGCCAAGCCCTTTGTTGTTGAAGGTATATTTTTATCTTGGGCCATAAACCATAAAATATAGGATCAGAATTAGGCCATTCAGCCCATCAGGTCTGCTTGCCATTTCATCCCTGTAAGGTTTCACACCCTGACGAATGAAGAAACTATCAACCTCTGCCTTAAATTCCAGATTCACCCACTGACCTGGACTCCACAGCTTCCCGAGGAAACTAACTCCACAGACTCACCAGCCTCTGGCTAAAGAAATTCCTCCTCGTCTCCATTGTAAATGGACGTCCCTTAATTCTGAGGCCAGTGCCCTCTGATCATTGACTCCCCACCATAGGAAATAGCCTCTCCACATCCACTCTGATTACGCCTTTTGATATTTGATAGGTTTCATTGAGATCACCCCCCTCCCATTCTTCTAAATTCCAGTGAGTATGGCCCAGAGCCACCAAACATTCCTCAAACAATAACCCTTCATTTCCAGGATCATTCTTGTAAACCTCCTCTGAACCCTCTCTGATGTCAGCACATCCTTTCTTAGATAAGTTGCCCAAAACTGCTCACAATACTCCAAGTGAGACCTCACCAGTCCCTTATAAAGGCTCAGCATTACATATATTATGTCGTCTCGAAACGAATGCCAACATCTCTTTCTTTTTTCAATCTTTTTATTGATTTTAAAAAAGTGTGTATACAAACAGGAGGGGAATATCTCTGGTATATTTGTCAATAGCAGTACCTGCAGAAGCCTTTCTCACCATTGATTCAACCTGCCAGTTAACCTTTAGATCATAAAACAGAAGAGTACAGCACAGGAAAGGCCATTTGACCCACAATGTTGTACTGAACCAGCAAAAAAGCAAATCAAAAACACCCAAACATAATCCCTCCTATCTACACCTTGTTCATATCACTTCATCCGCCTTACATCCATGTGTCTATCCAAACTTCTCTTAAAAACCACTGACGTATCTGCCTATACCACTGCACCAGGCAGCACATTCCAGACATCAATGACTCTCTGAGTGAAAAAAGAACTTACTCTTCACATCCCCCTCTCACCTTCAATGCATGGACTCTGGTATTAGACATTTCAGCTCTGGGAAAATCTGTCCACTCTACCTATGCTTCTCATAATCTTGTAAACTTCTATCAGATCTCTCTTCAACCTGTGACGCTCCAGAGGAAAACAACCCAAGTTTACCAGCCTCTCATGATAACACATGCTCTCTAAAGCTGGCAGCATCCTGGTAACCCTCTTCTGAACCCTCTCCAAAACTTTAACATCCTTCTTATAGTGGGGCGACCAGAACTGTGTGCAATACTCCAGATGTGGCTAAACCAGTATTATAAAATTACAACATCTCTTGACTTTTGACTCAATGCCTTGACTAATAAAAGCAAGCATTCCATAAGCTTTGCAACTTATCATTTTAAGGAGCTATGAACTTGGATCTCAAGATCTCTATGCTCAGTAACACTACTAAAAATCTTGCCCTTCCTTAACAATGTACTGTTTCCTTGCATTTGCCCTACCAAGGTGCAACACCTCACATTTATCTGGGTTAAACTCCATCTGCCATTTCTCTGCCCATATCTGCAACTGATCTATATCATGCTGTATTCTTTCCCAGTCTTCTACACTATCCACAACCTGCATGAGGACTCCCAAGTTCCTTTGCACATCAGATTTTTGAATGCTCTGCTCATTTAGAAAATAGTCTATGCTTTTGTTCCTTCCACCAAAGTGCATGATCATACAGTTTCCAACACTGTATTCTATCTGCCACTTCTTTGCCCATTCTTCTCATCTGTCTAAGTCCTTTTGTAGCCTCCCTGTTTCCTTAATACTAGCTGCTCCTTCATCTATCTTCATACAGTCTGCAAACTTGGATCACAAAGCCATCAATTCTGTCATCCAAACCATTGACATATAACGTAAAAAGCAGTCCCAATGACCCCTGAGTAACACCACCAGTCACCATCAGCCAATCTGAGAAGTCTTCCTTTATTGGCTGATTGCCTTTTGCCAGTCAGCCAATCCCCTATCCATGTCATAGCTTTCCTGTAATACCAACGGCTCTTATCTTGTTAAGCAGCTTCATGTGTGGCACCTTGGCAAAGGCCTTCTGAAAATCAAGTATACAACAACAGAGCATACTTAATGGGCTGAATTGCCAAATTCTGCTCCTATGTTTTATGTTCTTATGGTCTTAAATATGTAGAGATGACAAAGTATTGATATTTAGACAAGCATGAGTGTAATAGAATCACTGAAATATATTTCAGTCTTTTATAAAAGACACCCACTTATACTAATCAAACACTAACATCATTTTATTTTCCTCAAATTTGCATCAATTCTCCTTGAATTCTACCACTCACCTATTCACTAGGGGCAATTTACAAGAAATTAAAAGGTTGAAAATTAGAGGTGCTTATAACAAGGTTATACAGTAACTAAGGTGTACTTTAATCAACATAGACTGGGCAAACCAATTTAGTAATGGCAATATGAAGGATGAATCCATGGAGTATACAATAACTAATTGTCCATAAGATTGTTCTGAGAGACCAAAGTGGATACTTACCTGATACGTCCACATACAAATCCAGTCAATCTATCCAACTGGCCCCAGCACATGCATCCTCTTGACCTCCTTTTGCAACAATATTAACATTCCTTCTCAAAAGCTGCTCTGGGTCACAGTTCCATCCTATCCTTTGCCAGATTTAGACTTCCAACAAAAGACTTTTTTCCCTTTCCTGTGGTATCAACAACACTTGTATTCTAATGCTCCTCTGAAATTTTCACCCATGTCACCTTCGTCCAACCCATCTCTTTCCTTTTTGGCCCCACCCTTTGTTGCATTTTCTCAATTCATTTTGACAGTTGCTGATACTGAATGATTAGTCCCGGTTTGGTCAGAAGTCTTCAATCCAGATTATGGACCATCTTCCATCTCCAGAACTCTGACTCTGAACAGTCCCTTCTTTCAAGCCTCTCACTTATTCTGGAACTATTCCTTGTTGATAGCCTTCAGGATACTGACATTCTCAATTGTTTTGGTCATCCTTAATTACTCTAACATACCCACCGCTGAAATTGTAGGACTCTGCTTACTAAGAACCAACTCCAGCATTATTATAAAACCATCTGACAAAGGAGTTGATTTGGCAAAATAACCTTTGCCTTGCAGAGGTCAGATGTCAAATCTCAATTACTCACCCTTAATTTCTCTGGACCATGACCATCAGACGGTTGTCTCACAGAAGTCACTTGAAATTCACTTCCTTTGGAGGTCTTCTTTCTATGGGCCCCAGCTTTAAAATCTTTCAATTCTACACAGCCCACTTCCTCATCTCTAAGATCCACACTCAGAACTGTCTTTCAGCCTATTCTTATCCCAGCTCCTACCTCGACTATATTCCTTCCCTAGCTCAGTCCCTTCTCATTTCCATCCATATCATCTCCGATGTCTTCTGTCACTTTGATAGTTTCCAATTCCATTTTCCAT
The DNA here is from genome assembly GCF_048418815.1 of Hemitrygon akajei. Classification (NCBI taxonomy): domain Eukaryota; kingdom Metazoa; phylum Chordata; class Chondrichthyes; order Myliobatiformes; family Dasyatidae; genus Hemitrygon; species Hemitrygon akajei. The sequence goes on along the minus strand of NC_133130.1, from coordinate 161,888,629 downwards.
CATACGGTATTTTGAAATATTGTTATTTCTGCCAACCTGCACATTTCTTTCATTTTCACACCATCTGTACCAACATCATTCCACTCTTAACTTTTCCATGTTTATCTTAGATTGGCTAGCAACCATGTTTCTATTAGTAGCCCAGAAATTCTCACAACTGTCAATAACACTCCCTCTCATCCTACTGCCTGTAAGGGCTCCAATCTATTCACCCAGTTTCTCAGTCATCATCATATCTGTCAGATGTCAAGACTTTCCACACTGGAGCTTCTGAGATGTTATCTTGCTTCCTTAAAATACTTCACTTCTCACAGTGTCCCCTCCACTTTCACACCTCTACTCCTACCAAGAAGATGTGGTTTTCCTTGTCCTCGTCTTCCACTGCACGGTTTCGACATTCAACAGATTATCCCGTAATTTCTGTCACCTTCAAAAAGATACACCGCTTCTTTTGCAAAACACACAGCAGGTCAGGCAGCATCTATAGAAAAGAATAAACAGTAGACATTTGGGCCGAGATCCTTCATCAAGACCCTTGTTTTCAACTGTTCTCCTTTTAAACATACCAAGTAAGCAGTTCCTTCTGTGACTCCCAGGTTTGACCTTCATTATGCACAAACATTTACTTTCTCATGGCATCTTCCCACAAAACTGCAGTTTATACAACCCCTATCCCTGTACTTCTTCCAGGACCAAAGTAGGTCTTCCAAATGAAGCAGCTCTTTCTACAGCTTGACCTGTTGCATTCAGTGTTCAGCTTTGTCTCTTTGACTACAGATGAAGCAATTGCAGGCCGCATGACTGCTTCAGTGAACGTGTCTCTTCAGTTCACAGGGGACCCAGAATTTCCAGTAGTCACTTTAATTCTCCACTCCACTGCTTCAATGAAGTGCAACAGGAGCTCAGGAATAGCACCTCGCCTTCCATCTAGGTACAATGCAGCTTCTGAGACTAAATATTGTAATCACCAATATCAAATAAATCGGCCTTCATGGAATGGAAATGCATTCTTTTCTTTTGCTCCTCCTCACCCAATTGCCCCCAATGCCCTCATTCATCGAGGCAATTCTGAAAACACTGTCACCTGAACTGTTTCCACACTAACAGTGCTTTGTTCTTTCAATCCCTCTTCATCTCTGCAATTTAAAGCACTTGTCTCTGAGGCAGGGTCTTAACCTGAAACGTTGACAATCCCTTCCTCCCACAGATGCCGCTTGATCTGCTGAGTTCCTCCAGCCGACTATGGTTCCAGCATCAACAGTCTCATGTTGTCTCACTTCTCTCAGTCTGATGAAAGGTCATTGCCCTGAAACATTCATTCTGATTCTCTCACTAGATACTTCCTGACCTGTTGAGTTGTTTTTTTTTTCCTGTTTTTAATTGTATTTGCCTGAATCCTAATTTCTTGCTTGAGGTACAGCAGTTTTCAAGCAGATGCAGAGGTGAGAAAAGCAACAGACATAAGGGAAAGTTTGTGCCAGGATGAGCCAATTCACAAAAGGGACCCAAAGCAAGATAATGCAGCAAGTAAGGGAATAAAAGATAGATCTGGATGGTTTTTAAGTGAGATTACTAGCACTTGCCACCCAAAAGAGAGCAGCAGTGGTCGCAACCTGAAGTTGGTGGTTATGAAAAAAATCTGAAGAAAACGGGTAATTGAAATACAAGCTGCCAGGCCTCAAACATTTGATTAAGTTTCCAATGAATGGCATCTTCTTCTTGGGCTGCTCCTTGGGATTGACAATTGCCATGCTTCTACTCCAGCTTTCTGGGCACTGAGGAGATTGGTGAGGTCAAAATGAGAACTGATGGGGCACAAAGAAGCTGTTGCACTTCTCCTATTTATCATGGAATTCTCTGAGCTACTGAAATACAAACTTCTGAGGATTTCAATACTATTCTGAATAGGAAAGTGAGCTGAGCTGTTCCCACAACCTATAGATTCACTTGCAATGACTTTTCAGTTCATGTTCTTTATATTTATTGCCTATCTTTTTCTGCATTGTAACAGTTTGTTGTCTTTTGCACTCTAGCTGTCTGGCCTGTTGGTGTGGTCTTTTCATTGTTTCTATGTTAGTGGATTTATTGAGTATGCCCAGAAGAAAATGAACCTCAGTTTTGTACATGGTATTTTGATAATAGATTTACTTTGAACTTTCCCCAAGTTCTGAACACATCCCTTGAATCACTTCCTTTCTCTGCTTGGTAATCTTTTCCTGTGGCAGCACTCTGTAAAAGAATAACTATTTTTGAGAGGCTGATGTTGGGTAGGTGAATCATATGGTTGGTCCAATGGATACTGATGTTTGCTTTGATGCACTTGTGAGCCAAGGAACAGAGATCAAAATGGATTCCCCCATCGAATTGGATCAGGTGAATATATTGAACTATTCCAATTTTGCCACTTATTATTTGCCTTTGCTATACTTGTTCATTTTTTTTTGTTAAAAGCCCCTGGATTCAAAAGACAGACCTGATCTAATACAGCAACATTTTAAAAAATCAGACATTTTCAATCATATTATCACTCAAGTTACCTTGAACACAGTTCTTTCCATTGTTGTGTGGAACATTGAGGTTCATGATAATACTGTAAAATTTTCAGGGACTCCTGATAATTCAACATAGTCAATTAGAAAATGGCAACAGAAGCTTAAGAACTAATTTGAAAGAAGGCACTTCAAACACCTAACCTTGTTCATTGCATCTAGAAGTCCCTTCCCTTTGGATCATATTGACGTACACCCAGCACGAACAGGTCCACTCCTGTTTCAACTGAAGGACAGTCAGATCCTGATTGCTGGTTTCTGCTCTCTGCTCGGCCTTCTCCTTCCCATCTTCATTGGGGCTCCTCATGTAATCAAATTCAATATTACATCTTCAGTTATTTTACCTTGCAGTGCAGCGGGCTGCACTTTTTCTTAGCTGGTGGAGAGGAAACCATTCTGCCAGTCAAAGACAAAAAATCTGGTCATTTTACTCCTGCTGCCCAAGAGGTTGTGCACAAATAGATAGCCACCTTTTCTATACTGGAACAGTGATTAACCTTCAAAACAACACACAAAGTGCTGGGAGAATTCAGCAGGTCAGGTGCGTGAGTTTGGTTGTTGAACTTCAAAAGTTGAACTGATACAAAAGCCTTTTAGGAAAATGTAAAGTTTTGAAATCTGTGGTAAAAATGCAAGATGTGATTTTATTTCTCTTGCAGAACCCTGTGATTAGCATGTATACTGAAAATACTTCAGTAAGGTTTCCCTATTGAAGGAAGAGCACGTTAGTTAACATATTCTTTAACAAGTGTCATAATAGCATATTCTTAAAGATACCTGCACCTGGTACTTCCTTTTTCAAGTTGAGCTTTTGAACCAGCTGTATGAACTGGCTTTTTTTCGGTGTGAACTGAAGTCTCAAAGGTGCAGGATGGTTGCGCTGTGTCATGTATAGGCCAAATGGAGGCAGCAGGACACAGGTCTGACAGTGGGGAACGAGGCAATGTTTGGTTACGGGAGTGTACTCGGAGGTGACTCAAAGTGGCAGAACCAAGGTGAGGCAAAGCCCGGGCCTGGAAGCGAGGAAGAAACGGAGGTTGGACTGATTTGATCACCGGGCCAAATTGGAAAGGTTGGGTATGGGCTGAATTGAGGTGTGGGTCCCAGGCCCAAAAGCATATCAAAGTCTGAGAGAGTTGAATGACCTAAAGTTTGACTGATTTAAGTGCCGGGTCAGAGTGTCAGGGCCAGAGGCAGGGTATGGGCTGGTGTTCAGCTTCACTGCTCCATGAGGCTTACTTGACTTTGTGCTGAACTGACCCCGTGGCCTGCAACTAACAGGCTCCTGGATCGGCCATGACTGGCTTCGAGACTGAACTCACTTTTGTGAATTTCAGTTCTTAATATTATTTGCTTACTTTAATTGTTCACACAATTTGTTTTTTTTTTGTCACCTCGCATTAGTTATATGATTTTTTTTTAAAAAACGGGTTCTATTGGGGTTCTTTATTTTGTGGCTCCTGTAAGGAGACAAATCTCAAGGTTGTATACAGTATACATACTTGGACAATAAATGTACTTTGAACTTTGGAGCAATCAACTACATTCTAGTAAAATGTGACTCACAGATGGTGCAATACAAACTGCTAAAATATTTCACATCCCTTATAATGGAAGAAGCAAGTTTGTAAATGTGTTAGGGGAAACAGACAGTTACATTCTCAACCACCAAACCTCATTTAGCACCACTGTGCCACAACTTCTAACTTGGGGGTATCATACTTCCTGATTTTGTGCACACATAATCTTATTGATCAGCTAGCTTTCAAGTTAAACCTTTACTGCAGCCTGATCACATGACATGACTCTATTCTTTGAAGTAATGTTCCTTGTACACTTAATAGACAGAAATAAGGGAAAATCTGCAGACGCCAGAAATCAAAGTAAAACACACAGAATGTTGGAGGAACTCTGCAGGCCAGGCAGCACCTATGGAAAAGAGTAAACAGTCAATGTTTCAGGCTGAGTCTCTTCATCAGGACTGGAAAAAAAATGAGAAGTCAGTAAAGAAGGTAGGGGGAGGGGAGGAAGTGGTATAAAGAAGTAGGTGATATGTGAAACCCGGAGGGAGGAGGGTGAAGAGCTGGGAAGTTAATTGAGGAAAGAGTTAAAGAGATGGAGAAGGGGGAATCTGGTAGGAGAGGACAGAAGGCCATGGAAGAAGGGGAAGGGGGAGGAGCACCAGAGGGAGTTGATGGGCAGGTAAGGAGATATGGAGAGAGAAATGGGACCTGGGAATGGTGGAGTGGGGGCCATTTACCAGAAGTTCAAGAAATTGGTGCTCATGCCATCAGGTTGGAGGCTACACAGATGGAATGTAAGATCCTGCTTTTTCTGGCGTAGGTGCTCGGTGAAACTGTCTCCCAATCTACATCGGGTCTCACCAATATACAGGAGTCCACACCTGGAGCACTGCACATAGTATATGACCCCAACAGACTCACAAATGAAGTGTCGCCTCACCTGGAAGGACTGTTTGGAGCCCTGAATGGTAGTGAGGGAGGTGTAGGGGCACGTTAAGCACTTGTACTGCTTGAAAGGATAAGTACCAGGAGGGAGATCAGTGGGAGAGATGAATGGACAAGAGAGCTGCCTAGGGAGTGGGGGTAGGGGGGAAGAGGAGGGAAACACATACTTGATGATGGGATCAGTGGAAAGTGGGAGGAGGGAAATATTGTACATTTTATTGGCGCATTAAAAACAAAATGCACTTAAACTGCTGTTGTCTACTAAGACTGTCGTTGAAGATTCATAGATAAGTAGCCTAAAACTCAGTCAAAAGCTTTAAAAATAACATTGTTGGAAACACTTAGCAGGTCAGGCAAAATCTGTGTTATAACACAAAGCGTTAACATTTCAGATCAAAGACCTTTCATCAGAACTGAATGCAGTCTGGATTAAGGGTCCTTGACTTGAAAAGTGCTGTGGACCCAGCCCAATACATCACGGGCACCCCTTCCTTTCATCGGCATTATCTACAGGAGGCGCAACCTCAAGGCTGAAACATCCATCAAAGATGCCTACCATCCAGGCCACTTTCTCACAGCTACTATTATGGATACCATCCAGGAGTTATGGATGCCTAAACTCCCATACACCAGTAGGTTCAAAAACCTACTTCCCTTCAATCATTTGATTCTTGAACCAAGCAGCACAACACTAATCATTAGTTTAGCAATACTATAATCAATTTATGTGCTTTAAAAATATAACTGTATTATGTTTTGTAAACATTGTGTATATTTTGTTTTGCAAGTGAGTGCTGCTTATCTGATGTTGTGTGCCTGTTGCAAGATTTTTTTTATTGCACCTGTACATACATGTATTTACGCATATAGCAATAAACTTGACTTAGGTTTTTAACCGCTCCCCCCCCCCCCCCCCCCCCCCAGGGATGCTGCCTGATCTGCTGAGTATTTCAAACACTTTTTGTATGCAACACACATAAAATGCTGGAGGAACTCAGCAGGCCAGGTGACATCTATGGAAAATGAGTAGTCAACATTTCGGTCTTGAAGAAGGGTCTCAGCCTGAAATGTCTACAGTTTACTCTTTTCCATAGATGCTGCCTGACCTGCTGAGTTCCTCCAGCATTTTGTGTGTGTTGCTTTGGATATCCAGCATCTGCAGATCTTCTCGTGTTTGGGACCTTCTGTGAGTGTGTCAGATTCCCTGCATCTGCAGTTTTGTGATTTTCAATTAAAAGAGCTACACTTGTAAAATATTTTACATGACCCCAGTGGTCACAGAAGGGCAGAGGAGAGAATAGAGAGCTTTGGCCTGGGTAAGTGAAGCCACAGATAATAATGGCAGTGAGATACAAAAAAAGGCATGACTGGAGGAATACAGAGGTTTTTGAAAGTCATTGAGATGGAAAATGTTACGATGATATGGAAGGCTGAATCACAGAGACATCTGAAAGTGGGATGAAAAAAAAAATTAAATGTGACCCTTTTGTTCTGGACACCTCATCATAGGAAGGATGTGGAAGTGTTAGAGAGGGTGCAGAGATTTACCAGGATGCTGCCTGGATTAGAGGAAAGATTGAGCGAGCTATGGATTTTCTCTTTAGAGTGAAGGAGGATTGAGAGGTGACTTGATATAAGTGCATGAGGCATTGATAGTGTGGACAGCTAGCACCCTTTTCCCAGTGCAGAAATGGCTAATACAAGAGGGCATAGTCTTAAGGTAATTGGTGGTAGTATGGGGGGGGGGGGGTGTCAGAGGTTTTTAAACAGAGAATGATGGGTGCATGGGACGTGGGTGGTGGTAGAGGCAGAAACATTAGAGACGCTTAAACAACTCTTAAATGGGCACATGGATGGAAACAAAATGGTGGATTATGTGGAAATGAAGGGTGAGATCGATGTTGGAGTAGGTTAAAGGGTTGGCACACCATGGGCTGAAGGGCCTGTATGTACTGTACTATTCTATGTTCTGCTCGATCAGAAACAAATGCAAATTAGTGAGCGTGCAAAAGTGATGGACAAATGGAATTAAAACAGGTTGTGACACAGGCAGAGTTTTAAATGAGCTGACATTGACCAAAAAATGCATTGCTGGCCAGGATAATGCTGAAATGATAAATTTAACAGTATATTCTCTGCAGAAGTAAAACTTAAAGATTACTAATTTTATTGGTCTTTAGAAAGGGACTAGACACAAAAGACACATGTTGATGGATATTGCTGCAATAGATATGCAGTAGCTGCAGATATCAAACCATAATAAATGAGGCAGTCACTCCAAAAGCAAATACACAATATGCTGCATTGTATAAATTAAAATTTGCACTGTTACTGTTTAAATTTTAGTTTCAAACAATTGAGTGTTTCAAGGAGGAAAAGTGAATTTAACATTGTGGCTGGTGAAAAGATAATTACTCGCCATTTTAAATTATATAGTGGAAAAATCTCCTATTTTAGACTGGATTCTCTGACCATCTAATGACTTACCCCTTTAAATAAAAAAAGGTTAGAGTCGATTGATTGCAATGACTTCTGTATTTAAAAAGAGATTCCTGCCCTCCATCAAGACTTACTTAGGAATAGTTTCTACTAACAGGTGGCAAGTTGAGGCAATTTTTAATGCATCACTGGATGCCATCTCTCCCTCCTAGGAGGATAAAAGAATGTTAACCCCAGAGTACTTGGGCTGGCATATTAAACAAGCTATCCAATTAATTCCCATGTCCTCTCCTCATAGCCTTATTATTTTCCTTTTTCAAATAGTTCTTCAGTTCTCTTCTATAGATTACTTCCATTAAGACTTCCCTCAAACTCCATTCTAAAAATGATTGGCCACTTCAAAGAAGGCCCTTATTCCTGACAGAGATCTTCAGTCTTTGGCTAGTAGAGTCACGTATACTGCCCTCAGCAGCCTTCTCTGTGCTGTAATTGTATCAGAATTACAATTCTGATTACAATACACATTGTAATACACAATACACACTCTGATACAAAGAGTATCAGAACCATTGACCGCCTGGTTCATGAACTTGGACAGCACAATCTGATATGATAAAGCAGCATGATAAACTTTCAGGATTGGATGCAGGAGCAGTTTCTAATAATTCTGGTTAATCAAACCCCACTGCTTTACAAAAATTCTCAGAAAGGCTCATATGACTTTGCATTAATGTTGTGATTGTTTTCTGGTCAGCCTGTTTTATTCTATTTTTTCTGGCAACTTTCCAGATATAGTGGTAACAGGAATGTGGGAGTCTTCTCAATGGGACAACAAAGTATGGCCCCATCACACTCAAGGGAAGCATTGTATGGTTCCACAATTCTACACAGGAACATTGCATGAGGGAACGATCACATGATTCCATAGCAGGGGCTCAAACATCAAAATGGGAATCCTTTACTTGGGCAACACCACAGTGACATAATACTTATAGTGTACAAAACGGTGAAGAATTGTTGCATAACCAGCTCCACTGGAACATTCCTACCTGACAGCCTTGAATGGAAGTAACATTGCAATGCTCTATCTTATTTTATTGAAGGGCCTAACCTTCTGATGAGCAATCAAATAAACATGAAAAATATGTAAACATTTTCAAAGACTTGATCACTGCAGAGCAATTGAGTATTAAAAATAGCATCTATATTGTAGATAAAACAAAAATAGAAAATGCTGAAAATACCTAGCAGGTCTTGCTGTGTCTATGCAAATGGAAACAGAGTCACTGTTTCAGGTCAGGGACCGTTGTCAGAACTGAAAAGACGACAGAGGGTGGGCAAGGGCTTGTCTCTGACAAGGTAAAAGTGGGGATAAGCTGTAAACCAGGGTACCTGGTCCATAAGCCAATGGAAACAGGTGGAGGGTGAGAATGTAAGATGAAAGAATGAAGGAGATACACAGCAGAAGCACAGTCAAAGGCAGTCAGACTAGGCATATCCTCCACTCACAGAGATAAAAACAAACAGAGCTAATATTACTGTTGGTGTCTGATACAGACCAAGAAAGTACTTTGAGGAACAGCACCTCACTGTCCTCACTGCAGCCTTCACCCAAGGTAATTCATTCCTTTTAATTCTGATGAAGTGTTTCTGACTTGAAGCATTGACTCTGTTTCTCTTCCCACAGATGCAGTCTGGCCTGTTAAGAACTTACAGCACCATTTTGTTTGAAGCTTTCGAGCATCAGCAGTTTGCTTTGATCTTCATTTACATTGCAACCATGAAGCAATTCAGAATATCATGAGATTGCAGGAAACATTAAACCACAGGATCTCAAATCTATTTTTTGCTCTTGAACATGACTGTGCATCCCTTCTAACTTTAACACATCGTCCCTTGGGTCTTGCACATGATTTGAAAACTTAGCCTTTACAAAAATTCAAATTCTTCTTGTTACCGAGGGAGCAATGCACATTCTGAAACTGAATATTGCAATATCTTCACAGAGGTGTTCGGAAAAGCAATTGATTCATACATCGTTCTGAGAAAAAAAAAGGAACATTGTGACTGTGGAAGACTTAAAAGGATAAAGGGTTAAACCTTCAGCAGCATCTCATCAACAAAAATGGGAAGTTAGGCCAAAATTAAAAAGAATTTTATTTGACAAAATACAGTATTTTTTTAATGACACCATGTGACATTGATTCCCACCCCCCACATAATTTCCTCAGGATGCGACTTCGCCTTGCACTGCACAGTAACCTGCCAGTTCAAAAGGCTTGCATTTTACTCACTGTAAATAACACCAATTATGGTACCTCCTGTCGTACCAAATACCATTTCTTCATGTATATTTATATACATTATACAAGTATATATGTTATATATAAATGAATACTTATATATGCATTATATATAACATATTTTTTAATTATTCAAAGCAAAGTTGCATTGAATTCAGCCCCTCCATCCACTTGTGAATGACTGACCGGACCTGCAAAAGAGAAAAAGTATTGAGGAAAAATTAAACAAAGTCGTTCATAATATCAAAGGTCAATGTGAAACCCAACTTGCAACTCAAATTAATTACACCTTCAAGCAGCAGTGATATTTTAATGGGTGAAAGTAATTTATTATGGTGTGGTATGCCTTTACATCACTAAAGGCATTTTTCAAACTCTCAACTCAATTCCCTAATGTTGTTTATTTCTTGTGAAAGTTTCTTCATTAATTTGTAATACCTCAGTCAGTAGTAAAATAAGATTGCTGCTTTTGTTGTGGAACAGACAAAATTTAAGATTTTATGAAAGTATTTAAATTTATATGAATTGTTGATAGAGGGAAGGGGGTAGGAGAAGAGAGGGCAAAGCAAAAGAATTTCCACAAGATTAGGGAAATTTATTTCAAAAGTTACTAAATTGGTTTCTGGTGTATTCTCTGTTGTTCCACCACCAACCCCCCAAAATATTGCACAAATCAGCTGAAAATGAAAGGCAGCATAAACCATCAAGTCCACAAAGCAAACACTACCGCTTTAAACAAATATATACAAAGGCAGCCCAACATCCAGTCAAACAGTCTCTAGCGAGAGGCAATGATAACTGGTCAATGAAGAGAGTGGGGATAGGGTGGAAGTGGGTTAGGAAAATGTAGTCCCCTTTTAAAATAACACTTAAATTCCTGTTCAACCATCTCAAAGTGATCACTGGCAGTTAATCACAATTACAGTCAGAAGATTTTGTCCCACTCCTGAGATATGCATCCAAACAGTACATAAATAGTGCTGTATTGTCAGTTACATTAGATTATGCCAATTATCTGAGGTGAATGGTCACATGAATGGCTCCAAGGTGCTACTTCAAAAGGCAAAGGAATTCTCTTTGTCATCTCCAATGTTTAGAATGAACTTCAAAGTATATTTAATAGGCTATGATGAACTTTGGAAAGAAAAGCACTGTAGAAATATCCTCCTCCCCATCCCTACTGGCAGCATGTTCCTTCTCACCAGTGGCGACAACAGGAGTCGGCTGCCTCAACAAAGCCCAGAGATTAGAATTTGTATCACTCTTTAGATTCTGCAGTTTTGGGGAACACAAACCATTTCTGATCACACTTTTGGGTGTCCCATCTTTGAAGAATGGAAAGTATAACGTTCAGTAACCAGTAACTATGAGTACAGTATGTGTTGCAATGAAATTTTAAACTTTGTTTTAGCACATATTCAGTTCTCAAACCACTTCCTTTTTTAAGAAGCTCACTTTGAGAAAGTATCAATTAAAGGAAACAAGAGTTAGTACTTTCATTTGACAGCCACAATAGGCTGAAGTGCTGAAGAAGAACATGGTAGCCTGCCTCAATGACTATCATCCAACTGCACTTGTATCCATCCACTGTGATGAAGTGCTTGAGAGGCTGGTCATGAAACACATCAACTCATGTCTGAAAAGTGACATGGATCCACTCCAATTTGCTGACCGTCACAACAGGTCAACAACAGATGACATTTCACCGGCTCTCCACTCAACCCTGGAACATCTGGACAGCAAACATGCATACGTCAGGATGTTCATCCACTACAGTTCAGTATTCAACACTATCATCCCCTCAAAACTAATCAATATGGCCTCAATACCTCCTTGTGTAATTGGATTCTGGATTCTCCCATTTGCAGACCCCAGTAAGTTCAGATTGGCAACAACATCACCTCCACAATCTGCATCAGCACAGGTGCACAAGGCTGTATGCTTAGCCCCCTGCTCTACTCACTTTATACTTCTGACTGTGAGGCTAAGCACAGCTCCAATGCTACATTTAAGTTTGCTGACAATACCAATGCCGTTGGCTGAATCAAAGGTGGTGATGAATCAGCATAGAGGAGGGAGACTGAAAATTCGGCTGAGTGGTGCCACTACAACCACCTCTTTACTCAAAGTCAGCAAGACCAAGGAGCTGATTATTGACTTAAGGAGGGGGAAACTGGAGGTCCATGCACCAGAACTCATTGGGGGATCAGTGGTGGTGAGGGTCAGCAACTTTAAATATCCCTGGTGATCTCATTCCAGAGGATCTGTTCTAGGTCAAGCACATAAATGCCATTACAAAGAAAGCATGGCAGTGCTCTACTTCCTTAGAAGTTTGCAGATTCGGCATGACATCTAAAACTTTGATAGATGTGTGGTAGAGTATATTGACTCATGGCATCACCGACTGGTATGGAAACTGCAATGCCCCTTAAATGGAAAAGCCTGCAAAAAGTAGTGGATACAGCCCAGTCCATCACAGGTAAAGCCCTCCTCACCACTGAGCACATCTTCATGGAGTGCTGTCGAAGGAAAGCAGCATCAAGGTTTCCCACCATGCAGGTTATGTTCACTTCTCACTGGAGCCTCAGGACCCACACCACCATGTTCAGGAATAGTTATTACCCCTCAACCATCAGGCTCTTGTAGCAGAGGGGGTAACTTCACTTGCTCCATCACTGAACTGTTCCCACAACCTATGGACTCACTTTCAAGGACTCTTCATCTCATGTTCTTGATACTTATTGCTTATTTATTATTATTCCTTTTGTACTTGCAGTTTGTCTTATGCAGATTGGTTGTTTGTCCTGTTATCTGCAGCCTTTCATTGATTCTATCGTGTTTCTTAGATTTACTGTGTATGTCTGCAAGAAAATGAATCTCAAGGTTGTATATGATGACATTTGTGTACTTTGGTAATAAATTTATTTTGATTTTTGCCTCTCCTGGTTTGCTCCTGAAGTTCTTCACTGGAACAAGGCCAGAGTGGATTTGTGTATCTTAGTTTTGATATTCCAGAGTGGGTTTCTACCACTTTCAAAAAGTGACAGTGTTACAGTTTTCATAGTATCCAAGATAAACTGGGAAGTTGTTACTATAAAAAATATTGTTCAGTTGAATTGGGTAATTCTGAATGGAGCAGTTTCTCTTACATAATATATAATAAAGGGATCTGAGGCTCATTTTCTGAAGAATGCTTGTCTTTGTTTCATATTATTTTACATAAATCCAATTTTATCTAGCAAGCATACTTGCCAAAGCAAATTGTCAATTTTCACTCAATCTATCACTATCAATGAAGACTGCACAAGGTGTTCTATTCACCATTTAAACAAACCTAAAGCTGAACAATGAAAGCTGGAGGTCAATATTCCATGAAACATATTTTGATTATGTAGATTTAGAGTATGTGTCCATTTGCAGGGGATTGCAGAGATTAAAAAAACATCCAGTATGGAATCTAAGAAAAATACCTCCATACAGAGAGATTGAAATGTGAACCCCTTTGACTCCTGGTAAAGTTGAAGATTGAATGGAAGTGAGAAAAATGTGTAAGAGAGAAAGCAACTCAATATCTTGATTATGCATATAAGAAGCCTATGCATACAGAGCATAAACACCATCCTTGCTGAATCAGTCTAAATGGGCTGTTTCTGTGTTTGGGACATTGTAGTAGTACGTGATTTTGAATTAAGGTATAGTGCACCAAGCATTCAATCCTAGACTTAGACATCATTATTATTGTACTTAAGATGCACATTTTGATCTGATGATGATCTAATTAGGATTATATAAATATCATCACTGAGACAATTCCCCGGAGAAAGTGCAAAAACCACTTAGTTTATATTATTTGATCTGCATATTTTTCTCTTTGGTCTGCACAGTTAATTATGATTGATGGACCTCCTCTGGTTTGCTGCTGAGATCTCCCACTAGAAATGGGTGAGATGGACTTGGGGATATCAGTTCTTTTTATATTCTTTTTTGGTTTTTGGACATCAGTGATTGGGCCAGCATTTATTACCTATCCTGATTTCCTTGGGAAAATGCTGATGAGGACCCTTCTTTAACCACTGCCGTAACTTTTGGTGAAGGTGTTTCTACAGTGCTGCTGGACAAGGAGCTCCAGTACTTAAACATGGTAATGACGATTGACCCAAGTTTCAATGATGTACAATTTGGAGAAGAATGTGAAGATGATAACTATGTCACCATGTATCTGCTGCCTTCATCCTCTGGGTGGCAGAGGTTGTAGATTTATGAGATGTTGTAGTAGTGCAGGCAAGTAACTTTAGACACAATGCACACTGCAACCACTGTATGTGAGCATGAAGAGTGTGGTTGATAGGTGTCAATCAATTAATCAAGCAGCTGAATAGCATTCTCAAGCTTCTTGAGAGGTGCTGGCGCTCAATCACAGGCAATTAAAGAGTATTCCACCAGACTCTTGTGCTTTATAAATTGCAGGGAAGAAATTTGGTGTCAGGAGACGAGGCACTTGTCACAGGATACCCAGCCTCTGACTTGGTTCACCTTATTTTGCAGAACAGACTTCCACAAATTCAATTTAAGTGAGCCCAAGACAGCAGAAATTCTGTGGCTAAATAAAGCATGATTAGATAAATCAAAATAAAATGGGCATACCCTTACAAACCTGACTGTCCAGGTAAGCTCATTGTCTCCGCCTGCTCCTGTCCCACTGAACTCCATTCTATCCCCCTTGGTTTAGTCCTTTCCCACCTACATCTGCGACACTTCACATGCTCCCGATCTTCTAAACAACTTTCAATTCTCTGGTCCCGACAAACTCATTTTCACCATGAATAACCAGTCCCAATACACTTCTATCCTCCAACAAGAAGGCTTTAAAGCTCTCTGCTTCTTTCTCAACAAAAGACCTAACCCGTTCCCCTCCATTACCACTTCCTCCATCCGGCAGAACTGGTCCTCACCCTCAACGATTTCTCCTTTTGCCTTTCCACTTTCTCCAAACTTGAGGGGTAGTCACGGGCCTCAGCTATGCTTGCCTTTTTGTTGGCTATGCGGAACAGTCCATGTTCAAGCCTTCCTAGGAAATGCTCTACGACATTTTCTGCACTACACTGACAGCTGCACTGGGGCTGTTTCATGCACCCATGCTGAGCTTGTCAATTTCATTTGCTTTGCCCTCAACTTCCACCCTGCCCTTAAATTCACTCGGTCTGCTTCTTACACTTCTCTCCCCTTTCTCGAACTCTGTCTCCAGCTCTGGAGGCAAACTGTCTACTAACATCTTTTATAAACCTACTGATTCCTATGGCTATCTTAACTATACCTCTTTCTACCCTGAAACATCTGCTTATTCATTTGAGTTCCTCCAGCATTTTATGTGCTTTGCTCTGGATTTCCAGCATCTCTTGTGTTTATGATTAGACAAAAATCCCATCAGAGGACCAGAGCACTGTACACTACAGGTTTGCAATCTAAAAGCTGCAGTGTAGGAAACACAGCAAAAATTGGACATTGACTGTTCCTGATATAAAGGGACAATTGCCCAGAACTTAAATCATAGAACCAAGCTCTTTGATCTAAATGGTCTATCCAAGGGCATATACTGGAGAAGAGCTTTCTTCAGCCTCAGCCTGAGGAGAGTTAAATGGGCAGAATAAAGTCGCCAGTTACAATATAACGGAACTATTGGAACATTATAATTACAGAGTCATGATGAGAGATAACATAACAATGATTTCACTAAAATGAGAAGTAATCATTGAATTACACATCTGAGAGCAGATGGTTGCGAAAGGTTGAGGGTTATTGCTTAATTTGCACTATAAAACAGATGTGTTAGCCCTGTGTGTTGGTTGCAATATAGATAAGTCTGATGAATTGGTTAGTTGGTCAAATGCACTAGTATAAACCTACTAGTATAGCCTGCAGTCAAGAACAGGTTCATCATAGCTCACACCATGGCAATAAGTACTTTGGAATTAAGAACCAAGTTATTAGTGGGTCTTTCTTGGAAATGACCGAATCACTTAGCAGCCAAACCAATTAAACAGATGTTAAATCTATTTGAAATAGATGTGTGATATTTTACTTCACAACTACACTACTTCAAAGGAAAGTGACAAATGTTGATCGATAATGTAGCACTTGTATAATGTATTGAAGACAATATGTAAGTATCCATCATTGTTTGAATGAATTATCTGCCACCTCAGAAAAACCATAGTCATGTAGACAAAGAGCGAGATAATTCTACTGAAAGAAAACAGGTTAACTTACTATTTATATTCTGAAAACTTGGTTTGCACAAGAGAAAAATCATACTCAACTCTCAACTCATGCGAACAAAATCAAACTCCACATTAACCGAAATAACAATGGTTATCCACCCTATGTTATGAAAAGAAGATCCAATTTATTCAGTTGCTTCCTTATTCCTATGCTAAACCTCTAGAAATTCAAGAATAAGAAAATGATATTAATTTGTTAAGTCTTCAGCCTTCCACCTCCTAACAGTTGTATAATAAAGTATATTCCTCCACAGATTAATTCTTTATTGAATTTAGAAACAAGGTATCAAAACAGAACAATTCTCTTAAAGCAGAAACAGAAAATAACAGATACACAGTTTATAAAAGCAAGTCAAAACATCTGTAATCTAAAACTAGGAAACATGTCTTTTGTAAAGGCTTGGTGACATTTTTTGTAGCTTCAGCTTGTTCAGCAGGCAAAGGCTAATACGATTCCAGGTTCTGGTATCAGTTAGAAATGAACTTTCAGCCTCATTACTTACTGATTTGTGGATCCAAAACCACTTCCAAACCCTGCAAATAATGAAAGAATATTCAAAAAATTAGCTTTGCTGTGAACAGATTTATCCCAACACTCAGATATAAAGGAAGAAAACTTTGTATTTTGAGAGTGCTTTTCACAATATTAGGATGACTCTGCTTTATAAGAGTGACTGCATTTTGTCAGTTATAACCCATGGAAACATGGCAGACAACAAGCACATATGCTCCCAGAAGTGATCAACAATCAAACAAATGACTAGGTATCATCCAATGTTCAATAATACTGCTTGAATGATTACTGTTAACCAGGTTAATTCCCCTACTACTTTTAAAATAGTCTCAGGAGATTTTACATCTATTTGAGATGTCAGGGAAGGATTTACTTAAGGCTTCATTACAAAGACAATACTTTTGACAATGCAACAATTCAAGTTTGCTGGGAAAGTTATCAGAATATTTTAAAGAATGAATTGCTTCATACATCCATTCAATTTGTTATTGGCTAGTCTCCTTAACACCATGCTTGTGTCCAATCCCACATACCTTGAAATCCCTGATGTCAAAAACCTTATGAATCTTTATCCTGACTATACTCAGTAACTAAACATGGTTAGCTCTTCACAGCAGGTTCCCAATCCCATAAGTTAAGATTTTTTTCCCCCTATCTTTGTAACTCTTCCTCAAAAGGGGATTAAAACAACGTTTGAATAACTGTAAGGCAGAGGGAAAAAGATTACTGATGAACAAGGAGGTGAAAGGACTCGAGGGATAAAAGGAAGTGCAAGGTTTGAAGTATAACCAGATAAGGCATGATCTTTTTGAATGGCAGACACAGTCAGTGTCCTTCTGCTGTTCCAAATCGAAATGTGCCCGCCTCAAATTTTTATCCTTAGATAATGAACTAAACTATCTAAACTAACCAAAAACTCTGTCATTCTCTCCTTAAACTACCTTTAAGATGCTTGTTACATAGTTTCTCAATTATCAAGGTGTTGGTCATCCTCCCTAACATCACCTTGTGTGACACAGTGTCATATTTTCTTTGATAATGTTTTCTATCTAGAGACATGCTACTGTGCTAGTGCTAGTTTATATTTCATACTGAAAATTGAATCAATAATTACTCTCTGGGATTGAACAGGTTAAGGAACAAGCAAAATGGCAAGTGCTGTATTAAGTTCAAAAACTCCAAAAAGTGCTCATTCTGTAATTCTTTTTAAATCTGCAGCATGCCAAAAAAAACTGAACATTCACTCAGTCAAGTACAGAACAGCCAGTGGTCATGTGCATGTGGGTACCAATGACATGGGAGGCAAATAAAATTGAATGAAGTCCTAACAAGAGGAATTTAGGGAGATAAAGGCAATCCCAGGATTGCTATCTGTGTCACATCCCTGTCAGAGTAGGAACAGCAGAATAGTTAGGATGAATATATGGCTTGAACGATGGTGCAGGAGGGACACAATGATTAATTAATTCTCAAAGGACAATGAGAGTAAGGGCACTTTACCTGAATGCCCATAGTGGCCATTACAGAAATATGACTGCAGGGTGGAAATGACTGGGAATTAAACATCTCAGGATATTGGGTTAAAGCACACTCACGTGTATGGTACAATTCTGGTCTCGATATTACAGAGAGGATAAAGAAAGTGCAAGAAGAACTTACAAGGTTAATAGCAAAAATGAGCAAGTGAAATCCATCAGCAAATATTGAATGGGCTGGTTCTAGGAAATTAATAGAAGACTGGCCTCAAAGGAGATTTTAAAATTATGAAGAGATTGTAGGGTAGTTATTTCCAAATCCAGGAGGTATAACTGTAAAAAGCCACCAATAAACCCACCGAAAAATTCTGATCCAGCCTGTAGTGCAAATGCTAAACTTGCAGAAATCTAAGGCAAACAGTACAAATGTCTTTAGTAGCAAGATAGATTAACAACTGAGAAAGAGATGAGGAGAAAATATGCAGAGAGCACAACATTAAAGAGGGGTAGAAACTGAAAAGCAGCAAAAGGCAATTGGACAGACCGCGGTCTGTTGTGCCGTAAAATGCTGAAACAGAACACTCTATTCAAATCCAACTTCAGTTGAAAGCATGGAGTTCTTACCGCCTCCACTAGATCCAAAGCCTGAAAAGTTTGTTCCTTGTGTGCCAAATGCCGATCCCTGTTGTGATACAGATCCAAATGTTGCAGCATTGGATGGATTTGCTAGGCTTCCAAACGTCTGTACATTGGGATTGTTTGCAAAACTGTGTTAAATAAAATAACAATTCTTAGAAATTATTTATAACTGAAGTATAATCATTCAACAGAGAGTCCTAAAGCAACATGGCAATTAATCCTTAATATTTAATTGTTCCTCTTTCCGTACATGCACCTGCTGAGCTTTTCCAACATTTTCTCTGCCATTTATGCCCATGTGATCTTAAAATCTAATTATCAGGATGTTAACATCACAGGCAAAGCCTGAGATTATTTCTGAGCTCAAGGTACTCAAGAGGCAGTGCTGGCCTTGCTCTTACTCATGTTCATTTGATAAAGGCTCACCAACAATGGTATTCACTGCTGAATTCCAGGATTCTGCCCCAGTAATGATGAAATATTCTTGTCCACGTAGGTTAAAATAAATACTATGGAGAAAAATAGTAAATACACAGATAGAAACCAATGAACCAGCAAGCCACTTGCAGGGCCATTTGGAGGTTGCAGCACTGCTGTGCCATTCTTCAAAGTCTTCTCACATCCTTCTGGGTGGAGGTTAGTGGGGGATTTGTGTCCTTAGGCTTTGAAATACTGGGGCGTGGACTCACCAAAAAGAACATCTCACACACTGAGATGAACATCTCTCACGAAATGTGAATTCAGCTCAAAACGGCACTCATTAAGACCATAAGTCATAGGACCTGAATTAGGCCATTTACCCCATTAAGTCTGCTCTGCCATTCAATCATGGCTGATCCTCCCCCCCCCCCCCCACCCCTCAGTACCATTCCCTGGCCTTCTCCCTGTAACCTTTGATGACACGCTCTATCACGAACATATCAACCTCTGCCTTAAATACACCCATTGACCTGGCCTCCACAGCTGCCTGTGATAACAAATCCCATGGCTAAAGAAATTTCTCCACATCCCCGTTTTAAAAGGACGCCCCTGTATCCTGAGGGTGTGCCCTCTTGTCCAAGACTCCCCCACCATGGGAAACATCCTTTCCACATCTACTCCATCTATGTCTTTCAGCATTCAAAAGGTTTCAATGAGACCCCCCACCCCATCCTTCTAAATTCCATTGAGTACAGGACCGTCATCAAATGTTCCTCATATGATAACCCTTTCATTCACAGAATCATCATTGTGAACCTCCTCTGAACCCTCTCCAATGCCAGCGCATCTTTTTTTAGATAAGGAGCCCAAAACTGTTCACAATGCTCAAGCTGAGGCCTCGCATCCCTGCTCTTGTATTCTGGACCTCTTGAAATGAATGCTAACATTGCATTTGCCTTCCTCACCGCCGACTCAACCTGCAAGTTAACTTTCAGAGTGCTCTGCACAAGAACTCCCAAGTCTCTTTGTATCTCAGATTTTTGGATTTTCTCCTCATTTAGAAAACAATCTGCACGTTTATTTCTACTACCAAACTGCATGACCATGTGTTTTCCAATATTATATTTCATTTGCCACTTTTTTGCCCATTCTCCTAATCTGTCTAAGTCCTTCTGCAGTCTTCCTGTTTCCTCAACACTACCTGCCCACCACCTTTCTTCAAGTCATCTGCAAAACTGGCAACAAATCCATTTATTCCATCATCTAAATCATTGATATACAGCATAAAAAGAAACGATCCCAACACCGACCCCTGTGGAACACCACTAGTTACTGCCAGACAACCTAAAAGGATACTTTTAATCCCACTCACTGCCTCCTACCAATCAGCCAGTGCTCTAATCATGCCAGTAATTTTACTGTAATACCATGGGATCTTAATTTGGTAAGCAACCTCATGTATGACACCTTGTCAAAGGCCTTCTTAAAGTCCAAATATACAACATCTGCCGCATCCCCTTTATCAATCCTACTTTTAATCACCTCAAACAATTCAACAGATTCGCCAGGCAAGATTTTCCCTTAAGGAAACCATGCTGACTTTGTCCTATCTTGTCCTGCATCACCAAGTACTCCATAACCTCCTCTTTAACAACTGACTCCAACATCTTCCCAACCACTGAAGTCAGGCTAACTGGTCTATAATTTCCTTTCTGCTTCCTTACTCCTTTCTTAAAGAGTGGAATGAAATTTGCAATTTTCCAGTCCTCTGGCACCATGCCAGAGTCCAATGATTTTTGAAAGATCATCACTAATGCCTCCACAATCTCTACCACCATCTCTTTCAGAACCCTAGGGTGCAGTTCATCTGTTCTCGGTGACTTATATATTAAGCATTTAGATTTCTGCAAAGCATGTTCTCTCCTGCACAAAGCCTAGCTGATTATTCCTAATAAGTCTATGTTTTTCCAGACGTGAGCGGATACAATCCCTAAGGCTCTTTCCAATTTCCTTACCATTGATGGAAGTGTCATGGCCCATAATTTCCTGGTTTGTCTCTATTGCCTTTCTAAACAGAGGAACAATGTTTGCTATTCTCCAGTCCTCTGAGACTTTGCCTGTTGCTTAAGAGGATACAGAGATTTCTGTCCAAAGCTTCAACAATCTCCATTCTTGCCTCTCTCAATTATTGTAGTCTTTGACATCAATGCAGGTGTTCTTTTAGAGCAGAATCCTTGACCCAGCTATCTTCAGCAGTCTCAACAATGATCTTGCCTCTACATATTGGTCCAGAAATCAGAATGATGTCTATATTTGTAGTTGTGTGGAGTTCTGGTCACTGTATTACAGGGAGTATGTGGAGGCTCTGGGAAAAGATGTAGAGAAGGTTCACAGGATGTTACCTTGATTTGAATTCTAGTTGCAAGGAGAGGTTGGACAAACTTGGGTCATTTTCTCTGGAGCATCAGAGGCTGAGGAGTGACCTGATAGCAACGTATAAAATAATAAGAGACACGGATAGAGTAGAAAGACAGTGTATTTTTCCCCAGGGTGCCAATGTCAAATACTAGAGGGCAAAGCTTTAAAGTGAGAGAGGTAAAATTTAAAGGAGAATTATGAGGCAAGATTTATTTGACACCAAGAATGGGTGGTGCCAGACAAAGTGGAAACAGAATAATAGCAATATTTAAGAAGAAATCAGCCTGACGCATGATCAGGCAGAGATTGAGCAGGCAGGTGAGATTCGTTTATATGGGTATCATGGTCATCAGTCATCTTTCTACGAGTTACGTCAAATGTTGCCTTGACATCAAGGCAATCTCTTTTAACTCTGGAACTTAATTTATGTATATGCTTGGAGCAAGGGCATAACCAGATCAGAATAGGAGGAACTCAACTAGGCAGTAAAAGGAAAATTATTGACTCTTTAACAGTATGAATAAATCAGAGCTTTCATCACTTCATTGATGATTGATGGTAAGCGGTCAATAGCTAGGGACATGCTGAAGGCAAAGACATAATTGGTCAACTGTCCACTTTGTCAAGTGAGGGTTGACATTGAGGAATTACTGGTAGTGCAACTGTGATAAATAAATTTAATACAAGATGTAGTCCAAATACTATAGTTGAGATGTTATGAAAGCTCTTAGCCTTTGTAACAGTGAGGAATGGATTTGCTGAAAAGGAGGAAACAAACTGACCGTTTCACTGCAGCTATGGTGTGCAGGTACTGGAGGGAATGAATGCTTAAGATGCTGAATGGAGCACCACTCAACTAATCATCTTCATCCTTGAAGGTGACAACATCGTTGGGTGTTAGAACTGCACTCATACAAGTGAGCAGATTGTAATTCTATTATGATCTTGGCAAGGTTTGCAGATAGAGGAACATCATTTGCCCCAGAATACTAAGCCACCAATGTGTTCCTGTGATCGCAGTATTGATGTGATTGGCCCTGTTATGTTTCTGCTCAATGATGCACCCAGAATGTTAAAGGTGAGGAAGCCAGCTATGATAGGACCATTGAATGTCAAAGATAACTTGTCTGGCAGTTTTTGGCCACAAGTACTCCATTCCTATTATCAGTCAATTAATCAATGCAAGCAGGGACTGTGTCATTTGCTAATGAGTTGCAAACAGAATTAAACATAATGAAATCATCAGCAAACACCCTCACTTGACATTGATAAAGCAGCCAAAGATATTGGGCCCAGGAATCTGCCCAAGCTTCACCTGTAATGATCTGTTAGGTCACAGATGATTCACTTCCAAAACAAAAAAACACTTGCCTTTGTACTATTTGTAATTCCAGCTGTCAGTTCAAGTTCAATTGTCATTCAGCCATACATGAATACATCTACACGAAACAGCATCACTCCAGGGCCAAGGTACAAAACACAGTACCAACAGTCAACCACAGTACAAGGCATGTAAAGCACATACAAGATAGCAGTAAAACACAGTCACACAAAAATATTTAGTCCAAGTCCCTGAATGTTGCAAGTCTGCAGTTAAACACAATACAGCTTGTCTTCTGCCAAGCGAGCGCTTGGGGGGAGCACTGACTCCAGCATGGATGCCTCGTCACACTGTCTCCGGTATTCAGGTGGAGTACCTGACTTTGATGCCTGCCCTGGGCGGCTGCAAACAAGTGACACCATACCACCCCCTAGCTGTTTGCCACCAGACTTTCAGCAGTCCATATCTATGTCCAACAGGGTCTTGCGATCACAAGAAAAGCGACCAAGATGATCATCCGCTGTTCAGCAGCACACCCCCGCACACCGACGCCTCTCTGTCCCAGGCAGTAGCAAGCCCGGCTACACTGCCAATGAGCAACTCGCTGATGGGGGTAGACCTGCAGTACTTCAACTTTTTAATGTCCAGCAGGGTTTTGTGATTATAAATGATATGTTTAAAAAAGACATTAATACCTTAGGTTGACCCCCGCAGAAGCTGCTGCATTTGAGTGTGCTGCCATATTACTAGAAGTACATAGATTAGAGTTTTAGAGTGTTTAATGACCCTTCTTGTCAGAGTTCCTTGAAATCATGTTGCCAAGTGCTGCCTTGACATCAAGTCATTCTTGCCTCTCCTTTGGAACTTAAGCTGTTTGTTTATAGTTGGACTAATGTAGCCGTAAGGTTTGAAGCAGAATGGTCCTGGCAAAATGGAATTGAGCATTGGTTTGCTTGATAGTACAGCCAGTAACATGTGGGCACCACAGCAGCACAGTGGTTAGTATAACACTATTACAGTCGGAGCTTGGAGTTCAATCCTGTCACCGTCTGTAAGGAGTCTCTGTACTTCCTCCCCGTGGAATTTCCCTGGGTGTTCCAGTTTCCTCCCACAGTCCAAAGACATACCAGGTATGTTAATTGGTCATTGTAAATTGTCATAACCATATAACAATTACAGCACGGAAACAGGCCATCTCGGCCCTTCTAGTCCGTGCTGAACACTTACTCTCACCTAGTCCCATTGACCTGCACTCAACCCATAACCCTCCATTTCTTTCCTGTCCATATACCTATCCAATTTTACTTTAAATTACAATATCGAACCTGCCTCTACCACTTCTACTGGAAGCTCGTTCCACACAGCTACCACTCCTGAGTACAGAAATTCCCCCTCGTGTTACCCTTAAACTTTGCCCCCTCCCAACATGTCCTCGTTTGAATCTCCCCTACTCTCAATGGAAAAAGCCTATCCACTATCTATCCCCCTCATAATTTTAAATACCTCTATCAAGTCCCCCCTCAACTTTCTACGCTCCAAAGAATAAAGACCTAACTTGTTCAACCTTTCTCTGTAACTTAGGTGCTGAAACCCAGGTAACATTCTAGTAAATCTCCTCTGTACTCTCTCTATTTTGTTGACATATTTCCTATAATTCGGTGACCAGAACTGTGCACAATATGTCTTATGATTAGGTTAGGGTTAACTGGGGCTGTTGGGGGATTGCTGGGGTGGCATGGCTCAAAAGGGCTGGAAGGGGCACTGCTAGATAAACAAACAAATAACACTTCTCATCACTTTTCTGATTGGGTAGTAATTATAGCAAGATTCGCTCAGTTTTTTGTAACTGAGACAATTTTCCACCTGTCAGATGGATGTCAATGTTGAAACAATATTGGAAAAGCTTAGCTAAGTGTGGCTGGGATGTTGTCTGGTCCCACAGTCTATGTCCAATTCTCTCAGTTGTTTCTTGACAGCATATGGAGTCAACTAAATCACCTGAAGACTGACTTCTGTGGTGTGAACAAGTGTAGAGGAGGCAGCAATGCACAGCCCACTTTTGCATTACTGAGCTGTCATGTCATAGAACTGTCCCACCTGTCCCATTCCTCTTTCTTATTATCTTCCACATACCCAAAAACTCCCCAAAGCTACGTAGTTCTTGTCTGAGGAAGAATTTAATCACGGTCTTAAAATTTTCAACTTATCACCTTAAACAGCATTTTTCACTGTAGGGGGAGAGGGATTGGATGTGCGTATAGGGCTCCAGATTTCCAGCACTTCACACCTGACTACCCAGCTCTAATTTTAAGGTAATTTTCTTAACCTTCAGCATTTTAATTCAATCTCTTTATTAATCCGTACTAACCTAGTGCACACAATCTGACTAGTGAAGCAAAGTGGCAAGATAAACTGCAAAACTGAATGTAGGGATTATACCTGACAAGGCTAATTTTGTTGTATATTATACTGAGCTTCCCTTCCGATCAGGAGAATCTTGCATTTAACTTACTGTCAATTGTAGGTTATTTAAATAAAATATACATTTCTCTTCAATTCTACTCATGTCATGGAATTTTCATATGGAACAATGACTGCATATTATACACAATATCATTCAGAAATCAGATCCTCCCACCCCAACACCAAACGTATCTGAAGCTTACCCAAACCCTCCAGCACTGGCAGCTGCCGTTCCTTCACCGAACACCTTCCCACCTGAGGAACCCATAGGAGATGAAAAAGCTGGTGACCCACCAAACGCTGGTGATCCACCGAAAGTTGGGGCACCCCCGAAGGCTGGAGAACTGCCAAACACTGGAGCAGCACCAAAACTACCTAAGCAGAAAAGTGAGACGTTGTGATGGAAGAAACATACATATTTCATCACTTAGTTACCAAAAATCGAGAACATTTAAAAATAAGCTTAAATATGCCATTTAAGCTTCATCATCACCTTCCCAAAATCACAGCTTCATCTCCCAATCAAAGTCCTTTTTTAGAACATACCACCATGCCCCAAAAGACCTGTATTCATCACCTGCAGGTTTTGGTGGAGTGGAAAAGGAGCCAAATCCTTGGGATGCAACACTGGAACCAGCACTGAATGAGCCTGGAGACTTCTGATCTGCTCCAAAAGCGCCAAAAGCCTTAGCACCACTGTTCCCGAACAGATTGGATGCATCTGTAAAGAAGACACTTCAGCATAGCTACAAATCAAAGCCACTTGGCATCACTCTCCCATTTTAGGTCCCATCATATATTTTGTTTGATTGATTTAAGGAGATCTGATTATTAATTGATTATTTAAGAGTCAGGATTATTCTGTCAGCTCTGTGCTCTATTTAATTGCTGAATGATAGGCAAGTTCTCACAGCAAATTTTTTCACAAGGAAAATGAGATCTTACTGGATTATTTTGTTGATTTTACCAGATGAACACCTTACACTACTACAAAGAGTTCTGTTGTAATGCTTTTTAACCTTTGGTTTCATGTGTTGTCTCAAAGTTGATGCATCTATCACACAATACTGCATTAAAGAGGCAGGCTAGAATACGTGCTTGCAGGATTGAGACCAAAATATTCACTGATCCAGATCCTTTCCCTCTACAACTTACAGTTCTTCTATCAGGCAAAATACCGTATGTTAACTTCGCTCCCTCCTCCCTGCTATCTGACCTGCTGAGTATTTCCAGTATCTTGTTTTTATTTCAGAATACCACATAAGCAGCTTTCAATTACAGAGGGTAATAGATAGACAACACGAGTGGACAAAGATATGGCAAATGTAGTATAATCTTGTATTTTGTTCCTTTCAAGTCACAAATTTTTGAACTTTTCCTTGAAGGACAGTGGAAACAGCCTTTCAATATTTAAAGACAGAGGTAGATAGATTCTAGATAAGGAAGGGGGTGAAAGGTTGCCAGGATAAGTGAGAATGCAGAGTTGAGATTACATTCAGATCAGTCATAATAATATTGAACAGTGGCTCAAAGAGCTAGCCAACCTTCTCCTGTTCCCAACTGTTTGCATGGCAAAATTAATAAATTGTACATTAATTGCAATTTTGGTCCAATTAAGTATCCCCAGTCTTCACTGCTTATTAAATAAAGCACACTAGAATACACATGGGCAGCTTATGTGGAAAACAGCCTAGTCGCATTCCGTTAAATTTGGCAGATTATCACCCGATCAGCAGCCGCTCAATTGTTCGCAAAGTGGCAGAAGGTGTCATTAACAGCATTTATCAAATGGCACTTAATCCAATAACCTCCGCTGCAATATCCAGTTTAGGTTTTGCAACAACCGCTTGGCTCTAGAACTCATCACAATCCTGATCCAAATTCTAAATGTGAGGTGAGAATGTGAGAATAAGGGGCCCTGCTAAAGCCATATTTATTTATTGTCATGCACCAGAGTAGAGCATTCCGGCCCTTCGAGCTGCGCCGCCCAGCAATACCCCAATTTAATCCTAGCCTATCACGGGACACTTACAATGACCAATTAGCCTACCAACTGGTACATCTTTGGGAAGTGGGAGGTAACTGAAATACTTGGAAGAAACCCACATACTCATGGGGAGAACATACAATCTCCTTACAGGCAGCGGGCAGGAATCGAACCCGGGTCGCTGGTACTATAAAGTGTTGTGCTAACCACTACACTACCATGCAGCCTCAATGAAGTCTCACCTTATCCAAAGGATGGTGTTGCAGATACTGGAGGGCGAAAGTTGCTCAGGGCATTGCCCTAGAACCAACCATTTTCAACTGCTTCATCAGAGATGCTCTTTCCACAAGAGTGAAAGTAGAAATGTTGCACCATGCTCAACTTTGTTCGCAAATTTTTTAAGAAAATGATGTGAGAGGAGAAATAAAGCAGAAATATATCGCTTAAGCCTGCTCTGTCTTTCAATAGGATAATGCTGATGCTAGACCCCACAGCCACTCTCAAGCATCAATAGCAAATCCAAAAATGCATTTAATTTTAAAATCTGTCTTGAACATACTAAGTGTCCACAAGCCTCTTAGGCAGAGAATTCCAAAAATTCATGACCTACTATACAAAATTAAATTCTCATCTGTCACGGTTAGATGACATTATGTATTTAAGACTGATGTCTGCTAGGGGGAACATCAATCTCATATCCAAGCTGCCAAGGCTGTAATAATTTTATGCATTTCAATGAGATCACATCACTATTTTCTACATGCTGCTATACTAAGAAATCTTCAGGAACAGTGATCATGACACATTTTATGTAAAAAGCTGAGAGTGATCCAGTCCAGCTGAAAAGAGGTCTTTAAATATGAATAAAGTACTGTAAGAAAGCATGGAGGACTGAGACAAAAACATAGAAAACCTACAGCACAATACAGCCACTTTGGCTCACAATGCTGTGCCGAACACACACTTACTTTAGAAATTATCTAGGGTTACCCATAGCCCTCTATTTTTCTAAGCTGCATGTACCTAGCCAGGACTCTCTTAAAAGACCCTATTGTATGCACCTCCACCATCGTTGTCGGCAGTCCATTCCACACACTCACCACTCTCTGCATAAAAAACTTAACCCCTGACATCCCCTCTGTACCTACTTTTAAGCACCTCAAAACTGTGCCCTCTTGTATTAGCCATTTCAGCCCTGGGGAAAAAACCCTCGCTATCCACACAATCAACGGCTCTAATCATGTTGTACACCTCTCATCCTCTGTCGCTCCAAAGAGAAAAGGCCAAGTTCACTCAACCTGTTCTCGTAAGGCATGCCCCCCAATTCAAGCAACATCCTTGTACATCTCCTCTGCACCTTTTCTATAGTTTCCACATCCTTCCTGCAGTGGGGTTACCATAACTGAGCACAGTACTCTAAGTGGGGTCTGACCAAGGTCTATATAGCTGCAACATTACAGCTCTTGAACTCAAGATGGCCAAATGCAAAATTACCGTAAAGATATGACAATAAATAAAAGACCAACTTCTTAAAAATTAAAATATAGTTTATGTGTAATATGAAGTTAAAAGAGTAGCATACCCACAGCTATCTATCATTAGATCAAATGAAAAAGTTTATATTGCCAAAAGCTTCTATAGGCAATCTTGAAATTTGATAGGGAGGAAGTCTGATGTCGCAGTATTTCAGTGGAGAAAAGGAAATTACAGCGGTACGAGAGAGAAGTTGGCTAAAATAAACTGGAAGGAGATGCTGGCAGAGATGACAGCAGACCAGCAATGGTGTGAGTTTATGGGAAAGATGAGGAAAGTGCAGGATAGATGTATTCCAAAAACAAAGAAATACTAAAATGGCAAAATAGTACAACCGTAGCTGACAAGGAAAGTCAAAGCTAATGTAAAAGCAAATGAGAGGGCATACAACAAAACAAAAATTAGCGGGAAGATAAGAGGATTGGGAAACTTTTATAAACCTACAGAGAGCAACTAAAAGAATCATTTGGAGGGAAAAGATGAAATACAAAAGCAAGCTGGCAAACAACAAAGTCGATAGTAAAAGCTTTCTCAAGTATATAAAAAAAAGAGAAATTAGAGTGGATATAGGACCATTAGAAAATGAGGCCTGAGTAACAATAATGGAGGACAAGGAGATGGCAGATGAACAAAACAGGTTTTTTGCATCAGTCTTCACTCTGGAAGACACTAGCAGTATGCCAGATATTGAAGGGAGTGAAGGAAGAGAAGTGAGTGTAGTTACTATTACAAAGGAGAAGGTGCTCAAAAAGCTAAAAAACCCAAGGTACATAAGTCACCCAGACCAGATGAACTGCACCCTAGGGTTCTGAAAGACATAGTGGTAGAGACTGTAGAGGCATTAATAATATTTCAAAAATCATTGGACGCTGGCATGGTGCCAGAGGACTGAAAAATTGCAAATGTCGCTCCACTTTTTTAGAATGGTGGCAAGGAGCAGAAAGGAAATTATAGACCTGGCAACCTGACCTCAGTGGCTGGGATGATGTTGGGAGTCAATTGTTAAGGAGGAGGTTATGGAGTACTTGGTTGGACAAAGTCAGCATGATTCCCTTAAGGGGAAATCTTGCCTGACAAACCTGTTGGCATTCTTTGAGGAAATTACAGATCAGATAGATAAAAGGGGATACAGAGGATGTTGTATATTTGGACTTTCAAAAGCCCTTTGACAAAGTGTCACACATGAGGCTGCTTACTAAACTAAGAGCCCAAGTATCATAGGCAAGTTACTGGCATGGTTAGAGCATTGGCAGATTGGTAGGAGGCAGCGAGTGGGAATAAAAGGGAATAAAAGGCAGTGACTAGTGATGTTCCACAGGGGTTGGTGTTGGGATTGTTTCTTTTTATACTGTATGTCAGTGATTTAGATGATGGAATAAATAGATAGATAGATAGATACTTTATTCATCTCCATGGGGAAATTCAACTTTTTTTTCCAATGTCCCATACACTTGTTGTAGCAAAACTAATTACATACAATACTTAACTCAGTAAAAAAATATGATATGCATCTAAATCACTATCTCAAAAAGCATTACTAATAGCTTTTAAAAAGTTCTTAAGTCCTGGCGGTAGAATTGTAAAGCCTAATGACATTGGGGAGTATTGACCTCTTCATCCTGTCTGAGGAGCATTGCATCGATAGTAACCTGTCGCTGAAACTGCTTCTCTGTCTCTGGATGGTGCTATGTAGAGGATGTTCAGAGTTATCCATAATTGACCGTAGCCTACTCAGCGCCCTTCGCTCAGCTACCGATGTTAAACTCTCGAGTACTTTGCCCACGACAGAGCCCGCCTTCCTTACCAGCTTATTAAGACGTGAGGCGTCCCTCTTCTTAATGCTTCCTCCCCAACACGCCACCACAAAGAAGAGGGCGCTCTCCACAACTGACCTATAGAACATCTTCAGCATCTCACTACAGACATTGAATGACGCCAACCTTCTTAGGAAGTACAGTCGACTCTGTGCCTTCCTGCACAAGGCATCTGTGTTGGCAGTCCAGTCTAGCTTCTCGTCTAACTGTACTCCCAGATACTTGTAGGTCTTAACCTGCTCCACACATTCTCCACTAATGATCACTGGCTCCATATGAGGCCTAGATCTCCTAAAGTCCACCACCATCTCCTTGGTCTTGGTGATATTGAGACGCAGGTAGTTTGAGTTGCACCATATCACAAAGTCCTGTATCAGTTTCCTATACTCCTCCTCCTGTCCATTCCTGACACACCCCACTATGGCCGTGTCATCAGCGAACTTCTGCACATGGCAGGACTCCCAGTTATATTGGAAGTCTGATGGCTTTCTTGCCAAGTTTGCAGATGATACGAAGATTGGTGGAGGGGCAGGTAGTGTTGAGGAAACAGGTAGGCTACAGAAGAACTTAGACAGATTAGGAGAATGGGCAAGAAAGTGGCAAATGAAATACAATGTTGGAAAATGCATGGTTATGCACTTTGGTAGAAGAAATAAATGTGCAGACTATTTTCTAAATGAGAAAATGCAAAAATCTGAGATGCAAAGAGTCTTGGGAGTCCTTGTGCAGAGCACCCTAAAGGTTAACTTGCAGGTTGAGTCAGTGGTGAGGAAGACAAATGCAATGTTCGCATTCATTTCAAGAGGTCCAGAATACAAGAGAAGGGATGTGATACTGAGGTTTTATAAGGCACTAGTGACATCACACCTTGAGTATTGTAAACAGTTTTGGGCTTCTCATCTAAGAAAAGATGTGCTAGCATTGGAGAAGGTTCAGACGAGATTCACAAGGATGATTCTGAAAATGAAAGGGTTATCATATGAGGAAAGTTTGATAGCTCTGGGTCGGTACTCACTAGAATTTAGAAGGAGAAGGGGAGATCGCATTGAAACCTTTTGGATGCTCAAAGGCCTAGACAGTGTAGATGTGGAAAGGATGTTTCCCATGGTAGGGGAGTCTAGGACTAGAGGGCACAGCCTCAGGATAGAGAGGTAAAAAACACAAAATGCTGGCAGAACTCAGCAGGCCAGACAGCATCTATGGGAGGAGGTAATAACGACGTTTTGGGCCGAAACCCTTCATCAGGAATGAAGTAACATGGGATGGTCGAGGGGGGAGGGATAAAGTAGAAAGCTGGGAAATGATAGGCTGGAGGGAAATGGGCTAGGGGGGAAGGTGGAGAATTATGGAAAATAAAAGAGAAAGAAAGGTAGGGCTGGGGGGAGAGATTATAGTGAGGGGGGAAAAAAGAGAGAAAGCGAACCAGATTAAAATAATAGATAGGGATGGGGGTAAGGGTGGGGGGCAGGGGTATCAACGGAGGTCAGTGAGTTGGATGTTCATGCTGGCAGGATGGAGGCTACCTAGGCGGGAGATAAGGTATTGCTCCATCGACCTGCGTGTGGCCTCATCTTGACGGTAGAGGAGGCCATGGACAGACATGTCGGAGTGGGAGTGGTCTGTGGAATTGAAGTGTGTGGCCACAGGGAGATCGCGCCACTGCTGGAGGACTGAGTGCCAGTGTTCGGCGAAACGGTCTCCCAGTCTGCGGCGGGTCTCCCCAATGTATAAATGGCCACATCAGGAGAACCGAATACAGTATATCACCCCAGTTGACTCGCAGGTGAAGTGGTGCCTCACCTGAAAGGACTGTCTGAGGCCTGGGATGGTGGTGAGGGAAGAAATGTGGGGGCAGGTGTAGCACTTCTTCTGTTTGCAGGGATGAGTGCCCGGAGAGAGGTCCATGGGGAGGGATGGGGGGGATGAATAGACAAGGGAGTCGCGTAGGGAGCTCCCTTAGGAGCTTAGATCCCTTAGATCGCGTAGGAGGTGGCGGAAGTTACGGAGGATTATGCATTGGATCTGTAGGCTGGTAGGGTGATAGGTGAGGACCAGGGGGACTCTATCCCTGGTGGGCTGGCGGGGGGATGGGGTGAGGGCAGAGGTGCGTGAAATACAGGAGACGCGATGGAGGGCAGAGTTGATAGTGGATGAAGGAAGTCCACTCCCACTCCGACATGTCTGTCCATGGCCTCCTCTACCATCAAGATGAGGCCACACGCAGGTCGATGGAGCAATACCTTATCTCCCGCCTAGGTAGCCTCCTTTCTGCCCGCATGAACATCCAACTCACAGACCTCCGTTGATGGGTCTGGGTCTGGGTCAGGGTCAGGGTCCTGGTATGTAGAAAGGAATGCAGGAACCAGGATCCACGGAGTGAGACAGATACAAAACCTCTGGGATTTTTGAATAGATGGATAGCGGATTATCAGAATTCTACTGAATTTTTAAAAACTAGTAGTGGAGAACTAATGGGAACAGAAGCTGATAAATTACAAGCACCTGATGGCCTGCATCCTAGGAATTTGAAAGAGGTGACAATGGAAATGGAAATATGTCATCTTCCAATATTCCACTGCAGTTTAATTTGGGGAAGTGTGAACTCATGTATTTCAGTAAGAAAAATCAAGGGCGGATTATTATCTAAATGGTGGGAGATTAGAAATGAGAAAAGTTCAAAGGGATTTAGATTTTCTAGTGCATGCATCACAAAAAGTTCGTAGACAGATGTAACAAGAGGGTAAGGGGTTGGAGTTTAAGGTTTTCTAACAGTTGTACAATGCTGTGAGGCCATAACTGAAATAACCACATATTTGCCCTCAAAGATGAAAAGGAATGATCATCTCCAACAAGAG
This sequence comes from Hemitrygon akajei, assembly GCF_048418815.1. Classification (NCBI taxonomy): domain Eukaryota; kingdom Metazoa; phylum Chordata; class Chondrichthyes; order Myliobatiformes; family Dasyatidae; genus Hemitrygon; species Hemitrygon akajei. The sequence goes on along the minus strand of NC_133130.1, from coordinate 161,855,153 downwards.
ATTCTAACTACTGTCCCCTGTTATATCAATCTCTGTATTTCCATTTTAAAAAAAAGCACTTCTGTCAGGCAGCAACTCAACTGCACCAACATTGGTAGGAGTTATGAAAAGGGAGATTCTGCAAAATATAAAAGAAATGGAAAGGGAAGCCTTCAATTTCTGCAGATGTATAACCAAAACATACATCTTTTCCCCTTTGTTGTCAAAAAACGCCTTCAATTTCTGCAGTAACTTTCACAAAGTCTCAAAGTGTGGTCACAGTTGCGTTCAATGAAACACAGCATGCAATTTGTGTATTGCCAAGTCTCAATAAATGTATTGAAATAACAGTTTAATAATCTACTATGATAACGTTGGTTGAGGACAAAATATTTGCTTAAACAACTAGGGAAAGCTTCATTTAAATGAGATAACAGATTAATAATCTATTATGACAATGTTGGTTGAGGACAAATATTTATTGAATAACAGAGAAAGCTTCCTTGCTGTTTAAATATTGTGATATGACCTTCTAAATAAATGGAAGGCACCATATGGGGGCTTAGTTTAATCCTTGATCTAAAAAATGGCATGTACAAAACGATAAGCAATACTTGAGAGCTGCCACTTAAAATGTCACCTTAGAATTTGTCCTTTAAGTAGATGAAGTGGGAGATTTAAGCCCATAACATTCAGAATTCTTCTGTGGGGACTGATCTAAAACCCTCAATGCAGAACATCTTATCCAACAGTCTGTCTTTCAAAGCCATTTTTAATATTTCGTGTGATATTAATATAATTACGTAAAACATTATTTTACAATATATCTAAAATATATAAATTATACAAATATGAAATATTGTGGCGACCCACTTCCCAGCGCACTCGAACCAGCTCACAAAGCGGCGCACGCTGGCATTGAGGCCGGTCCCAAACAGGGCACCAAGCCTGCTTCACCAGCAAGGGGAAAAGCCCGCGCATGGGATGGGACTGAGAATACGCACCCCCTACACCATTCCTGCCTGGGGAGGGCGGGATCAGGAAGGCTTTAAAGCGAGGCCGCTAAGTTTGAATAAACCTCTTTTGTAACTGCAGCTCACCGACTCCGTGTCATTATTGCAGCGCTGCGTGTAGCACACCGCTACAATTGGTGACCCTGACGACCCAAATGATATTTGGACCGGAGATGAACGACGCCGCATCTGTTCATGCAGTTTCGTTAAAACTGCCAAGCTTCTGGACGCTGCGACCTCACCTATGGTTCCAGCAAGCAGAAGCCCAATTCCACATTCGGCAGATAACCTCGGATGTCACACGTTACTACTACGTGGTGAGCTCCCTCAACCAGAAGACAGCCGCCCAGGTTGAGGAGTTCATACACTCGCCCCCAGCGGACGGCAAATACACAGAATTCAAAACCTTGCTCATAAGGACTTTCGAACTCTCACGGCGCAAGCGAGCTGCCCGCTTACTGCACCTGGATGGTTTGGGGGACAGGCCACCGTTGGTTTTGATGAACGAGATGCTGTCCCTGGCCGGAGGTCACAAGCCCTGCCTCATGTTTGAGCAGGTATTCCTGGAGCAGCTGCCCGAGGACATACGCCTGCTGCTGTCCAACGCGGATTTCAGTGACCCCTGGAAGGTGGTGGCCTGGGCGGACGTGCTGTGGAAAGCCAAGAAGGAGAGTGGGGCGTCCGTCGCACAGATCACCAGGCCACACTCCCAGCAGCAAACCAGACCAGGCCCGGCCGCAGAGCCCGCTAACCCCAGAGGCAGGGGTGAGGAGACCAACGAACAATGGTGCTTCTACCACCAACGGTGGGGTGCAGAAGCCCGCCGCTGTAGTCCGCCCTGCAAGTTCCCGTGAAACGCCAGGGCCAGCCGTCGCTGATGGCTACGGCGGCTGTCCATCGGGATAGCCTCCTGTATGTCTGGGACAAGCAGTTGGGACGCCGCTTTTTGGTCGACACCGGAGCCGAGATCAGCATCTTACCTCCGACGAGTTACGACACCCGCAACAGAGAACCGGGTCCCATCTTGAGGGCCGCGAATGGCAGCACAGTAAAGATCTATGGCACCCGTACGGTGCGGCTACAGTTCGGCTCCAGCCAGTTCACGTGGGACTTCACACTGGCCGCCGTAGCCCAACCGCTCCTGGGAGCGGATTTTTTGCGAGCTCACAGCCTACTGGTCGACCTGCCCAGGAAGAGACTGGTCCACGCCGAGACCTTTCAAACATTCTCCCTGGGTGAAGCCCAGTTGCTGGCCCCACACCTAGACTCCATCACGCTGTCCGACAACAATTTCACCAGAGTCCTGGCGGATTTCCCATCGATTCTGGTGCCGCAGTTCACGGCAGCCATGCCTAGACACGGCGTACAACACCACATCCTGACACAAGGACCACCCCTCCACGCCCGTGCTCGAAGGCTTCCCCCAGACAAGCTCCAGCTGGCGAAGGAGGAGTTCAAGAGGATGGAGGAATTGGGGATCATACGGCGGTCCGACAGCCCATGGGCCTCCCCCCTGCACATGGTGCCCAAAGCAACAGGGGGCTGGAGACCATGTGGCGACTACCGCAGGCTGAATGAGGCTACAACACCGGACCGCTACCCTGTGCTGCACATTCAGGTCTTTGCAGCAAACCTGCACGGCGCACGGATCTTCTCCAAGGTAGACTTCGTCTGGGGATACCATCAAATCCCGATGCATCCGGATGACATCCCCAAAACCGCACTCATCACCCCTTTCGGCCTTTTCGAGTTCCTCTGCATGCCATTCGGCCTAAAGAATGCCGCACAGACGTTTCAGCGGTTAATGGACGCGGTGGGATGTGACCTGGACTTCGCTTTCATCTATTTGGATGACATCCTCATAGCCAGCAGCAGTCGTCCAGGAGCATCTGTCCCACCTCTGTCAACTCTACGCCCGACTGAATGAATACGGCCTGACAATCAACCCGGCCAAATGCCAGTTCGGGCTCGACACCATCAACTTCCTGGGCCACAGGATTACTAAAGACAGGGCAACCCCTCTGCCCGCCAAGGTAGACACGGTCCGCCATTTCCCCCGACCCAACACAATCAAAGGCCTTCAGGAATTCGTGGGTATGGTGAATTTCTACCACTGCTTTCTCCCTTCAGCGGCCCGAATCATGCGCCCCGTTAGCCCTGATGTCGGGTAAGGGCAAGGACATTACCTGGGACAAGGAGTCCGCCGCCGCTTTTGTTAAAACCAAAGAAACCTTGGCAAACGCCACGATGCTAGTGCACCCCAGAATGGACGTCCCTACCGCCCTCACAGTGGACGCATCCAACACGGCAGTCGGTGGAGTGCTGGAACAACTCATCGAGGGTCGCTGGCAACCCCTGGCGTTTTTCAGCAAACACCTACGACCACCCGAGTTCAAATACAGTGCTTTCGACCGGGAACTGTTGGCGCTATACCTGGCAATCCAGCATTTCAGGTACTTAGAAGGTAGGCCCTTCACCGCGTTCACGGACTACAAACCGCTTACCTTTGCGTTCACGAAAGCATCCGACCCCTGGTCGTCCCGCCAGCAGCGACATCTGTCCTACATCTCCGAATACACGACGGATGTCCGGCATGTCTCGGGAAAGGACAATGTCATGGCGGACGCCCTCTCCCGCCCTAACATCCAAGCCCTGTCCCAGGGGGTAGACTACAAAGCACTGGCGGAGGCGCAGCAGGCAGATGAGGAGATCCCTAGTTACAGGACTGCAGTCTCTGATTTGCAGCTCCAGGACCTCCCCGTAGGCTCTGTGACGTCTCCACCGGCCAACCCCACCCCATCGTTCCGGCAGCCTGGCGGCAGCGCGTTTTCAACTCCATTCACAACTTAGCGCACCCCTCCATCAGGACAACCGTCCGGATGGTAGCCAACAGGTTCGTTTGGCACGGACTCCGCAAGCAGGTCAGTGAACGGGCCAGAACGTGCATGCACTGCCAAACAGCCAAGGTGCAGCGGCACACCAAAGCTCTGCCGCAGCAGTTCCACCCTACCCACCGGCATTTCGGCCACATTCATGTGGATAGCGTGGGCCCCCTGCCAGTGTTGCGAGGAGTGCGGCACCTCCTCACTATCATGGACCGGTTCACAAGATGGCCAGAGGCGGTCCCGCTCACCGACACCACCTCCGAATCTTGCGCCCGGGCACTGATTGCCACTTGGGTATCTCGCTTTGGTGTACTGGCCCATATTACCTCCGACAGAGGCGCCCAGTTCACCTCCAGCCTGTGGTCAGCTATGGCCAGCCTTTTGGGGACACAGCTGCACCACACAACTGCCTACCACCCACAGTCAAACGGACTAGTGGAGTGTTTCCACCGTCATCTGAAGTCGGCTCTCATGGCCCGCCTCAAAGGGCCTAACCGAGTGGACGAGGTTCCCTGGGTCCTGCTCGGAATCCGCACGGCGCCCAAAGAGGATCTGCACACTTCGTCGGCCGAGTTGGTGTACGGCGCACCCCTGGTCGTCCTAGAAGAGTTCATACCAGCGCCAAGGGGGCAAGAGGAAGAACCCGCAGCAGTCCTGGGCAGACTACGTGAGAGGCTCGGTAACCTGGCCCCCATACCCACTTCACAGCATGGGCAGAACCCGACCTGTGTACCCAAAGACCTGCAAAACTGTAAGTTCGTTTTTGTACGACGGGGCGGACACTGGACACCGCTACAGCGGCCCTACGAGGGGCCGTTTACGGTGATCAGAAACAACGGGTCCACATTCGTGCTGGACATTGGGGGGAAAGAGGAGGTTTTCACGGTGGACCGACTCAAACCGGCCCATGTGGACTTGGCGTAGCCGGTCAAGATTCAGGCACCGCGGTGCAGAGGCAGACCTCTCAAACAGAGTCCGACCCAGACTGTGGACATTGGGGGGTGTATCGCCGGTTCTGGGGGGGGGGGGGGTTTATGTGGTGACCCACTTCTCAGCGCACTCGAACCGGCTCACAAAGCAGCGCGCGCTGGCATTGAGGCAGGTCCCAAAGAGGGCGCCAAGCCTGCTTCACCAGCAAGGGGAAAAGCCCGTGCGCGGGACGGAACTGTGAATATGCGCCCCCTACAGCATTCCCGCCCGGGTAGGGTGCGATCAGGAAGGCTTTAAAGCGAGGCCGCGAAGTTTGAATAAACCTCTTTTGTAACTGCAGCTCACCGACTCCGTGTCGTTATTGCAGCGCTGCGTGTAGCACACCGCTACAATATATTAAAATGACATTAACATAAAATAAAACATCCATCCGCTCTAGTCTCACTACCTATCTATATTCAGATGTGAAATGGAATCCATTTTTGCTGACTTAATTAAGCTGAAAAATGCAAATAATACTGTTATGTTCTTAAGCATATTAACCAGAAAATCCACAAACAAAAATTAAACTTACTTGAAGAATCAGCGGTTCCAAAACTTATCTGTCCGAATGGATTTTTAGTGGCTGCATCTTGGCTTGGCTTTCCCCCCAACCCACTGAAGAAGCCAGATGGAGCAGTTGGAGAGCCAAAAACTGTTCCCTTGGCACTCTGTAGAATCAGGGAATAGTGACAATTCAGCTATGCATTAACTTAATCTTTTGACAAACCAAGCTAGCAGCAAAACTTATTGAAACACAAGAGACTGCAGATGTTGGAATCTTGAGCAACACTGGAGGAACTCAGCAGGTCAGGGAGCTTCTGTGGAGGAAAATTGGGCAGCTGACATTTTGGGTCAAGACCCTTCATTTGGACAAAGAAAATTTATATAGCACCTAAAAGGTACCAATTGTCCAAAAGGTGCTAAAGCGGAGTATTGTCAGATGAAAGTTCACACTAAGCCACAAAGCAACAGAAGAACAAATGAACAATAGGTTAAGGACATGTTGGAGGGAAAAAAGCTAAATGGGTGAGAGAATTGGGAAGGGCAGTTCAGAGAAAAGAGCAATTGACAGTGAAAATGCAGCTGCAGGACCTGAACATAGAAATCAGAGACGTGCCACGTGCTTGCAATCAGGGAACTTGGATTCTAGAAGGCTAAAGGAAATCTGGGAAAGGGAAAGCAAAGACCAAGAGGGGCATGCAAGCAAGGGTGAGAATTTTAATATATAGTTATTGCTAGGCTACAACCCAATGTGGGGACTGGAGACACAAGAGACTGTGGCAATAATCAGCTGAGTTTCTCCAGTGTAGGTTAATGGTCACAAAAAGTCATGTCAGGATACAGCTTTAAACGAGTTGTTGCACATTAGATACGAGATGCTGGAGGAACTCAGCAGGCCAGGCAGCATCTATAGAAAAAGAGTAAAGTTGAATTTTGGGCTGAGACCCTTAGGCAGGACTGGAGAAAAAAAGCTGTCCGAAACATTGACTGTACTCTTCCATAGATGCTGCCTGGCCTGCTGAGTTCCTCCAGCATTTTGTGTCAGTTGCTTGGATTTCCAGCATCTGCAGATTTTCTCTCGTTTGTTGTACATTGGATACTACAGATACTAAATCAGCATCTTCTTTTTGCATACACCGGCACAGCAAATAAGAGAGAAATGGAACATCAGTAAGGAGGTGTCCATGTGAAATAAATACAATTCAAATCTAATTGACACGAAAAGCCACATAATTATTATGCTTCAGTTAACAATAGATATACTTGGGAGTCGAAGTCAGAAATTTAACCTTCAACTATGATCAGTATTATCATTTCAGTTGTTCACTGTAATTCTAGTCAGCACTGCACCTTTACAAGTTCATATGTACACATCCTGAAGTACAATTCTCAGAATGAACAGTTTACTCAGTCTTGAAGAAGGGTCTACTGTTTATTCATTTCCATAGATGCTGCCTGACCTGCTGAATTCCTCCATCATTTTGCATGTGTTGCTTTGGATTTCCAGCATCTACAGACTATCTCGTGTTTACAGTTTACTCTATTTCCACATCTAAACCATAAAAGCATTATAAGATGAGACATCAGAATCAATCTCTGGGGAATAATAATAGTCACATCTTAACAATGAGTACAGGAATGAGACCAAGTCTCTAATGTTAACCCCAGTTCTCTCTCCAAAAGCTGCTGTCTGACTTGCTGAATATTCCCAGCATCTATTATTTTCTGCTCAGCAACCCTGTGATTATATGAGCCTATGAAAGAGTAGATCACTTTCTGGCTCGGCTTACAATGGAATTCAATGTGGTTGTGTTTCAAAGTTTACAGAACGTTACCTGACCAAATACGCTGCTGGTGTTTGTAGGCTGACCAAACACACTGCCTGTCGAAGAACCAGTGAAACCTGAAAATGACAAGAATACTGTATCTCAGACATGTAATTCAATTCACAAAGACAATATAGCTAGGAGTTTCATTGCAATTGGATAAGACTCTGTCTAAAACTTGCTTAGAAACAAAAAAAATTGTAGCTTAAAACAAGTAAGATTATTTACTGTGCCATTCCTTTTAAGAGGTTGTGCATCTTTCCCTTATGAAGTACTCCCTTTGGAAGCATACAGGCAATTACACATTAGGTTCCACATCATAAAGAAGTTTCTCCCCGTCACCTTTTCGCTCCTTTGGCAATTATTTTAAATTGCTATCCTCTGTCTACATACACCTCACACTGATGAAAAGTTTCACCTATTCACTCTGGGAAAATATGTCCTATACTTCCATTATTTTAAAGACTAGCTTTATTAAATCATACAGTGAAATGCATCATTTGCATCAACGATGAACACAGTTCGAGGATGCGCTGGGGGCAGTAATCAAGTCTCGCCATACTTCCGGTACCGACACAGCATGGCTGCAACTTACTAACCCTAACCCGTATGTCTCTGGAACGTGACTAACCTGATGCTGTTACAGTTAAGGGTGCTACGATTAACGTAAAACTGGACATAATTAAGCGTTTCAATCGTGGTCAACGAAGTAAGGACACTGTCCCCGCATTGAACTTGCCTGCGTCCACCGTTCGCACTATTTACACGTGTGCTCACTGTTTTCCCGATTCCGGTAAGTGAAACTACACTGTACATACGTTATTTCTACTTTATATAGGCTATGTATCTTTATGTGTTATTTGGTATGATTTGGCAGCTTCATAGCTTAAAGGTTCCTGGAGAGAGAGCTTCTGCCAAGAGAGCATCCGCTATGCTAGTAGTGCTACGTAGTGAGATTACACGCTACGTAGTGAGATTTTCGCTACGCTAGACAGTACAGCAATGATTGCAGAAAAGTATTCCTACTTTATATAGGCTGTGTATTTATCACATAATTCCTGCTTTTACTATATGTTACTGTTATTTGGCATGATTTTGTAGGTTATTTTTTGGGTCTGGGAACGCTCTCAAGTTTTTCCCATATTAATAAATGGTAATTGCTTCTTCACTTTACGACATTCCAGCTTACGAACTGTTTCATAGGGAAGCTCTACCTGCGGATAGCGGGGGAAGCCTGTAATTGAGGTTGTTGGGGGTCGCTGGGGCAGAGTAAACGGAAGGGTCAGAAGGGCCTATCTGTGCTGTATCGCTAAATAAACAAACAAACCGGAGCACATGGAGGAAACCCACACACTCATAGGGAGAATAAACAAGCTCCTTACAGACATCAGTGGGAATTAAACCCCGAACACCGGCACTGTAAAGCGTTACGCTTACCATTACACTACCATGCTGCCCTGTTAAATCATCCCATTACTTCGCTCGAAGTGCAATCTCAGTTTCTCCAGCATTTCAACATAAATGAAACCCTTCCAATTCCTGGTGCCATCCTCAAAGCCAAGGCATGCAGGAGGAAAGAATGTACCAACTGGACACAAAATACTGGGCCTTATTTAGTAATTGTAAAGATGGTCATAGGAACTCAGCAGGTCAGGCAGCATCTATGGAGAGAATAAACAGTCAACGTTTCAGGCTGAGACATCCTGATGAAGGGTCTCAGCCTAAAATGTCAACTGTTTATGCTGTCTGACCTGATGAGTTCCACCAATTTTTAGTGTGTATTGTAATGTACTGAGTGTGAGAAATCCTTTTTAATAACGCAGAATATTTGAATATTCTGCAGGGTGAAATAAAGTCTAGTATCAATTATTGCATCCAAGATCACCAAATGCTCTAAATAGTTAAAACTTAAAGAAAGAGATAGGATAGAAGTATTAGGCACAATTAGCCTTTCTGTGATCAGTTCAATACTTCTAGTCAGAAATACAAACTAAACACACAAAATAGCAGACTGTGAGAATAACGTAATGGATCTTTGAAATGGAATGGAACTGAGAAATTCAGGGGTACAAATTTTGGTCAGACAAGTTCTGCAAAAAAAAACTTGAGAATATTGCCTGAAATGGTCCTCATCTTCTGAATGATACTTGCCCTCCATGCCTTACTGCAATAGTTTTTCGGTCAACACATTCTGAAGAATGCGTAAGTATCACCAAAGGACATGAAGATATCCGAGATTGGTCAATGCTGCTAAATGTGGCTACTGTTATCGTGTCACAAAGTCCAGTCATATCACCACTGTGTTAGTTCATTACACTTGGACAAATTAATTAGTACTACCCATTGCTCTCCCCCAGGATACACATCGTTACTGAGGACCATTTAGAAACTACACAGAGAACAGCAAGAGCACAGAATGTACTGAAAGGGGAGAACAATACATCGCAACAGTGGCTGGGCAGCAGCATTACCGACTATCCTGCCAGACTAGATCTGAGGCAAGTAGTAGGTGGATCTCCTTCACAATCTATCAGTGCAGAATCACATCAATTAAGGCAGATATAGAAAAAGCAGTTCAAACTTGGGCATTCAGCTGCAGAACTGTATTCCACAAGGGTGGGATTCATGACTCAGCATGCTCCTCAGGTTTTGATTCAGTGAGCAGTGTGGAGTGGCACACCAAGAACATTATCAATCAACGTAAATTGAGAACACTATAAATACTTCCACTGTATGCTGAAGAGTGACAGCAAGATCTTCTACATCAGCTTTATTTGTCACAAGTACCTCCAATAAAGTGCGTTTTTAATCAGTGAGGATTGAGCTGGGCAGTCTGCATGTGTCCCCCACCCCCACTTCCAGTGAGGACATGAAATGCCCACAACACACAAACCCTAACAGTTATGTTTTAGGAATGTGGGAAGAACGCAGAGCACCCAGACGAAACCCATGCAACCAAATGGGGAACATACAAACTCTTTAAAAGCAATGGTGGGAACTGAACTCTGATTAGTAATTGTGGGTACTGTAAATGACGCACTAACCACTACACTACCGTGCTGCCCTACTCTCGATATTGCTGAACTATCTGAAACTAACATTTCAGATCAAAGTTCTGCAGTCCAACGACATCCAGCAGTTTAATTGTTTTTTACTTATTCGTTCAAGGGACATACACATGACAGGCCTGCTCATCTCCAGCTGGACACGGGCTTTACTCAGCAGTTTTACAGGGCAGTTACACTGAGATGAGTCTGGTGTCACGAAAAAGCTAGAGCCAGTAAAGATACAAGCTACATTCCCTGAAGGATATTAGTAAACCAGATGGATTTAATGACAGTTTAGTACTTTTATAGTTCATGTTACCGATGATATAAGCTGCTTTAAAAAAAGTCCCAGATTTAAATGTAGTGCATTTAAATTCCCCAACTGACGTCATAAAATTAAGACTAATGTCTCTAGATGGATGTATCGTGTATCTGAACTGCTTCAATCCATGCAGAGCTTATTCACTAAAGCAAAGAAGTAGTGATTCTCAAATTGGTGTCATAGAATGTGTTGCTGGACAGATAGCTCACTGCTCTCATCTCCCATCTTTGGAACATCTCAGCATTAGCAGTTAACAAGTTTCAAAGTCTAGGTTAAAATCAAAGCTAATAGTCCATTTTAACAATCTATTACTTTATGGCAATTTGTAGAAATGGCCTTCAAATCAAACTTACATCAAGCCCCAAATATCCATTTACATTTTAGGACCTGTACACAGCATTCAGCTGGGGTAAAGTGACAGAACTTGGCCTAGTTCAGACATGTCCCTGGAGAGAGTTGTCACTTCACCTGCACTTCTTTGCTGTATAAATATCGCAATAAACTGCTCTGGAAGTTGTACCTGTTGGTACAGCTCTACAAATTAAAAAATAGTCATCACCTTAACTTGCTGGAAATCCAACCTGTCAGGCATGGTATAGCATAGAAAAATGGGCAGCTTCACCTCTAGAAGCAGCCTTCTCTCTACTGAGTGGAGATGTATATAATTCTCTACAGATAATACTGAGTGTTCCCTTTATTTTATTTCCAGTATGTGTAGTTCTTTGCCATTCATGACATCTGCCTATCACCTAACAAAAAAATATGTAGAGATTGTGAAATAATCTAAAGCACTTAGGAGACCTTAGAATGAATCAGAGTAGATAAATTAATTGAAAAAAATAGCACAGAAAGAAATAAATAAAATACCAGACGGAGAAAAGCCCTAATAACTAGAGTTTAGCAACACAATGATCTCTTAGATTACTTTACACTAAAATAAACAATTTTTCTTCTAATTGCATTTTTTCTTTCAAAAATTGTTTATAATTTATGTTTAATTTATATTTTTCTTGTGAGTGGTGCTTAGCTGCCTGTGAGGACGCTGCACTTTCTGTGCATACATGGAATTGTGCATACTACAATAAACTCACTAAGACAAAAGACGAATGATAGAAAGGTAGGATTTTAAAATGTGCTGTTTTCAGTGCCTAATAATTTATAACTAAAAGGGCATGAGGCTCCATTAGTTTATTCCTTTTCTAAAGGAGAATTGCTAATATACAGACATTAATTATCACCTCATTCAAAGGGTGTTACTTTACATCAACCCTCTCTCTCTTGAAACCTTGATCCTGGATCAGACCATTGTGTTTCATACTGTCACAGACCTCCCTTTCCCTAATCTACACAGTTTTTCAATCTTGTCATGCCACAGCCCATTTCTACTTTCTGCCCAACACACAGGCAGAACTATCCAGACAGAGCCCTTGTTTCAACCTGCACTTGCCCTACAAAACTCTCCTTCCCAGCTCAACCTTTGTTTATCTCTGTGATCCAGTACCTACACATTTATATTGCCACTTCTTTGACAGTTTCTAGTTTCCTGATCCCAACCGGTTCATCTTCCAATGGACATACAATCTCTTCCAGTGCCATCCCACATCAGGAAGATCGAAAAGCTTTCAGCTTCTTCCTTGAACAGGGGTCCAACTAATTCCCTCCAACAACATTTTAATGTGCCTGGCTGAAATTGTCCTCACATTGAGCAACATCTTTCAACAAACAACCTGCTGGAGGAACTCGGTGGGTCAAGCAGCATCAGTGGGAGGACAGGAAACATCAATGCTTCTGGTTGGAAACCCTCCTTGAGGTCAGCATTACTCATTACTACTACTCTCGCTTCTATTTTATTATACTCTGAAAACACACTTTTATAACTGAACTCACTGAAAAATTTCATTAACAAAAGAATTAAGACAATGTGAGAAATTAAATGAAACCACTTATCAATGTTAAATTATATGAATTTGATGCAGCTTTCTATGAAAGTGTTTTATGTACCTGAAAAAGTAACTATTTCGCTCACCATTGCTGAGTACTTCCCCCATTTTGTTTAATTCCTGAAGCACACTTAGTAATCATTTACCACTTTATTACCTAACTAAATACCACCATAATCAAATGCTTAATGCCCATGAACATGCCCCCAGACAATATGCAGTGACCAGCAAATGAAAGCCAAAAACAAGCTTGAGGGATATGTAACCATCTTCAGTCTTAAGTGGCAAGAATATGATAGACCTTGGCCCCTTTCTCATCCCTTTGTCATTACAGAATTTAAGTCTTTAGTCAATTCATTTTATTTCACTTCTCTTTATGGGAAAAAAAGCAGTATCATTTGCAAAGTAGGAAGTTATCCAGGTATGTGCCTATACAATCAAACTAATTGAGGAGAAATACCCCGATTCTGGAACTAACACAAAGGAGGTTGTCCTATCCTGATGAAGGGCCTGGGCCCAAAATGTCAGCTGTTTATTTATCCATAGATGCTGCTTGACCTGCCGAATTCCTCCAGCATTTTGTGTGTGTCACTCTGGGGATTTTCAGCATCTGCAGAATTTACAGAGAAAGATGACTGTGCTTGTTTTAAGGAATCTGAGCTGCTGCAGATGCTCCTCAGGTCCGTGTCCTTAACTCTACAAATTTTAAGCTGCTTCATCAATAACTGGTCCTCCAATGCAAGGTCAGCATTACAGAATCAAAATACTTACAATAAAGGAAGCTGTTCAGCACACCTTGGTACATACCAATTGAAAGGTGCCACCTAACCTAATACCATCTTTCAAACCTTTGACTATTGCTTCACAGGTTATGACCCTTGAAGTACAGTACATACCCTAATACATTTTTCTTTATCTAATGAGATCTTCTGCCCCTACCATTCTCTCCAAATTCTAAATTCCTGCTGCCTTTTGGGGAAAAATATTCACCTTCCTAATAACCCTTCCAAAACCTATGCCACCAAGCTTTCAATCTCTAACCTTAGTGAAATAGGTCTATCCCATATACTCTCCATTTACCCCTCATAATTTAGAACAGAAAATGCTAGAAATATTCAGTTCTGGCTGCATTGGTGGAAAGAGAAATAAAGTTAACTTTTCAGTTCAGAGACTCTTCAGCAGTTCTGATGAAGAGACACAGATCTGAAACATTGAAACGATATTCAATTGGGATACCTGCTCTTTCTTTGAGCTTCATTAATCAATCATCTGCGTACCCTCTCCAGTGCAATCTAACAGCAATGTGACCAGAACTTGGGCAGTATTCCAATAATGGTCTAACTAACAAATGCTTAGTTCACCTCTTTCTTATATTCGATGCCTCAGCTAATAAAGGGAAACATACTTGATGCCCTTTTAAATCACTAACCTGTCCTGTACTGCTCCTTTACGGATGCAAACCTTCAAAGTTCCAAAGTCCACACCATTCTGTTTATTAAGCAGTTTCCCCCACCTTGCAGCAAATCACCACGTGCATGACCTGACCATCTGTATTTTCCTGTAGTCCTAAACTTGAGTCCTCACTGTCAACCACATGCCAGTTTTTATATCACATACAAACTTTGTTCCATGATCCCTATATTTAAGCCCACAACATTCATATGTATTAAGGGAAAGGGGTCATATAGTTTCAGGACTCCTTTGTTTGTCTGTACCATTCAAGCAAGTTCTGTGAAATCCCACCAGAAACAATGTTCTGAACACAAGCACAAATATCAATTGCCCCTTTGCTTCCTACCACAAAGCCAATTTCAGATCCAATCTGCCAGGGCCCTGTGGGCTTTTGTGCTTTTCTTGGTCAGCCTTCCATTCAGGCATGTCAAAAAGCTTGCAAGCATACAGTGCTCTCAGTGATCCTCTACTGTTTGTTCAAACAATTCCATCAAGTCAGCTGGTGGACTCTGGTGCGAGAACAACAAAGTCTGAATGTGGAGAAGACCAAGGAAATGACTTTAGGAAGGTGCAGATGAACCATCCCCCCCCCCGCGGATACATGGCTCCTCCGCAGACAGAGTTAAGTGCACCAAGCTCATGGGAGTTCACATCACAGATGACCTCACATAGTCCCTCAATATCACCTCCTTGAATAAAAAGGTACAATAGTGCCTCCACTTCCTGAGGGGATTGAAGTAAGTGAGGCTCCCCTCTCCCCTCCATCTCAACTGAATTTTACAGGAGAACCATTGAGAGCATCCTAACAAACTGCATCTCCATCTGGTATGGGAACACATCGAACCAGAAGTCCCTACAAAGGACCGTGAGGACACCTGTGAGGATCACAGTGGTCTCCCTACCATCCATCAGGGACATTTAACAGCAGCGCTGTGTATGCAGGGCCCTTAGTATTATCAAGCATCCCACCCATCCAGCCAGCATCGTCTTTGACTTTCTAGCAGCAGGTAGGAGACTCCAAAACACAAAGACAAGAATGGTCTTCTTCCCTCAGGCCATTAGGCTTCTGAACTCACTACCAGAATTGTCTTATATAGACTATTTTCTAAATGAGGATATTATTTAAAAAATCAGAGGTAACAAAGGGACTTGGGTGCAGGATTCCATAAAGATTAAGTCAATGGTAAGGAAGGCAAATGCAATGCTAGTATTTGTTTTGAGACGACTAGAATATAAGAGCAAGGAAGTAATACTGAGATTTTAAAAGGAATTGATTAGATCATAGTTGGAGTATTGTCAACAGCTTGAGCCCCTTATCTAAGAAAGGATATGCTGGGTTTGGAGAGGGTCTGAAGGAGGCTCAGGGAATGATTCCAGGAATGAAACGGTTAACATACTGAGGAGCATTTGATGGCTCTAGATCTGTACAAGCTGAAGTTTAGAAGAATTGATTCCGATCGAACACTGAAAGCCCTAGATGGAGTGGATATGGAGAGGATGTTTCCAATAGTGGGTGAGTCTATGATCAGTGGGCACAGCTTCAGAATAGAGGGACATCCATTTAGAACAGAGATGAAGAGGAATTTCTTTAGTCAGAGGATGGTGAATCTGTGACATTCATTGCTGTAGACGGCTACTAAGTATATTTAAACTGGAGGCTGGTAGGTTCTTGGTTAATCTAGGGTGTCAAAGGATACACGAAGACAGGAGAATGGGATTAAAAGGGATAATAAATCAGCCAAGATGGAATGACAGAGCAGACTTGATAGTCCAAGTGACCTAATTCTACTCCTATCGTATTCATTTATTGAGATACAGCACTGAATATAGGCATTTCTGGCCCATCGAGCCGCGCTACCCAGCAACCCCCAATTTAACCCGAGCCTAATCATGGGACAATATACAATGACTGATTAAACAGTACGTCTTTGGACTGTGGGAGGAAACCTACCTGGAGGAATCCCACATGGTGACAGGGAGAACCTACAAACTTCTCACAGGCAGCAGCGGGAATTGAACCCGTGCTACCTGCACTGTAAAGCATTGTGCTACCATTACTGTTCCACGATTCTTTTGGCCTTAAGAGCAGAGCAAAAGCTAGTTCATAATTGTTGAAGCCTCATCTACAGGCTTTCAGGCACGATTAAATCTTCTCCGTAGCACCAAGGCTCAAATTTTGACTGGATTGTCAAAACAAAATAAAAAGAAAACAATGCTCCAAATTGACACTTGACTCACCCAAACCTTCTCTTCCTCCATTACCACTGCATTATGGATAATCTACTCTATCTGTTCCAACAGTGTGATTATAGCCTCTTTGATTGCACCTAAGCTTCAGTCAGAAGAGTCAATGATACTTTTATTACATGAGACAAATGGGAATCTCACTCTTAGAAACATGCAATATATAAAGTCAAGGCTTTTCCTTGTTACAAAACATTCTGAAGAGACAGGAACAACAGATGGCCAAATTACCTTAAGCTTGGTCATTGTTCAATCAGCTCATGGCTGATCTGCATCTTAAATTCATTCATCCATCTCATTTCAAGATCTATTAATGCTCAAGCTGTCAGAAGTGTGGCAAACTGTTTGGAAAACTGACCTGCGACCTAGGCAACTTTTCTTTTGGGTAAATCAGGGAAGAGCAAACCGCATACTTTCATTGACCCTTGTGTGGTTATGAATGATAGGATATATAAATGCAATAATTTATTAGTTCTAAGAAAAAAAAACAATTAGTGTTACACATACAAGTGTTTCACAGGAAAACGCCCTTCAACCCAAGACCATGCTGAACATACTGCTAGACTAATTAATCCCACTTGCCTGAACTTGGTCCACATTGCCCTGTTCATATGCCTGTTTAAATTTCTCTTGAATGCTTCTACAACCTCCCCCAGCATGTGTAAAAATCTTGCCTCACACATTCCTTTAAACACCACCTCCCCACCCCATTGTAAACCTATATCCTCCAGTATTTGACATTGGTGCTAGGAAAAAGACCCTGCCTACCGACTAAATGTCTCTCGATTTTACAAAGATGTTAAATCAAATCTCTTTTACCTGAAGGCTGGAAGTTAAATCCAGATGCAAGACTTGCCGACGTGTTGGATCCAAAACTAGGTGCTTGACCATAATTGGTGCTTTGTCCAAACACAGGAGCACTTGATTGCCCAAACATTACCCCGCTACTGGAAGATGGGGTGCCAAATGAAAATGCATTGGCACTGGACGGCCCACTGAAGGGACTGGCAGTTGGCGCAGATGATGCAGCAGAAGTGGGCTGACCAAAGACTGATGGTGATCCAAACGTTGGTTGTGTAAAGCTGAACCCAGCACTGGAGGTACTGGCAGGTTGACCAAAGCCCATAGTATTAGTCTGGCCAAAGGCTGGTTTTCCAAAATTGACGGCTGAGGTACTGCCTGTAAAAGCGGAGTTGGTGGCATCAGATTTGCTTGACGAGGCTTGTACAGCACCTAGAGAGGATGATGAATTTTGTTGACTGAGCATTAGTCCCGAGGATGCATCCTTACTTTCAGTTTGGTTGAACACGGACACGGGTGTGCCGGAGCTGACATGTGGGGACACCAAGAGCGACGCCAAGCTGGGCTGGGAGGAAGTCCCAAGCTGTTGTGGTAAGGCAGCACTGGTGCTGACAGGGGTACCACTGCTCCCTGACACAACAGCAGCAGTGGACTGAGGATAAACAATGGATGATGCAACAGATGCTGCTGAAGTCTGGCTGGATTCTGTTGTAACAGCTACTTCGGTTGGAGCACTTAGCAAGGCTGAAGATGGAACAGCAGTGGAACTAGTCACAGTAACAGCTGGTGAAACAAGACTAGATGGTGCACTTGTAATTCCTGTGTTATTTGGTGCACCTGCTGAAGCTGGTGGAACACTCTTTAGCTCCAAAGCTGATTTTTCAGAGGAACTTGAAACAGAGAGGCTCCCACTGCCAATTTCTTTCTTCTCTTCGGAAGTAGGAAGCTTCGAAGCTTCAGAAACTATTGCAGTTTCGGAAGCCAAAGAGCATAATGATCCTGTGAAGGCTGAACCTTGGACAGTAGCTGCTGCGGTAACAGAAGCAGGACTCTGCACAGAACCGTTAGGCTTAAAAGTGGAACTGGACTTACTAGATGCTGATGACAAACCACCACATAGACTGGAAGATTCAGAATTGGTTGTAGGAACATTGGAAAATAATGGTCCAGACTGTTTGTTGTCAACAGATACAGCTGTTGTTGCTTCTGTGGAATCTAATTTTGCAGGTGGAAAGGCATTCCCAAAAGGCAAGGTAGCTGGAGGTGCCACTGATGTTCTAGGCGTTTGTGCAAAGCTGAAACTCCCCTGTGCAGATTTATCCAATTTGGTGGCATCGTCCGTCTGATTGACCACTAGACCAGAGAAGCTGCCGATCGTGACTCCTCCAGTGCTGCCCTGAAAGAAGATGCTTTCAGGCTTGGGCAACTGTGGCTGCTGTGCCACCTCAGACTTGGATGGCAGCTGTTGCTGGAGCTGTACCTCGGGCTTGGGGGGTGGCTGCTGCTGCTGCAGTGCTGGCTCAGGCTTGGGCGTCAGCTGTTGCTCCACCACCTCGGGCTTGGGGGGCGGTTGCTGCGGCGGTGCTGGCTCAAGCTTTGGTGGCAACTGTTGCTGCTGCTGCTGCTGGAGTGATGTTTCAGGCTTGAGTGGTGGCAGTTGCTGCAGTACTGGCTCAGGCTTGGCCAGTGGCGGCTGCTGCTCTCCCTCAGACCTGGGCGGCGGTGGCGGCAACAGCTGCTGCTGCTGTGTCACTTCAAGCTTGGGTAATGGTTGCTGAGGCTGCTGGACCTTAGGTGCTTGAAACTCTGCTGTGGAAGATCGAGTCCCAGACTTGGAAGGATGGAGTTCGGCTCTTGACGGCTGCGCCTCTGCTTGGCTTGTTGTACCGAGAGTGGCAGGCTCAGTGGGTGTTCCACTTGTAAACTGGCTCTCTGACGCCTGATCTGAACATGTGCAAACACTACTGCCAGAAGTAGTGGACTCAGATAAAGAGGACTCAAGTGCAGAAGTGGAGCTGGGGATGGTCTTTGCGGTCCCAAAGGAAAAGGGGATATCAGCATTTGATCCAAAGGCAGGCTTAGTTACTCCAAAGCTGGTGGGAAGAGTTTCTTTGGTACTTCCAGGTGTCCCTACAGAAGAGAAAAGGTTTAGAGAAAATGGATTGATAGAAACTGGGAACGTTTTCAATTTTTTATTAATTAAAGTTTTCCTTCCTATGGAAATATACAAGGAATAAAATAGTTCCAAGAAAACTTAGTGTTGAGGGACTTACAATTCAGAGAAACAGTTATGTTTTCAAGAAATCTTCACTATAATAAGCCTCCTGAGAAACAGCTAAAATAATACTGATAGCCCAGGACTTACCCAGTGTGATGCCATTCAAAGCATTTAAGGAGGTGGTACTTGGATTTGCAAAACGAAACCCACTGTAAAAGAAAAATAACATTAGAGAATGTTTCCGAATCGGGAATATATTCAACAGATACTTTTCAGAAAGAGATCTGTATCATCATATCAGAGATTGAGATTTCCATTGGTGTTACTTAATTCAGTGGGAGTGGGCCTCACCAATGACACCTCATAAGATACATGAGATGTACCAGTATGGCCAGAAGAGAAATTACCGCAGATATCACATGGCACATACACAAAGAAACCACATCAGTCATGCAATTAATGGGGTAATCAGCACCTTCACAAATTACACTGGACAATAAAGATTTTGCTTCTAGGATACTGTTTGGTGTGTCTTATGGATTTTATACTGGTGATCATGAAAATCACCATGAAATTTCCCTATCACGTACTATTTTTTGGAATTGTCCATATTTGTTGTTTCAATTCTTAATTCAATTCAGCTAAAACGTTGCCCACAAAGTAAGCTGAAAAGTCTTCTATCTAGTCCAGACATGCCTCGGTAAGCTTTGGGGTGCCAGCATGACTCACAACAATAGCGTCTTTTTATTGATACTTCAGTGCTTAGCTTGAAAGCTGTGCTGCTGCACAACGGCAATGTCCACCATCAATATCAATCGGCTGTGCAGTACACATGAATGAAAACCACTGAAATTTGGAAGTCTTGTTGGAACATATACAATACAGCAACTACAACTGAAATATCTGTAGTGATCTGAAAGTAGTAACACTGCTACTAGAAATGTGAATGGGACAGCCATGCTAAAAAAAATCTCATTACATTAACATGGATTAGCCACTCCATAAGCAGTTGCTTCTAGGGCAGAAAAATGTGGCACATAAGCCACTTGTACACCTAACAAAGATATTATTGCCTCCTCTTCATATAAAATTGGAGCATTTAAAAAAAAGGGAAAGTGATGAACAAGTAAGGTGAAGGGCTTTGATATTTGAGACAGATATTTCTCAGAATAACTGATGCCAAGATTAAGAAAGGCATTTTTGTTGGTCAAACAGGTCATCAATAACAGGCAATCTGTAGAACTTCTAGTGGGACAGGAGAAAACTGCATGGAAGGCATTCAAGGATGTTGCTGATTTTCTTCTTGGCAACTACAACACTAAACTACGTGCAGCTGGTTAACAATATGCTTCAAGAATACAAAACCGTGAAGTGCAACATGTCACTAAAGACTCATTTTCTGCCTTCCCATTTAGACTTCTTCCCTGCAAATCTTGGCAGTCAGTGATGAGCATGGTGAAAGGTTTCATCAAGACACTGCGGTAATGGAGAAATGGCATCAGGGCAATTGGAATCCATTAATGCTGGTTGGACACTTAAGCAAAAAGCCTCAGACACGAAGTACAAACAAAAATCATTAATAAAACATTTTTAGTTTAGTCAAACTATTGCAAAGCATCAGCAATAAAAGTTAATTTCTTGTTTCTCCAAATTCCTATGTGATACAAGTAGTCTGAAATTATATTTGAGTTCAGCTTCAAGTGGTATCAGAACAATGAAAAATTTCTGAGGAAGCAACACTTTAGAAAAAAATTTGCTGTCCAGTGTTATTTTTAGTTTATTTTTATTTGGAGAAACAGCATGATAGCAGGCCCTTCCAGTCCAACTGGCCCAATTACGTGAACAATTAACCTACTAACACGTACGTCTTTAGAATGTGGGAGAAAACTGGAGCACCTGGAGGAAACCTACAGTCAGGGGAGAAAGTAGTAATTCCTTATAGACAGTGGCAGGAAATGAACCTGGCACTGACACTGCAACATTACACTAATCACTACACGACCAAGCCACCTATTTAATTATGATTAAAAGGCAAACATGACCTTTGATAAGCAAAAGAAAAACTGATTAG
The DNA here is from genome assembly GCF_048418815.1 of Hemitrygon akajei. NCBI lineage: Eukaryota > Metazoa > Chordata > Chondrichthyes > Myliobatiformes > Dasyatidae > Hemitrygon > Hemitrygon akajei. The sequence goes on along the minus strand of NC_133130.1, from coordinate 161,833,882 downwards.
CCCACTTTTGCTTTCAATTTTATCAAACCTTTCATGTACAATTCCAAATTCTGTAAATATTCTGCAAACATAAAAGTTACTTACGAAGAGGCTCCTGGAAACGAGGAGATTTTTTGAGGAGCAGGGGTTCCAGAAATGACATTTTCAGATTTCAATAGATTTTGCACTTGACCCCCTGTAAAAAGGACAAATTACTTCTGAGTGGCTGACTTTAGCAAATACAGGGGATTGGCAACCTGAAGAAGATACACATCTTCATTTTGTATGTTGGATATGGGTTGAAATATGAGGAACCAGTGAATCAGCAGTACATTGGATTATAAAGAAGCACCCATTATTTAGATATCTGTGGCACATCTCAGAAACAGAATTTTAAGGCACAGAAAACTATTTGTCCATTGCATTTACGCTAGCAATAAGAATGCAACTGAGAAAATTTCCAGTTTTCAGCTTCCAGGTTTAATCTTATAGGCGAAAGGTGCATACAGGTGCCCTTCTGAATATGATAGGAGTGCCTGGTTCATTCATCCTTTGTGCAGGAATAAAACAAAAGATCTAAAGGTGGTAATTACACAGATATTTTGTAAATAATTAAGGAAATCAGCTGAAGTATGTTTTTAGAGTTGGGACAGGTCGGTAAAAAACAGAATGCAAAACAAGCTTTTTATTGCACTTGGAACACGTGACAATAAATCAAATCCAAAAAAAACCCCATCTTCTTTCAGCATTCCAAGAAGTCCATTCCACCAGTGACTCTCTATCTATCTAGCTGGTCATCTTGTTTCTTATTACACATTTCCATGCAACACCTGCCCTTTTAATTCTTCCACCCTGAGTTACAGAAAAGATCCTTCCAGCTGAAGCAGCAATTCACTTACACTTTGACCAATTGCCTGCATTGCATCCAGTGCTTTCAGAATGGTCTCTTCTGCACCAGAGAAGCCAAATGCAGAGTGGCTGACCATTTTGCAGAACACACATGTTCAGTCTGTAGAAGTCTGTGCTTCTGGTACTGTCACTTCAATTTTCCATCACACTTCCATCTGTCTTCCACCTTTTACAGTGTTCCATGGCTGCCCAACATAAGCTCAAAGAAGAACACTTTACCTTTTATCTGTGCAGTTCCCAGGACTTAAGGACTCTCAGGAAGTATAATCGCATCCTAAAGAACTTTGATGTTACCACTTTGCCAATTGTTTCAGCTTCTATTTTGTTTCAGCACAAAGACATCACTTCCCACTTCACCCTGATTACTATAAATCATTTTCCCTAGAAGCAAATGACAACAGACCCTCAAAAAAAACCTCATTCTCCTTACCTGTGGGAGCAGCGAAGGTAAAACCTTTTACAGATGATGTTGATGAGGATTCTGACAGAGTTAATCCAGTTTCAGGGGGCACCATTGAAGATACCTGCAAATTTAAGTGCAAATTCCGACTTAGAAAGTGAAGCACCAACCTTCTCTGAAGTGCCTGTCTGATTCTCGGTGATGAGGTCCGATGCATCTTGTGCACATAAATGTCAACAGATGATGAAAAGGAAGTGACAGAAGCCTCGCCAATGAAATAATGAGCACTAAACAAAACTCTGGCTTAGTCGACTGTCAAACATTTAAAATTATGCATGTCTCTGAAACTCACTGATACTCAAATACAAATTATTTAAATTCAACAATTAAAATAATTCAAATTGTATTAAAATTGAGAAACAAGACATACAAATGTTAAATATCTTTTAAAAACATTCAGTTTTAATGAAAAAATGTTAGTTTCATAGTATTCGTCTTGTTCCTTAGCAATCACTTATTTGAAACTTGTGGAAAACTGCAGCAGTTACATGTGGAATTGCCAGACAATATTGTGGGACGAAAGGTATTTCCCAACCTTTGCTATTGGCTATCTTCATTCTACTGGACCGTCCTACTAGATCTTTGAGAGGCTTGTGTGGCCAATTTTCAAACTCATTTCCAATATTATAGGACGAGTTACATCCACTGCTATGAACATTTGATCACACATCCCGGTTATAGTGAATTGCTTCTTCAGCACCCATATAACGAGCCTTAGCATCACTAATAGGTTGGGTGTAGTCTTTCTCTCCTAATTTAATTCTCCAATAATTTCCCACTCAGGACCAATAAAGTATTTACCATTATTTTTACTACTAGCTGTCCAACTGGCCACTAAATATGGCTGGAGTAAGCCCTAATTACAGCAAGCAGCATTTGCTGTTTAGCACACATACAGCTCTGTGCTGTAGCTTTCAGTGACCTTGTTTTTAGGTACACTAGTGTTCCTGGTGCACCTTTCTGCATTTTTCATTGACAACTTCCTTAGTTACCGTCCTTAAAAGTCAAGGAAATTTCAAGAGAACATATGTTCTATTTCAAGTGACCACACGCAAATGCCAAATGAGCTCCCCTACTGCTGGATGGCCACCATCAAGAATTTCCCACCCCCAAACCAACACTGTACAGCAACTTGATAGCAGTCAAAAAACTCTGTACAAGAAACAGATTTTTAAAGAAATGAATAAATGGTAGCTTTACTGGTTTGATCTGGTCTGAGGGCACTTTCGTCAAGTCCTGATGAATAACATCTGCGTTTGAGACTGGTGTAGATGCACTGAGGAGAGAACAAACAGAATTGATTAACAAAATACTGCACTGAAAATGCCTCTGAACGTACAAATACTGAACATTAGATCACTTCTATCTTACTCACTACTGAAGACATCTCAAATATTCTTATCTATGTTTAAGAAAATCAGAACAGTTTCTAAAGAGAAACAGATGTGAATAAACTCTTCTCAGGCTTCAAACAAGGTACAAATATTGATTTTACCTGATGCTTCGATGACAAACTCAGTCTTCATCAGGGATCTCTGGAAGCCCGAGAAGAGTTTATTCATCATACACACCAGGAAAGCACTAGATCCTTTTTTAGAAATAGATATGCTCATATTTCAATCAACCAAAATATCTGAAAACTGAAAATTAATCAGGCATCTGTTGTGACTCTCAATAAAGTCAACAGATTAGAAATCCAGGTCCGATTGTAGAATTTCAGCACACCCCTCAGATCATCATTCACCCATGTCAAATAGTATCAATATCCTTAATCTAAAAAAAGGCATAGAAGTGCATTGCAAGAGCTTTATCAAGCAGTTTTTCTGCAAAGTGATACATTAGAGCTAGTATCTCAAAGCTTGGGAAATGAGTAAGATTTCAAGGAAAAACTGGTAATAGTTTTGGGAGGGTTACAGAATCTGGACATAGTTCAATGGTAATGGCAATGGGAAGCAAAAAAAGTAAAAATAGTGGGTATAGTCAGAAACCCTTATGTCAAGGCAGGGTTATCTAGGATTAAAGGACCCCCGCCTTCTGTAAGGGCTAAGAAGTTTCACCCAGAGCACGGTTGGAATTTGGAACTTGCCAAAGTGGATGACAGAGGGATATTCTTACAACATTTAATTATCTAGACAAACACTTAAATTACCAATGCATAGGATGCCAAGGACCAAATGCTTGTAAATGGTGTTGATGAAGGTGATGAAGGGTATGGTGGTTTGAGGCACCTCAATATATGATGTGTGACTCAAAAACTCTAAGAAAACCACAGAAAAAAAGTGAACTGAGGTGATTAAAAAGACATGCTGAGAAAAAACAGAAACAAGATTTAAAAGACCAAGGAACCACTGTAACAAGAAAGGCTATTTATTTATTTTACTTATTGAGGAACAGTACAGAACAGGCCCTTACGGCCGTTCGAGTCGAGCCACGCAGCAATCCCCTGATTTATTTCTAGCTTAATGACGGGACAATTTATAATGACCAATTAACCTACCAGCTGGAATGTCTTTGGACTGTGGGAGAAAATGGGAAAATCTGGAGGAAACCCATGCAGTCAAGGGGAGGATGCACAAACTCCTTACGGGCAGCAACAGTAATTGAACCCTTGTTGCCTATATTGTAAAGCATTGTATTAACCATTACATCACCATGCTGCCCTGCATATTTGTACTTTGGTCCCTGTATTGTAATACTCAATAGTACTGGGAATCCCAGCTCAACAGAACACACAGGCCTTGGAGAGGGAGCATTGCAGGTTCAGATAGTGATAGCAGGATTAAAATGATTACTCGATGATTTGGATTAGACTTGCATTCCCTAAAACAATGATGATTAAGGAAGTGGTCACACTGAAAGCTTTAAAATGATAATTTTAAAAAATTGTAAACATATTTAGAAAGAAAGAATTTCTTCCATTCAGAATAAAAATACACAAGATTAGAGCTACACTGTTTAGGTAACATCATGAGCGTTTGGGGAAATTTGGAACTCTTTTCCTCTAAAAATACAAACATTGAATTTTTCAAAATGGAGGATATTTATGTGGAACAATGGTGATAGAGGAAAAAGAATGTAAAGTTACTTTAATTAATGGAAATGGCAATTATTGAATTTGTAAATTGAAAAAGAGTGAATTCTGTCTGAGCCATAATATTAATTTGCATCGCTATCTATTTATCTTAATTTAGAAATGCTGCCGTTTACCTGATGATAGTTGACAGGCTCGGAGTTTGGTTTGTTTCTTTCAGCATTTGCGCATTCATTAACTGAGAAGCATTCTTTGCTGCCATTTCTGTGAGGGAAGCACTTGGAACTAAAGTTAAAAAGAGTACAAATCAAAGTAAATAATCATTAAAGTATTAATCTGCAGTTGCTAATATTGTACATCTGAAATCTAATAATGAAGAATGTGGTCACACATGCTGAAGCTGTATTACCATAACCTGACCATCTTCCAATTGCACAACATGGAATTTTGTATGCAAGATGTCGTACACATCTGATATAGTCAGCTTGAACTGCATAGTATTCCATATGGGCTTCTGGTCATGCAATAACTTCATTTTAAAAACTATGCTTTATTTCCTTCCAAATCCTTGAAAGGACTCAATTATTCCTCATCCCTCAAAGCCCCTTCACCTCAACAGCAGTGCATTCCTCTAATGCTGATCTCTTACACATGATCGGTTTTCATTATCCCTTCATCTCAGTTTTCCATAGCATGGTCTTGAGGTTTTCAGTACGATTCAAAATCCTTCTTTTATGCTTTGAGTAGTCTTGGACTAAGCATCCCCATGAATCAGTCAGAACAATGCATTTTATCCAAGGCATTCAGAAAATTCTTGAAACTTTTTCTCTGAACATCCAATGACCTCTTCTTGTGATGGAGCTCTGAATTTTCTGCTTCTGGCAGTGGGCATGTGAATGAAATGGCCTGCCTAACAAAGACAATGGAGTGCAATTCAGGGCTCACTGCTGAGTATATTATGCTAGGAAGGATACTGATATAGATTTGTTTATTCAAAAATTCACTTATACAATTGTATACAAAATATACAATTCTGAAATTCTTCAGTTCTCTGGGTAGACATGAAACCAAGAAGGAAAAGAAAGGCAGCACGATCATCAACCCCCAAATCCCACCTCCCACAAACAAACAAAAACAGGCACATCAATCCCCAAATCTCTCCTACTGCACAAAAACCGAGCAAGAGACCAGATACATCAACCACCAAAAATCCCTCCTCCAGCACAAAAGCCAAGAAAAATGGATCAGGTGCATCAACTCCCAAATCCCCCTCCTGCACAAAAATATCCTAGAAGATCAGACAAAAAAAAACACAATATAAAAACTGTAAGATTGAAAAGTAAGAGTCTATAGTCCTGGCCAACACTGTCCGGATGCAGCAGCAGTCTCTCCCTTCTCGGGTACAGAGCAACTGATCAAAAGGCAAGCAGCCAGCGCTCACTCTCTATGCCCGTTTCAATCTCCCTCGTCAATTTAAATTGGAGCCAAGGATCAGCTTGCACCCCTTCCAGCAGTCTGCCTGCTACAAGGTTGGTGCACATTGCCTCTGCTCCATGGAATCCTCTCGGAGACTACAGAGCATTGAAGCGTCCAAATGATCTCCAAACAGCAAAAAAAAGATTCCATCAATTCCAGAATCACATTCAAGACAAGAAGCAAATGTAGAAGACATAAAAGAAGTGAAAAAGATAGTTTCATGATCTATTCAGAAGTTATCGACCAAAGGAGCATTGTACGCAGGCACCATCTTGACTGGAAGCTGTTCTTGCAGTGAGTCTGGAGGATCTTGCAGAGACAGAAATAACTGCTAATGCTTTGGAATGCCTCAACTAATCCAAAACACAGAAGCTCACAGGAGGGTAGGGTTCACTGATGCCCAGTATACTCTTGAGTCTTACTCCAAGTTTGAGGTCTTGATAGTCAAACACAATGATGCAGTTTTCTGCATTGATTTACTTGCTCATACCAGGAAGCACAAGAATGGGATTACTGATGACTATATGGAAAGATAGGAAGCCTTTATTTAACAGTGCGACAGAGGGCTGTCATCTCTGGCAACCAGGTGAAGTCTATATGTGGTATTTAAATTGGGTTGTATTTACTTTATACATTTATGACGACCTTCAAATCAAGATGTAACCCATAGGTTTGCCATACTCCCTCCCCGATAATGCAGCATCAGTAACAATCTGCAGTTGTCTACCTGCTGCGAGATTAGTCATCTGTCTCCGAACAGCTGCCTGGGCAGCAGCTTGGGCAGCTGGAACGCTGGTGACCGGCTTCTCAGGGACAAGCAGTCCTTGCTTCACCATCTTGCCTGTTGGCTTTGGAACTAATTGTAGTGGCAAGCCATGGGAAAGAAAATAAATTAATAAAACAATCAATGGGAATTAACAACATTTTAATTTTTGATCGTGCCCTCAAATTGTCAAAAGTTCAGTCTCTTCACAGAAGTGATTACAAAACAGAATTTGGCAGTTATACCTACTTAAAACACTTAAGTTTTAAGGAGCATCTTAAAAGAGGAAAGACAGTTTAGGAAGGCAACTAATGGACTGGACAAAACAAAACAAATTAGAGATGCACAAGGTAGAGACCTTAGCATATTGTATTGCAAATGGGGAAATGAGCTTGGTTATGCATGAATGAAGTATCATTTTAATGCTGATCACAAGGCTCATAGATCACAATCATAATCATGACATCATTTTGGAAGAAAAGGATAAAAAACAGTACACTAGAGGTGCATTAAAATGAAAATGAAGATAACCACATCAAATATGCAGATTCTCCTTGAGTCAGTCAGTCCTCAAGCTGAACTTTACTACTGGATATAGTAAACGGTAAAACAAAAATCATTGCAAAATGAAACTTTGATTATTTTGTTTGTTAAATTTAAGGAATTGACATGGGCAAAATAAGAGCAACTCCTCAAATAAAATTTATTGGCACACTGCCATTGGCTGTTTCTTTTTGTTTTCTTCTTCATTCTTGCGTTAAAACAACCTTTTGATCTGAGTTGGTGCTGCTTTAAAAACACAATAGCCCAGAGATGCGCAAGTAGGCTTTCCCCTTCAATTACTAGCACTGACTTGGAATTAATAACTAATAAAAACAAATATCTTATAACCCTCTGCAATGTTGAAACCTTTCCACGCGAAAGTACCTAATACATAAGAAAGGGCAAAGTTCAGTTAATGAGCTGCACCAGAGATGTTAGCGTATGCGAGATGCATGAAACTTCTACAGCTGGGAAGTCAAGAAGAGAAGAAAGGGGTTAATCTATTGTACAATTTATAGGCTGTTATGCCAAGACATTCTTACTCAAATTTAGCACAAATTTTAGTAACAGTGTAGTTCATTGCATGCCTTATTTCATAAACAACTAACGGATAAAAATAGAATAAATTTCATTGCCAGGCACAGACTTTCCCTCATTGCATTGTTTGAAAGTTCAGGAGGGTTTTCTCAAGCAGTATATATATCTCCATCAACTCCATATTCTAAAATAAAATCAGAAACAATTATATTGCTGCTTATTTCACTGTTATTTGTAAGATCTTATGCTTAAGTTGGCTGCTACATCTCCATGCGCTAATAGTGACTGCATATCAAAAAACATTTTATTATTCGTAATAATAATTTGGACTTTGAGCTGGTGGGAAATTGCGATGCAAAACTGTTATATTCCTCCATGTACCTGGGCTGTAAAACATACCTGAATGGATAGGGGGCTGAACTTTGCTGAAGGGAGTTGACTGTGCAGTGATCAATGCCGGTGTAAAGGATGACTGTCTTGCAACCGGGGAATGCTTGAATGATGCCTCCTCTGGTTCTTCAGTCTGAATAACTGATTTTTCTGGATGTGGCAGTGCAGATATGGTTTGATTTGAATCCTCCAACTCCTCATAACATTTTGGGGATAGAAATGCAGACCTGGACAAATTAGCTATAGGAGAGAATATATTTAAATTAGATAATTTACATGTTGTCTATGAAACAAAGAGCAGAGAGCTTTCTTTAAAAAACAACAAACAGCAGACACTGATTTTAAAATTGTCTTCAGTGTTTACAGCATTCTGCATTAGCATTAACTTGAGTTTCCTGCTGTACGCATTAAGGTGGTAAGAGCTATTTATAGTATTATTAAGAACTTTCCACTGACCTTTCACTGGGTTTCTAACTCCTCTCAGTCACGCAAGTATAAACTGCGGTCGTCGTTAAAAGCAAACAACTACTCCATATCAAAGGGGACCAGGAGGGTTTAAGTGCACAAGGTGATTTGATCTACATTTGAAATATATTAATGACCATAGCGTAGAGGTTAGCGCAATTGCATTACCACGCCAGTGATCACTGATTAGAGTTCAATTCCTGCCACTGTCTATAAGGAATTCTCCCCGTGACTACGTGCATTTCATCCAGGTGCTCCAGTTTCCTCCCTCATTCCAAAAGACTTTGGTTAGGGTTAGTAAGTTGTGGGCAGGTTATATTGGTGCTGGAAGCATGGCAAACCTTGCAGGCTGCCCCCAGCACAATCCTCGGACTGTGTCGGTTGTTGACACAAAAACAATGCATTTCACTGTATGTTTTGATAAACATATGACAAATAAAGGTAATCTTTATCTTTAATTAAATTTTTATTATAAGTCCTGAAAGTGCAATTATATACAGTGATCACTGCAGGTGGATTTGAGTGGGTGGTTTACAAGGGTTTAGATATTAGATCACATTAGATGCATCAATTCCCCAAACATCCAGGAGATCTGCCCATACTTATCCTTACAATTATGTCTCACTGAAGTGAAAATTCACAAGCAAACACAATCATCTCTGCCAGAACAAAGCTCTTAAGTCATGGAAAATGCCAGTTTTGAAAAATAGTTATAACTTCCTGGCTGACGTCAGTACAGATATTATCAGGAGTTACCCACAAGCTATACTGACCACTACATTGGCCAATCAGGCTGAAATGAATATAATTCTACTCTAAAACAATTAACATTTGTCCCACTAGCTCCTCTTCAACCTCATTGTGAATTTTCCAGAATATGGGCATTACCTGGTGCAGTAGATCGTACAGGAGGAGTCTGTCTTTTTGAAAGGAAACTCCGTAGCTGAGATTGCTTCATTGGAGATACTTTGCCTGAAAATGAGGGGGAAAGGCATAAAAGGCACTGCACATAATCAGGAGGTGTAAGTCAACCCAGAGGTATTGATTCAGTTCTCAGAATTACACAACCTAGCCTTTGAGATCAAGTTGACAATGAAAGAGCTTCTTCCCAAAACACTGCATTCCTGAGATTTTAAGTTCTTTACAATCCACTTCCAGCACCCTCTGAAGGCAGCGTACACTCGATAGCAATTACCAATATTTTAAACGTGCATTTCCTTGGCTTTTTTTGCTCATCTTAAACCTGAAGCATGTTTTCTCATTCTTTCTATCATTCTGAACACCTCTAATCATTCTCTCTTACCCATTTCTCCAGAAAAGAAATTCCTCATCGCTTTACCATTCTTGTAAATACCCTCTGCAGCCACCCCACGGTCCAGGTATTTTTACTTCCACGTGCCTTATCCATAACGAGGAACAATTCATGATCCGATCAGTGAAACAAAGTTACGGATTTTATATTCCTTTATCTCTATTGATAAAGGAAATAAATTCCACATACTTTTCTTTGGGTTATAATAAAAAGCTTAGAGCACTGTCTTTAAACCTCAAGAAAATGGTCGGACCAATGGGTGGTAGCATCTAAACAGGTTATCTTTTTTTTCTTGATGACATGTTTAACATTTATTTGTCTCCTTATATCATCTAGAGTTAACCAGTTTAAATAAAAAGCTGCATTGAAATGCTGAATTGTCTGTATTCTCCATGGATCTGGGAGTGGCTATTGATAATTTCAGTATTTGTTTTTATTGCTGTTTTTGAAACCTATTCCATGTGCAACATGGTCCTTATATCTAAACAGTTTATAAGCACTTCACTGGCCGTCAAGTGCAAAACCCTAAGCAGCTGCAGGGAAGTTTTTAAACACAGGCTAAGTTCATTTGGCTTCATGATGTTGCTATTTGCTAGGTAGGCATTCTCCATCAATGTTCTGCTTCTGAACACATCCCTCATTCTTCAAACATTGATTCTCTTTAGATTCTCCCCCTTAACCTCACCCTATTCCTCAACGTTCAGCTATAATGATTCAGCTTTAAAGATCAGCAATTTTATCTCCAGCAGCCTGCTCCCCAGCTTTGCTCTTCAAATCCAAACTCATCAATCATATTTCTTGGTCAGCATCTTTCTCTCCCATCTTTCCATAGTTGAAGCAACTTTTTTGGTCAAACTGTAAAGATTAATTGAAATTTCTACAAGTTTAGTTGCTACTTTCTGAGGCACTGGACACCAAAGGATATTCAGTGAAGTTCCATTGAATCAACATCTGTCTTGATAAGTACAGAGATTCATTTTCCTGTTGTTAACACAACTTAATGATTAGTCATTTTTGTTATGTGATCCAAAATGCCAAAGCAGAGTCATATTTCATCTGATGAACATTACCCTCACTGAAATACGAATCTAGCTTTTATGCCTGAATCTCTGGATTGAGGCTGGAACCTTCTGAAGCTTCTGAGAGTGGCCATAATTATATCTGATCCGACTAAATAAAGTTGAAATTTCAAAGTTTAAATCGGAAAAGGGAGAGATTAAAGGCAGACAAGAAGCGAAGAAAAAATGTACACAGTTTCCATTCGATTCCATGTGCAACATGGCCCTTATAGCTAAACAGTTTATAAGTATTTCACTGGTTGTCAAATGCAAAACCCTAATGACTTAAGGGTATAGCAAAAGCAAATTTCTTTCTTTGCACCACAACACCTGTCCGTGCACAAGTATTGTGATCTGCAGCAGGCGTACAGGTCAAGTGTGTCCACCTAACTCTTCCCAACATCTCCCTCAGCTTTGCCCATTCTTTGCAGAGAAGAGCATTACACGATACCAGCAAAGATCAGCTTAATCAGCTTGCAGATCCCAAGATCATCTAAAATGGGTGTTAATTATAAAGTCAGATCTTTAAAGATCTTGCCTATGATATGAAAGCAGGTACAGTGTTAGTGATGTTGTACAAATAAATACTTAAAAGTTCTCTTCAAATATATAATAACCATCGCCACAAATAAATCAGGAAAAACGCACTATTTACCAGGGCTACTTGGAGTCAGCTTTGGTGCAGAATCCAAAGTATTTTTCATCAGAACATTGCGAAGCATCTCCAGTTCTGTATTCCAGCTGAAGGAAAAGAGCACGATGAATGTATATTAGATGGGACGCAAATTTATTAATGATTCCTATTTTGATTAGGAAGACAAATTTGCAAATGCTTTCGAGCCTGCAGGACACAGTGACTCAAGTAGTATTGCCTGCACAAATATTTTCTGGACATAACCAGTTTTTTTATCCATCCCAGGACTGCCAAAGAGCATTTACAATATTCTTCAAGGTCCATTGTGATAGAGAAATCTCAGATCTCTAAAATTTAATACCATATTAAATACATTAACTCAGGAGCCAAACTTCATCCAGCCATCAATATCCATGCAATGCAATTCTGCAACAACAGGAACTGTGCCAAATTTACCAATACTTACCCTGAGTCAGCAACCCATCTACAAAAATAACCTGAAGAGCATCACCTCGTTCCAATCAGGTTTATAAGCTGGAAAACATAAATATCTTGACAACTGCTGTCAAGGATAATAAAATCTACACTTTTAAACACACTGCACTGCTGAAACTGAGAGGTTGATGGGTCAAATAATATTGCTGATTAAGAAAAATAACTTCCATTTATCAGCTCAAGGTTAGGAGAAATCATCCTTCCTCAATGCTCCACTAATCAATTGCTAAGAAAGTTTTAGAACTCTTTCAGTAGGCATACCACTTGCAGATGGAAATTCAAAAACCATACATAGAAAAACAAAACTCCAGACAAGCCCTAAACATCCACTCAAGTGCCAAAAAGGAAGTGTTCAGCATATTGTGTAAAACAAAATCCAGAAACTATCACGGCAGGTTAACTTCTTTTAGGAGGGCATGCATTGTGAAGGTTGATTTATAAATGAGTTTCTACAACTTTTATTATCTATTATACAAATACAAAAAAAAGGCAGAAAATGCAGATGCTGGAAATCCGACAGAAAAGCAATAAATGCTATAAACACCGAACAGGTCTGGTAGCATCTGTAAAAAGAAAACCCGAGTTAAAGCTTCAGGTCAAATACTCCTTAGCAATATGTTTTTCATAAAGGCCTTTAAGCTGAGATATTAACTCTCATTTCTCTTTCCACAGATATTGCCTGACCTACTCTTTCCAGCAGTTTCTGATTTTATTTTTGGTTTATAAAATGATCTCAATGCTTTACAGCTCAAGATACTCTAAAAAGTGTAATGGTAGGGAAAACTTAATTTCAATTGTGTCTACTAAAGTCTCATAAACAGGAACAAGATAATGACCAGAGTTTCCATTTCACTAAAGTTGAAGATAACTATAACGCACATCACTGGAAAGAACTCTCCTTCCCTTCTTCTAAACAGGATTATATGATTTTTGGGAAATCCTAAGCAGACAGACAGATTTTCTAACATCTCATCGCTGATGGTGTAAACACAACCTCAGGATTTCATTAGACTAGCCCAATGTATGCAGTCTGGAGTGGAGCTGGAACTTCCATCTCTCACAATCAGAAATGACCGCACAATTGTCCAAGTCACAAGTGATAAATTAATGCAACGCAGAGAATCTTATTCTTAACAAGAACATATGAAAACATACCACTGGTCACTCAGACATTTGTCATTGGGCACACACCACTTGGAGGTCTGATTATATAAGCGGAGATTCTGCAGGCTGTTTATCAGCTCATTTATCTTCTTATCCTGCTGGTTAATAACCTCATGATGACTTGCTAATGCATTAAACAGTACTTCCCTCTCTGGTAGAAGCAAGTGCCTGGAAGGAAAGAGTCCAAGTTTAGACAACAGTAAAGTAGAACACACAGAAGCTGATGTACGAAGAAGAAAATTGGCAAACTTTGTATAATGAGACCACACACAGTAATGTGCATAGTTCTGATTTCATATTTTCAAAAGGATGGCAAGGCACTGAGAAGGTTTAACACAGGCTTTCAGCCTGGGACCCCAGAACTCAAGAGACCAGACATCTTTGTACTCAAGGTGTTATAATGCTTAGCTTTCAATTACACAAACATTTCCTCCAGTGACAGTGCTCTACTTCTTTGGTTAACTAACTTGCTCCTAGAATTAGAGCACAAGTCACTGGCACCATTAAAATTTGGATGGGGGACATCAACAGTAGCAACAAAAAAAAGCTGTCAGTAACTGCCTTGAAGAGGATTTATGCAAAGATGTGTTGTGACATTATGACATCTCCCCTTCTCCAATCTTCTTACCATACTAGTAGCCAATAGCAAGGAGGTGGCTTTTCCAATCATGAAGCACAAAATGCCACACAAATGGGAAATAAAAAACTTAAAAAGCCAAATAGCAGGATCTTGCTAAGAGTGTCTGGTTCTCTCCTGATTTGAGGATAGTTGTATTCATATAACTATTTACCTCAGTACATGACACATTGCCTTGACACCTAACCAGCAGTTACAATATGTACTTACTGTTTTAGGACAGGAAATGCAGTTGGCAATTCGTGCTCAAACACCAACGGGATGATTAAGTAATCATTCTCCTCACATCCCACCCCCAATAAAATAAGTCTTCTTGTCCTGATTGTTACTTTCACCAAAGGAAGCAGGCAGGTCCCTAATTTTGAAATCATGTAAAAAAAAAAGGTTGTATCTTCAACAGTGCCGAATATTAAAATCTCTGGAGTGCAGATTTGAAAACTGCCTGACACTGAACCATGGCCAAAAATGATTATGAAACTGTAACATTAAACCCCCTTACTTGTGTTTCTTGTTCTTTTCCTGGTATTTCTCCCATTCCAAATCCAGCATATTATTAACGCTTTGTACTGCAAACTTCACATATTGATGCAGAGAGCGTATTTCCTACAAATCAGAAGGGTTATCAAGATTATTTTAATATTTTTCTCCGATCATACTCATAGAGCAAGAAAAGTGCTTGGTAAGTATAAAAGAGCTAACAGCTAAACTGCTTTCACTTATCACTGGATTCCCTTTCCTGTGCAAATGTCCTCCATAACAAGTCTGGGCTACTTTACTTTTGCATTCTGACTGGACGCAGAAAGATTCCTCTGAAGTTCAATGGAAAAGGAACATTTATGTACCAATATATTGAATTTATGGTCTGAAGTCAACCTAAATATTTACTCATTGCTTGTCTCGTCTTTTGTATTCTGTACAACACTGAGATTACACTTTGTCAATAATATAAAGACTTTGATGAGAGAAGCAAAGGTTTACTTTTATGGGAACAAAATGTAATTATTAATGGTACATTACTGAATTGCTAATCCAAAGGAGCCTCACTGGCCAGAGTCTGCACACTCAGACCCCACTACAACTGCTCCCATAATCTGAGTTTACCTGAAAACAAACTAGAAATTAAAAAGAATGGTATCTGCCATCCTTTTCCCAATATACCTCAGAAAACACTAGGGCCCTACACCTATGAAGTCCTTAACTGTTCTGCCAAGACATTCAATTTCACCAAACCTGCTAGATTAACTCAATAACACAGCCACCCACTACCTCCTTCACACGACAACTACGCACAGGTAATATAAAAGCCACTCTTTCAGCAACAAGCACCTTCTAAGATATTTTTTTTAAACTTCAAAGTCTGCAGAAGAGTGGTTCAAGTACAGTATGCAAAATTTGACTTTGGATTTCTAAGGCTGAGCATTTTGCATGTTTAAAATTCAAAGGAATGGAGAGCCTCATATTGTGCAAGATGCTAGAGACCAGGTAAGCAGTGAGGCAAATCAATGAAAAAGTCTCCAACCATTTGGAGTGAGGCTCCACTTCAGAATGTTTACAGTATAGAAGTCAGCAAGTCAACATGCCATGCCCATTCTAGCTCTATGTAATAGCAAATCAGCTAACCCCACACCTCTGCCCTTCTCCCAGGAGCTCTCAATTTTCTTTTGCTTTCAAGTATTCAGTCAACTCCTTCAATTGAATCTGCTCCCATTTCTATGGCATGGTGACCTGGGTTCAGTCATTACCAACAGTCCTTCATGTAGAATTTGCACAGTAACCACAAGGGTTTCCGCTAGGTTCTCCCAGTTCCTCCCATATCTCAAAGATGTGCGAGATAGTAGGTAAGCTGGCCAGTGTAAATTACCCCTACTGTGGAGGTGAGTGACAGAATTAAAGGAAGGTGCGATGGCAGGTGAGGAGATGACAGAAATGTAAGAAGAATGAAATGGACCACTGTAGGATTAGGCTAATTGGCTGAGATGGTCAGTGCAGAATCACCAAGCCAAAGGGTCTGTTTCCATGCTGTATGACCCCATACCATAACCTTTACCATCTCTGCTAGTGCTATCCAGACACTGTCGCTTTCCTCATATCACATTGGGTTCCTTTTCCAGTCATCTTCAGGCTATGTCCAGAAGTTCTTGAACCATCTTCCTCTCTTTTCTCCTCTCTAATATCTTCATAATTTTAAATACTACCATTAAAATCCCTTGCAATCTTCTCTGTTTCAATTAGAACAATTCCAGCTGCTTCACTCTGAAGTTCCTCTGTCTTGGAGTCTTTTAGCAAATATTTTCTGCATTTACACCTTCATATCTTTTCTAAAGTTGGAGGGAGTCAGATGAACACAATATTCCTGTAAAAGTCCATCACAACTTGCTTGATCTTATATTCCAGACAGTCCAGGATGTAGCATGATCTTTCAATGTGTTTCATCACCTGCCATTTTCAACAATTTATGCATGCACCATACCCTCAGATCTCTGTTCTTTTGCCCCTTTTACAATAGAGCATTTAAATATTATATTACCTTTTCTCAGTCATCCATCATCTGGCACTAATCTGTACTTTCCACCAGTCTCCTTGAAGTGCATCACTATCCTTCACATGGTTCAATATACCACTAAGTTTTATAGCTTTGGCAATTTGGCCCTTAGCCCCTTCACAATTAGATTCAAATCACTAACATACATTAAGAATAACATAATGGAAAAATTGTAGAGTTTTTGTTTTTTTCCATCTTAGAGATTTAATTCACAAACTCATCTTGGCAAGATGCAGTTAAGGAACAATTCCTTATGACTGTATTAAACCGTCAAGGCTGGGTCAAATGTGGAACCAAGAAAATGTCAGTCCATGAGACTGTACCATAACTTACAAATGGGAAAGGGCATGATTAACAGGAGATGGTGCCTTTTAACACCAGAACTAGATACCAGTTCCAAACCTTAATTCAGGTGCAGCCAGAGTAGTAGCCACCATCTACAAATTATGATTAGCTTTACTTAGTGATCAATTAAGCCTCAGTACAGGTTCTGAAGGATTTTTGACTGCTTAATCCACAAAGGAAATATATGTTCCTCATTGTAGGTCAGACCTTCACTCTAATTGCTTTAGAAACTTATCAACTAAATTACCTCAAAAACTACGTGTGATATATGCACAATCCAGGACTACAAGCCACCACAGATGATGCTTTCATGACACTGGGGAGAAGTAATTATCCAGCAAAATAAAAGACTAGCCAAACTATCACATCTTCCTAACATTTAAACTTACGAAGAAATACTTTTCTGGGTGTAGATATTCCCAGCAAAGGCACCTTGTCAAAGTGAGCAATTTCTCCATTTTATATACATATTCAGTTCCCTTCCAGCTTATAAAATAAATTCTATTACCAAGTTGAAACTTGATGAGAAACCATGGGATTTGCCTTGATGCCCTAACTGAATGATATAATTGGCCAATGTTAGCAACATCAAACAGTGACATACATTAAGTTGAGTTACACTCTTTGGATCAAGTGGCTTTCGGCGAAGAAGCTGAAGGTAATTCTTGTCCATGCTTCGCTGGTTCTGTGCAGTTGCATCTTCCACAGCAGCAAACCCTTCCAGCATCTCAGTTTTCAGGGTGCCCATATCTCCATGCAAGGACTATTGAAATGGAGGTGGTGGAAAAAGAGGTAGAACAAAATAAATTCAAATTCATCAACAACAACAAAAAATCACATCCAATCAAGAAAATTACTCTGAGAAAAAATAATTCTCCGGCAAAATGATGGACAAGCCAGAGAATTATATCTTCTTAACATTTAAACCTTCTAAGGAATACTTTCTGGGCTTAGATTTTCCTAGCAAAGGCACCAGGTCAATGATGATGTTATGCTGATAAGAGACATTGATAGTGTAAGCAGGCAGCACCTTTTCCAAAGGCAGAAATGGCTAATACGAGAGGGTAGCACATAGTTGCGTGGCTACAGACATGTGAACGTTAACAGAATGCAGCAGAGCCCAGTCTTCAACTGTCACTCAGTCAGGACCTTCACCTGGGAAGCCAGCCTGATAACACGCAACCGCAGCTCAACGTTAAGAGGAAAAACACAAGATGAAGCTCGTAGCCTGGAATATTAGGATCTTGTGGCCTGACAGAAAAGCAGCAGACCTGAACGCCACTGGGCTAACAAACCTTAGGAATGCAGATTGTTTGACACTGATATCTCTGCACTGAGCAGATGGCCATTTTCAAAGGTCAAGATGGCCAGTGTACTTTATTATGGAGGGGCATACCAGAGGGGGAATGCTGGCTTCATGGAATGAGCATTGCCTGGTTAAGCAATGCATCTGCTAGATTATATCATCTTAACAAATGGCCAAAAAGATGTCTGCATCACTCACAGCATGACAGGTTCTAAGACTGTTAGACTGACCACCACTTGATCTGCTCTATTAGCTCCATTCACATGGCCCCAAAATATCACTATCAGCTGAAGTGTGACCACAAGAAGATAAATGATGCAGTTCGCAAAGCTGGTTCTTCTCACACAGTGCCTCAGAAACAACCTGCTAACTCCCAGCCTTCAGGAGCCACAAAGCATTTGAGGCTTGTGAGCTGTCTTGAAGCCTGTCATTATTGGAAACTGTGGTGAAACTAACAGCTTCTGTAATTAAAAAAAACTATCAGGACTGAACCTGCAAGTCTCAAACAAGGGACATAATCACAGAATTATAGGTAGGAATATCTAAACTGAACTCAGTGGTGAATTTGCGAAATTCTCTAGTTCAAGTTTATTGTCATCTGACAATCTATATAACCAAACGAAACAACATTCCCCCAGACCATGGTGCACCCACATTACATATATCATACACAACACATAAAACAAAATATTACCACAAATGTTAATAAAATACAATTCAAACTGCACATAGTACGCAGCACAGGTAAACAGCAAAGTAAACAGCTCACTGTCCAAGTGACAAGACTTTGGTGGTGGCAGGGCATTTATTAATCTCACAGCCTGAGGGAAGAAGCTGTTACCCAATCCTAGTTCTGATGCCCCCATGCCTCCTTCCTGGCGGTAGTAGGTCAGAGATTGTGAGATGTGTGGTAGGGATCCTCAACAATGCTTCAGGTCCTACATATACAATGCTACTGGTAAATGTCACAAAGGGTGGGAAGGGAAACACTGCTGATCCTCTGTAGGGTCTTGCAGTCTGATGCCTTGCAGCTTCTGCACCACACAATCATGCAGTCAGACAGGACACACTCAATGGTGCTCCTGCAGAAAGCTGTTAGAACGGAGGGGGGAAAGAGCCTTGCATGCCTCAATCTCCTCAGGAAGTGTAGATGCTGCTGTGCCTTCTTGACTAATGAAGCCGTGTTGTTGGTCCAGGTTAGATCGTCTGTTATGTGCACACCAAACAACTTTGTGCTCTTCACTTTCTCCACGGCAGAGCGATTACTGTGCAGTGGAGAATGGCTGGCCTGCACCTTCATGAAGTTTGACTTGTTCACGTTGAGACTCAGGCTGTTGTTCTCGTAACATTTGGCAAGCCTCTACACCTCCTCAATATACGCTGATTCATCATCGTTGCTGATGAGGCAGACCACTGTTGTATCACCAGCGAACTTGAAGATGAAGTTTGAGCTGGATCTGGCAGTGCAGTCATGAGTCAGCAGCGGGCTGAGTTAACACAGCCCTGCGGGCACCAGTGCTCAATGTGATGGAGCTTGAGATGTTGCTGCCAACATGGACTGACTGGAATCTTTCTGCTAAGAAGTCCAAGATCCAGTTACAGAGAGGGGTGTTGAGGACAGTTTACCCACCAGTCTCTGATCGATGATCATGTTAAATGACAAACAACAACCCCAGACTGTTCTGAAAGTTATTTTTGAAAGATGAGATAATTCAGGACTATAGGAAACCAGCACAGGACAGGAGTTGAGGTCACCCTAGATCAGTCATTATCATATTGAATGGTTGGGAAGACCTATAAGACTAGTGGTCTACCTCTTCTTTTGAGAATGACCAAGAGATGAAGGAGCTAATTAACAACATATTCAAGGTGTTTCTAGACTGGTAGCATTGCCTTTCCTCAATGGAAAAGGATCAGCTTTACAGACAACTGAATGCAGAATTCAAGTGGAAAAAACTGGAACCAGATCAGATGGAGAAATCATAGGTCTATTGTTATTGGGAAAATGGTTGACCAGTTGCTTTAAGAACAGAAAATTCAGGAGACAAATACATGGATAGGGAAGGTTTAGAGGGCTCTGTGTCAAAAGAAAGCAGATGGGACTAGCTTGCTTGGCAATACAGGCAGCTTCATTAGATTGGGCCGGAGGGCCTGTTTCCATGATTCTGTAACTGATTCTACAGCCTCTTAAAAATTGTGAATAGTTCAAAGATGTTAAAATTATATTCTGCTGCAACAGAGATATTTCATGCTATCAGAAAAAGCATCAGCCAGAACTGAGTCGTAAACACGATTAAGGTCTTGGGTTGGGGGGGATGGGAACATTTAAGGGTCACACAAGGACCAGATCGGGAGTATGATGTTGATCAGGAGCAAACTTGCTGACTGATGAAGATCAACAGTAAGTAAGAATCAAAGTTCAGTGAGGGACAAAGGTAAGTGTCCCATGCCCAATTATCACATTTCCTAGTAATGCCTGAAAGGACATTGTACTTTTGGACCAGAGTATATAATGTCAGATGAGTGGCTGATGACTCTGGGTCTGTACTCAATGGAGTTCAAAGGACGATGGTGGATCTCATTGAAACCTGCCAAATAGTGAAAGGATTAGATTGAGTGAACGTGGAGACGATGTTTCCATCAGGGTTTGAGAGCACAGTTTCCAAAAAACGGAAGGTTCCTTTAAAAATGAGATGAGATTCTGCCAAATGGTGGTGAATCTGTGGAGCTTGTTGCCACAAAAGACTATGGAGGCCTCATCAGTGGGAGTATTTATGGCAGAGATTCATAGGTAAAGTGGTTAAAGGCTAGGGGGAGAAGACTGGAGAATAGGTTTGAAAATAAAATCAGCTATGACTGAATAGTGGAGCAGAGTGAAAGGGCAGAATGGCATAACTCTGCTCCTATATGTTATGGTGTTATGGACAGGAGGGGAGTGACTTAATTAAATGCACAAGTGTGTATTGGAAGAGTGACACACAGTGCCTAGCGAAACCTAGAGTGATGTGAAATAGTCTATAAACGGTCAGTGTTAAAGCAACACCATTTTTAAGAGGAATGTTCTAGTTGTGGTACAATGCAAAACAAGGAACCATTCAAAATCTAATCGGAAAATAAGGAGAAATTGCTCAAACTGGTGGAATGTGAAACTTACAACTCATAGAAAATGGTTGAGGCAACAGTTGCAGCATTTCTTAAAATTACACCAGCAAGGAGGGAAAAGGGAACAGAAAGACTGACTCACATATCAAGTTAAAACATATGGAACGGAGAGGAGGCTCATATGGAATATCACCAGGAAAGTCCAACTGGGCTAAATGGTCTGTATCCGAACAACATACGTTAAATTTGGAGGCAGCAATTGTAACAATATGCTGGGGACTGAGGTTGCGATGGAGGAATGAAGGGGAGGGGGCAAGGCAAGATGACTGAGGTGCAAAGGGCCTATGACTCAGGATAAAAGTAGAGAACACTAAAACACTCAGATTTAATCTGAAACAGGAACTCTTTCCATAGATACAGCCCAATATACTAAATACTTTCAGCAATTTCTGTTTTCTTTTCAGATTTTTAACAATTGCAGATATTGGATTTTCATTGTACAGATGACTGCAGAATACACAGTTGGAGTTGCCCAGTTCGTAGTAGATTGGCAGCACTAACTGCTCTCACCTTTTTGAACCAAGTAGAAACCTGCCCAATATTATTCAATTATTCCTTTTCAGTTATCAATCTATATTGTTAAAAAGACAGTTATAACAAGAAAACAGAGTGCTTTGGACTAATTCAATAGACCGGGTAGTGGTCCGTGAGACCGTGACATTAAGCGTTTGGCACGGTCTAGACGGGCCAAGATGGCCTGTTTCCGTGCTGTAATTGTTATATGGTAGTGTCTGGAGAGGGAGGAACACAAACTTCGAATGGACACATGCCTTGATAATTATTTACCATAAATTTGGAAAGCTATTGCTTACATTAACCAATAGATTTACTTTTCCTCATTCACATCTGCGGGCGCCTGAATTCAAATTCAAATGCTATGGACAAAGTAGCCAAGATGCTCAGCTCTCCACTTGCCTCTGTAGTCTCCTTAATCTTCAACAGGAAACCGTTGAATGACTCTGCATCAGATTTTAGGTTAGCCATGTCGTTTGGGCTGCCAATCACAAAGTTAGCACTTGCTGTGCGAGCCTTTAACTCGTCCAACTCCTTCTGAAAAAGAGCAATCTACACAAAGACCAGAGTATTAGCATTCCAGAGCTAAGAATATCTGAACAAGTTATTGTTAAAGAAGAAATCTTCTCATATTCTCAGGGCAGCCAATCACAACTCATGAATAACATGGGACATGTCATCACTGCTGCACATTTCACTAAGTGGAAACTGCACTTTCATCAGTAAGGGCTAATACTTGTGGAAATCTTTCCCAATCCTCCTCTAATCATTACTTGAAAGCCACTCTTAAAGACAATGCTTTTATTAAAGCATTGATTTTACTTGTTTTTTTTTAACTTGTTTTATTTCTTTTGTTGTTTTAATATTTCCTTATTTTTTGTGAATATTTTACTCAGTGGGATATGTTACAAGTACTAAAACAAATTCATGTGTTCATGCAGTGGTCTGAAAAAAATGTTGTAACACCAGACAAATAGCAGATAATTTGCATGAGAACGAACCCATGAAGCACAAGAAAATGAACAGGTAAGTCACACTGGTGATGCTGGTTCAACTATAATAGTCAGGAATTGGTGAGAATGCTCCAGAGTTTTCAAATAATAATACAAGATCTTTTGCAACTACTTCCCCCTTTCCCCACCAAGTTGATGGATTCAAAACAACTCCAAGAGAAGTAACTCCAAAATTCAGCCGACAGCAGGAAAGCGAGAGCCTCTCACAAGTTCAAAAAGAGCCATGAAACAAGAGCATATGTGTACCTTCTCAGGTAGAGAAGTACAGGATTCCTTGGCACTATTTCAAAGAGAAAACCTTAATGGACTGGCCAGAATGCATCACTCAAAGCAAAAAAATACTGGATTGTTACGACATTATTATTTGGGAAATCTTTTGCTGTCTAAATTGGTTGCAGCAAGTAAGACTGCAACATTGGCTAGTTCTTCACTGGCTGCTGTGCTTTGCGATATACAGCTGTTCTTAAGGCTTGATTACTTTCAAGATTGCTAAAGCAGTTTATTTTAAAAATAACTGTGCTCATACAGCATTTTATTTCAGGGACAAAATTCAACAATATGTCATAAGGAACAGTGACCTCAGATAACAGGATCATGACATTACTATGAATTCAGCTATTTCAAAATCTTAGAGATGACTATTTCTCAGCAAAGCAGTATTTGGTCTAACACAAAAAGAAAGGTATCTTGAGTCCTGAAGAAGGGTCTCAACCAAAATGTTAACTGCTCATTCTTCTCCATAGACGCTGCCTGACCTGCTGAGTTCCTTCAGCATTCTGTGTATGTTACAAATGGAAAGATAGTTAATAACTGACTAAGTCCTAAATTGTAAGCTAATACAACCAGATGCATAACCCACTATTCTCACCTCCTCCATGATTCCCATCATCACTGGGTCCAAGGTTGCCTGTTGTTGCAGTTGCTTTTCCAGATCAGATGCGGAAACCTTTGTTGTTGTGGAGGTCTTGAGAGAAAAGATAAAACAATCTGCATTTACAGTCGTTGGCAAACACTGGTACCCATAATAAATCAGAAGCACCGCAAGATGAAGTAAGGACTTATATTAAAATACGAAACGTAAGAAAATGATGAATAGCTGGTGCAAAACCAGAGAAAAAATACAGAGCTTCTAACAAAGATATCTGAAAGTAAAAGCAGTGATTGACACTCTTCCGATTTGGAGAATCACATACAATTCACTGAATAGGAAGGATATCATTAAAAAGTATTTACAGAGATGTTACCAGGTCAGAGGGCTTGTATGATTTTTTAAAAAAAGGCTGGATAGGCTAGAATCTTTTGTTCTTTGAGTATAATAGTTTACAGAAGTTCATTAGCTCATGAGAGGCATAGATTAGGTGAACCAACAGTCTTTTCCCCAGGGTAGGAGTCTGAAACAAGAGGACACAGGTTTAAAGTAAGAGGGGAAATATTTAATAGAGACCTTAGTGCAACATTTACACACAGATGATGCTAAGGAAAGTAGTAGAGGTGGGTACGATTGAGATACTTAAGTACCATTTGCACTGTTAAAATGTCTAGAAAAGGGGTTAAGAGCTGTACAGTCCAGATGCAGACAAATGGGACAAGCTCAGCCAGGCAACTTGGTCAGGAAGGATGAGTTGAATTAAAAGGCCTGTTGTTACCATGCTATATATATGAGCCAGTTTATCAAGCTTGTTCAACACAAGAGAATGGTAAATGAACAGTTCTCATTCCACTTCCAGTGCTATTCTATTCCACAGAATCTATAGAAAAGCAAAACCTCAAAGCAGCACAATTTCTAGTCCACTCACTCAGCTGATCAAAA
Source organism: Hemitrygon akajei (assembly GCF_048418815.1). NCBI lineage: Eukaryota > Metazoa > Chordata > Chondrichthyes > Myliobatiformes > Dasyatidae > Hemitrygon > Hemitrygon akajei. The sequence continues at coordinate 161,809,338 of NC_133130.1, read as the reverse complement.
ACACTCTCTCTCAACATATTTCCCTTTTTTGTTAAATATAAGAATTGCCCAACTCTCACTTTAGATGGTACAAGCATCAACCACCAGATCCATCTTGACAGGCAGAAAATATGAGAATACAAGATGCAAATTGTTGATTATAAATGTCTTCAGAAAGGCTTAATTTGCCTCATGCTCATAAAGTACTAAAGTCCTCTGAAAAATCTGCAGATCTTCCACAAAGAGACAACAATGACATTACTGAAAGGTTGGGTTCCTAGAAATCAGTATCACAAAATCTGGGTTTTTTTATTGAATCACATGCTACATGTTTTCCTGTCAACAATAACGATGAATAGCATAACTGGTAGCTAGCAAATAGGGGGCTGGGGGAAGTGGGTGGAGACCCAGTGAGATTTGTTTTGGAAACTGACAAGAAAGTTGCTTGAGTGGTTAGCAGCTGTAGGTTGTTGGAAACCACTGTTTTTTAACAATACCTTAAAAAGTACAAACAAACTCATGTATTTTTCACAGTATGTCCCCACTCACTGGCAGAAAGCAGTACAGCAGCTAAACTCAAACAAGAAAAAATCTGCAGATGCTGGAAATCCAAGCAACACACATCAAATGTGGGAGGAGCTCAGCAGGCCAGGCAGCAACTATGGGAAAAAGTATAGTTGATGTTTTGGGCTGAGACCCTTCATCAGGACTCCAAAGGGTCTTGGTCCAAAACGTCGACTGAACTCTTTTCCATAAATGCTGCCTGGCCTGCTGAGTTCCTCCAGCATTTTGTGTGCTTTGCTTAGCAGCTAAACTAACGATTTATCATCTTTCTCACAGGCTAAGTATTAGCACATTACCCACGTGATGTAGTTGTTTTAGTTATGTAGCCTGTTAGTGAGATTATCCCTATCTAAGGAATTTCTTATATTATCTATAAAAGGGATGGATTTTTCAGAGGCGCTATCTTTATTTCTTCGCCTTCATTCTCCTCTTTGCATAATTTCTCAGCTCCTCATTTAGTTTGCTTAGTATTTGCAGGTTTGTTTGTACTCTAAAATAAATTGAAATCTTTGAATTAAGTCTGCTCACCATTTCTGACTCCCAGAAAAGCCCTATGGATCAGAAAATAAACAGAGAGCCAAAAGGTTGGAGATACAAGCATGTGCTGAAGCTCATCACCTTCTAGCTTCTAGTTTGAATGGTGACATACACTTTTAAAAACATATCAAAGTACAGAAAGTACTTTACAGATATTATTCATAATAGACAACAGTGATTATTTAGGGTTAGAGCTGGAATTTAAATTTGCTAGCCCTGCTTCAGACACCTTGAGGGTAAATAATATGGAAAACTCTTGGGGAAAAAACACTGATAGCAAAATGAACCTATCAGGCTTTAAAAAACAAAATTACCTTTGCATACAACAAAAATATAAGTTGAAACAAACAAATAAAATTAGTTTCTTTCATGTATTTTTTTAACTTCTTCCACAAAAACTCCTAAGAGTGAATTTTATTCTGTGACTCAGATTTTTTGGATTGTGATCTGTGAATTCCATGAGTAAATTTCTGTAACACAAATGGCTGTAACACTGAGGTCACCTGGAGTTAATTTAGTTTTAGCGACTCTTAGTGGTGAAAACAAGTTACCTGCAGCCAGACATCTAATACTGGATAATACTTTCCCCCCAGCAGCCTTAGGCAAGCAGCCATGGCACTCACTGCAAGGGATCTAAAGTGATGGTTGTGTGGAACACAGCCTATATTATGAAATTTGACTTATTTATTGTTAACAAGCCAAAAGAAAGAGCCCAAATTTAATTAATGAACTTGTATCCAACTTCCACATTCATGTAAAAAAAATCAAAAGGAACAAGCACATTGTATACAAAGATAAACTACACTAGAAACTCATCCCAGAGAATGGTTCAAAGTACCAACAAGGTTTGGACACTACCTCACTTTTTAAAAATATACAGTATTTCTGTTTTTGCACATTTAAAAAAATCTATTAAATATACATAATTGATTTACTTGTTTATGTTTTATTTTTTTCTGTCTGCTAGATTATGTATTGTGTTGAACTACTGCTGCTAAGTTAACAAATTTCACATCACATGCCAGAGATAATAAACCTGATTCTGATTCTGTCCACATATCTTTTAAATATAGGGAAGATATCAACAAAATAGAGAGAGTACAGAGGAGATTTACTAGAATGTTACCTGGGTTTCAGCATCTAAGTTACAGGGAAAGGCTGAACAAGTTAGGTCTTTACTCTTTGGAGCGTAGAAGTTTGAGGGGGGACTTGATAGAGGTATTTAAGATAATGAGGGGGATAGATTGAGTTGATGTTGGTAGTCTTTTTCCATTGAGAGTAGGGGAGATTCAAACAAGAGGACATGATTTGAGAGTTAGGGGGCAAAAGTTTAAGGGTAACACAAGGGGGAACTTCTTTACTCAGAGAATGGTAGCTGTGTGGAATGAGCTTCCAGTAGAAGTGGTAGAGGCAGGTTCGGTATTGTCATTTAAAGTAAAATTTGAAAGGTATATGGACAGGAAAGGAATGGAGGGTTATGGGCTGAGTGCGGGCCAGTGGGACTAGTTGAGTGTAAGCGTCGGCACGGACTAGAAGGGCCGAGATGGCCTGTTTCCGTGCTGTAATTGTTATATGGTTAAATGTTGCATCTGGAAATTCTACCCCCCCCCCCCACCAGCACGCTTTCCCTCCTCACTTTCAACCTATGCCCTCTAGATTTAGATGGCCCTATCATGCAAAATAAAGACTGCGATCATCCATCTTTTACATGCCATTCAGGATATTATAAGCCTCTGTAAAGTCAGGTTTTAAAGATTTGCTCAGTTGTTTGTGGGGAAGTGAGTAGTCTCCCCATTATGAAGCACTCACCAGGTCATATCAAAATTAATGAAATAAAGTACCAATTTATTTCAAAGAGTTTTAAAAATAAAGCTCAATTTGCACTCTATTGCCATTAAGTGCCTTACATTTAAATTCATCATATGAGCTGCAAATGTCACTATTCCAAGTCAAATCAGTTTCTGAATTTCTTACCTGGGTAGGGCAAGACTTTGGAGCAGGAATTGCAGCAGCAGAGCCCAATGCACTTCGGGTCACAGCTTCAGAAAGAAAAGAAAACGATTTAAAACTGTTCTGTTTAGTCAATTTACCCCCTCCCACATTGAAGGGGGAAACTGAGATCATTTGCTTTCTCCCCCCCCCCCCCCCTTTACTTGTTATGGGCTGAATCAGAATTGCAGTTTCTAAGGTACAAATTCTGAAACTGCAGGCCAAGGAGGAGAATGGAATTACTTATATTTAACATAAAAGGATGCCATAATGCTTCAGAGGAATGTTAACAAAAACCAAAACTGAGCCAAATAGACAAATAATAAGATATATCTCCAAGAGCTTTTAAGTAATATCTAAAAGTAGAATGGAGTGCTAGGGAAGTAAAGATGCAGTGAAAGAACTCCAAAGTCTTGGGTTTTAACTACTGGAAGTACAAAGGGCTGGGAAGACAAGGAAACACTGTCTGCTGTCTGGGAGACAACACTGGTCAGAAAGAACTAAGGTGATAAGTAAGTGGTTCTTCGGACAAAAGTGGCCAAGACAGTGACGCATAGATGACCCAAGTTTACAAAGGATATGGAAATCTATGAACTTCACATCAGAATTGTCAAATCTGAAGATGGAACTAGAGCACAACCAGACAACACAGCAGAAGGGAAAATCAATTGTTGTAATATTAGCACTAACAATAGGGTCTACAGCTCAATTCAGAATCAAATATGACACTCCAGTTGTGGCCATTTGTGAGGGAACGGAATGAGTGATTGTGATTATGTGGACGTACAAGATTCTGGAAGGATTGGACAGAGCAGATGCTGATCAGCTGTTTTACCTGCATGGAGGACTTGAAATTTCTTTTACACTGTCAGGTGAAATTAATGATAATTCTCCACTTCATAACAGAAATTTGAAGAGAAAATACAAAGGGAGATGGTGGAGTGTTGCAAGAATAAAGGAACTATCATAGTAAGGGATTTTAACTTTCCTAACATAAACTGGGACTACCACCCTATTAAGGGCTTAGATGTATTCAGAAAGTTTCCTCAGCTAATATACAAAGAGGGCCCTACTCGAGAGAGAGTAACGCTTGACCTACTCTATGTAATTGGATGGGCTAGTGACTGGTGGGGAAGCACTTTGGGACCAGCTACCTTAGCTCTTCCAGTTTAAAATAGTGATGAAAAGGAATACAACTGGTCCCCAAGTTCATGTTCTAAATTGGGGCAAAACAAACTTTGATAGGATGATAGGAGCTTGGAAAGGATGATTGGAATAGGTCGTTTGGAGGCAAAGGGACTGCTAGAAAATGGGAGTCTTTTGAAAGGTGAAATACTGAGAGCTCTAGCTCTGCAGGTTCCTATTAAAGTAAAGGGCAAAGTTGTGAGGAATAGGAACCTGGATGATGAGAGACATTGAGGCTCGGGCAAGGAAAATAAAGGCATGGGTTAGGTACAGGCAGCTGGGATCCAAGTGAATCTCTGTAAGAGGAGAGGGTTGCAGGAGTATGCTGAAGAAGGGAATTAGGAAGGCAAATAGGGGGCATGACAGAACAAGGAGAATCCAAAGAGATTTTATATTAAAGGGGAAAAGATCAACCAGAGAGAGTACAGCACCTCTCAAAGAGCAAAGCGAACATCTACATGTCCAGCTGCATGAGATGGGCAAGGTCCTGAATGAATATTTCTCTTCTGCTTTTACTATGGACAAAGGTAAGAAAGGAAGCACTGGATATTTTAAAGTGTGTATATATGTTAAAGGAAGAAGTCAGGCAAGTTAAGACCTTTTCTACCCTTGGAGCATAGGAGACTGAGAGGTAATCCTCTAGAGGTGCAAAAAGATCATGAGGGGTATAGATGGAATTAACGTACTCCATCGTTTTTCAGGAGCTGGGGAATCAAGAACTAGAATTAAAATGAGAAGACTTAAGGGACAACCTTTGTTTTTCTTTCTTTTTACACTGAGGGTGGTAAGTACAACAAAGTGGCTGAGGCAGAAATAATAACAACTTTTAAAAGACAATTGGACAGGTACATGGATAGGAAAGGTTTAGAAGGTCATCCCGAACATTTGGCAAAAGGAACTGGCTTGGATGCATATCTTGATCGGCATGGATCCGTTGGGCTGCAGGGCCTGTTTGTGCACTGTGTGACTGTGTATGACACAGAAAGAAGACAAAGGAAGAACACCAAAAACAGAATGCAAGTTTGGTTTTCATTTTTTGTTATATAAAAAAGTGGTGATTACCAGCAGAGATTGTTCTTGCATCATGGAATGGTTTTGGTGCATGAGCTGAGGGCTGCACAAGTGGCAGTTCATTTTCTGAGCTGGACTGCTGCTGCACTGAGTCAACTGATGCGTCAGATAAAACTTTTGTTGATTCAAAATCTGAGAACCTACAATGGAAAACACCATCATTACTGTTGAAACTACAAGAAAACAAAATCAATTAATTATTCATGTAACAAGAAACTGTGAAGACAGCAG